>NC_137257.1:13941883-14408458 GCF_965637545.1 Phallusia mammillata
TAAGCAAAAATTTTGTTTTACCCATATATTGTTTTCTTATCCATGCTACATGTACAATTTTCTTACTTTGCACCACCTCTCGTTTTCTCCTTTTTGGTCGTCTCGCCCTGTGTTGTTTTTCGCAATACACAAAAATCAAACACGATTCTATTTACCCAGGTGAGCCGTAAACGAACCACGCCCTTCACCGTATAAATCTGACAAAATAATGTCCAAATGCTCATGTGGGCGTTTTGTAGAACCGAAACCAGGAAAGTTTGCGAAAATTGTAACAATGTTACGTTCGGCTCTACATGTGGTTCTATTATTGCGGTGCAGCCGGGAAGGGCGGCTGTTTGCTTTACATGTAACAGAACGCACCGTCCTTTCTCACACAACTCTAGTGGCCCTGGTGGTACACAAAACAAGCGCCTGTAGACTCTTTTTTTCTCTTGCTCCGTACTTTTGTTTCAATGATTACTTAATTTATTAGCTGACTATCTCAAAGAAGTAACTCTCAACCAGTGGCGGCTCGTGCCAAGAATTTGTGGGGGTGCTGCTCCAAATTTTACAACAGGGCTTACGGCAAGAATTTGCACAATGTGCGCACATTTTTTGAAAATGTGCAGGTCAAAATGTGCGCACATTTTTTTGAAAATTTGCAGGTACCGAAATGTGCAGGTCAAAATGTGCGCACATTTTTCGAAAATGTGCAGGTGCCAAAATGTGCAGGTGCGAAAATGTGCAGATACCAAAATATTGTGCAGGTGCCAAAATTTTTCGCTTTTACACTAAAAGTCTTTCTTTCCCTTTCACACAAACAATTTTTTCTCCCAATTACCGTAATTTTCCAAGTATAGTGCGCCCCCGTGCATAATACGCACCCTAAAAATGGCATGTCGATGCTGGAAAAAAGCCTGTACCCATGTATAATACGCACCCAAATGTTTACTCTTAAATCCGTAAACGTAAAATTATTTCAGAAAAAAGATCATCTTTTGAAACAACCGGATGTTATTCTGCCGGTCAGTATCACTGCGCATGCGCTCGCAAACTCGATAGCGAAAAATGTTTAGGATTTGTGTAGGGTACATCGTGACAGCAAACGAGATCTTACTGGTCGCGTTCAAGCGGAACCGATCTTAATACTTGCAGAGAACATTTTTATTTTTGAAACACAAATGAAGTTTAATATGTATCAGATTAAAATACCTAAAAATCAGAATAATTAAATTCAAACTTATATACAAAATTTTAGTTCGATCCGTTGCATATCGGCAATGATATCACCCCATTTACGTTGTCGCTAAATGGGCAGTGTGCAGTATTTGACAATAACACACCATCAAGGATTGCACCATCGCATCAAACGATGTGTCGTCAATTATGAATTTTACTGACTAAGTGTGTTGGGCAGGATGGCTAAATGTGATGCGCGATTGACAACAAACAAGAAGAAAGGTCTGATTTCAAGTTTTATTTCGAGGCAGATTTTCTTCAAAAATTGTTGTACCCATGCATAATGCGCACCCTAGATTTTAGGACAATAAATTAATTAAATTTTGAGCATTATACACGGAAAATTACGGTACATAATTATTATTACAACCTTTCCCTGCATTTTTATTTTAGTGTTCTGTGCAAATCAATTAACTTATATAGGTATGTTATTTTTCTTGTTAAATGCAGTGGATTAAGTTTTTTAAATGATGAGAACAGTTTTTTAACTGACCAAAAACTGAAAATACAATGAGGTTGGTAAATAACTGATGCCTACATAAATGGTAAGAACTTATACTTTTGCATTGCACATCCATCATTTTTTTCATGACATCTCAGTATTATCCTTTTCTAAACCTGTTTTGTTACCATTGTACATTTTTTTAACAAAAATATAATACAGAATGCCCACAGCGGTCTAAAAAAATTTACCCTACGCAATCATCTAGTTTCTGTATAATTTTGCAAAAGCATCTAATGATATTTTGGTGTATTATGATATTCCTACAGTAGGTCTTTCTAGCCTATCTGGTCCACACAATAGCAAGTCAGAAGCAATAACATGAATGTTTTAGCAAACTTAAAATTAGGGCACCACATCAACTATTTGTGTGGGTTTCAAAACTAACCTAATTAAATACCCATATACCAAGTTATGTCATGTAAATGAGCCTTAAACAAATAAAAAATGTCAAACAATAGGTTGTGCAACTGTGTGGTTGTCCTTTTCTTTTTGAAGGTTGTCATTTGGTTTCTTCCAAAGACACAAAGTCATTTTGTCAATTGTGCAGTAAAAAGGATGGAAGACTTTCTAATAATTCATTTGTTTTCACCGAATAAAAATCACTGGACAGCTGGGTCTTTGACTTGGTTTTGAGTTTAATCACAGTATACTCATATGGTAGTCAAGATCCTCTTTTCCTCTCGTTTCTTTTGTTATCAACTTCTAGAATTTCACATATGTCTTTTTTGGCAAACTTTGTGAGGATCAGTGTAAAACTTTTGCAATGCAGTAAAAATCTAGGTTGTTGGCTGGCCGTAAACTTCCTGTCAGGCATTTACACACTTTGTAAAAGTTGCAGTAACTCATAAAAGGATGAGTGAGACCTCCAGATAAAGGATAAGTGAGACCTCAAGACTTTTGCTCCACGAAAGAAATCAGCTGGCCCTGTGGTTGCATGGTTGACAACATGCTGACAATTTTGCTTACTTCTGTAAATTTATTTTTTGTCTTCAAAAAATATATCCTCATAAATACTGTTGTGTCAACTCTTTGTTACTTATCATAGCAATTTGACTTTTTTTTCTGCACCAGTTTCCTTGGTGGTTATGATGTCTAGCAAATGTTTTGGTGCCTTGAATTTTTCTTTAAATAAACTCAAATTTTGCTTCACAAAATTTACCCTTTGTTGACAGTTTTAAATGAGTAACTTTGGAAAAAAACATGATCTTCGTTCAAGCTTGAACTTCATCTGTCCAGAGTTCCTGGTCGAGACCAAAGTCGTTGAACATCAGTTTATCAAAGACACAGCCAGTTGGGAAAGTTATATTTTTACCAGACTTTAATTCGATTAGTAATAAACTTTATGCACCCTTTAATATGTTAGGTAAAATCACTTCAATGCGTCCAAAGAAGTACTAAGATAAAAACGTACATTAAATATTCTCCAACAGCACAATAACAACCACACGTAGTAACATTACACATGGTAGATGCATAAACCCGACCACACGAGCCCAGCTTTGTCGTTTGCTTACTCTTCAAGCACCAAACTCAATGCAAGCATCTGACAAGCGTGGAGTGTTAATCAAGCGTGACGGAAACAATAGCTGGACTGCCATACGAGTATACTACGGTTTAATTGTAAAATCAAAAGAAGCTGGGTAGGCGACAAGCTAACAGGCCTTAAATTGAAAACAATAAAGTCAAATCGATTGGGGAGTGTTTCCTACATCCTGAATGCTAGATGATTTCATGCTTTGCCATATCTAACAAACACAACATGCATTTTAAGTTTCTCTTAAATCCGATTTTAATTTATAGGTTAGAACTTATAACTAATATTTTTGGCACAATTTATAGCTTCTTCCTTGATTTAAAATGACAACTAAGAAACTGTTTTTCTATTTAGAGCTAGAGTGCTCTTAAGTGCTGCACTACAAGTGCTCTTTTGAAAATAATGGTGTTCCTAAGAAACGTTTGCATCCTTTCAGTGTTAAAAAACTGTTTGCCTTTGAAGGACTCATGGAAACAGCAAAAAGGATTTTTCATCGTAGTAATTTCACTTGTCAAAACATCACCTAGATTCTAGAATATTTTCAAAGTAATCATGATCATCATATCTACAGAAACATTTTCATTTCAGTGATCTTAGGATGTGCTTGGTGGTCACTACTATCTTGTCTGTAGTATGTTCATTCTTAAAAAAATTCCTGTGAAGCGATATAGCAGCTACTGTTCAGACAAACAGTGCATGTCCGTTATATCAATACATATGATTCCACTTGATTGCAAATACTGTCCACATGGTGTTTTAAGAAACCAAAACTTAAAATTGTCTTCATTCAGGTATTTCAAAATTCCTGTTGCTTCTGCGGTTGTTTGTTCTGCATTTGATATTGCCTGAATTTCAGTGAGACATTTAACTTTACAGTCACAAAGCTATTTTTTCTTTGGTAGTATGAAGAACTGAAACTGAGTATTTCTTGTTGTTGCTTATTCCTGCATGACATATTTGGAGTAGCAGCTGTTTAACCCCATATTTTCTTAATACTTTTTAATTCAGTTATTTATTATAAAAGGTTAATCGTGACTTTTCAAGGTGTTAGATGCACTTATCTAATTCATGATAACTGCAAAAACTGAACAGATAACAATGTAAAGATGGCAAAATAATTATTCAACTGTACTCACTGTCGAACTTAAGAATACTAGTGGCGAAACTTGTGACTTGTGTGACAGTAGAACATGCGTATTTATACAAAAGAGGCAGTGGTGTCCAGACCACGCCGAAATGACCTTCATATTTGCGAAACCACGACATTTCTTTTTGTCTGTCGGTATCACGCAAAGCGATGCCTCTTGTATTTATTTGCTTTTTACTCCCTCCTTTCGCCTCTTCCCAGGTTCAAGCATATCCACCCAGTGTGGGGAGCGACGACCCTGACTTTGTATCTTCCACTTCTTAACCGTACGTTTTCTGTCCCCCCTCCAGATAATCTCCCCCGAAGAAAGTCCACAATTTAGAGCCGTCATCCACCCTCACTGAATAGTGTAGTGGTAATGACGCCGCTCCCATCGTAAACAGTTGACGTGTTCAAATCCCGATCCTCCCCACTTAAAATAAATGGTTGAGACCGATAGTGCGTGTATTATGCTCATTCCCTCTGCGCACATCTCCCAGGCTCAATGCATGTCCGCCGTAGGCGGGGAGCGAAGGCACTGACTTTCTCTCTTACATTTCTTAACCGCATTTATGTTGCGTGTACTTGTGTGTTGCCGCGCATTATTTCTGTGCCAGCAATACGATTTCGTATTTGTTTTTTTTATTTCGATGAGTGTGCAATAACCTTCTTCTCTTCACTTCGCGCCGCTTCTTGCAGGGCCCAATCATATCCGCCAATGGCAGAGAGTAACAAAAATCACAAAATTCGAAGTTACCAGTCAAATATTTACGTTTTAAACCTAAAAACACTGACACCTTGCGGATATTTTGCCACATTGTCCAAACGCTGTGAGGCGTCACCTCGTACCAACGTGGTTTGGAGCGTGTTTGTAGTCGGTGGTTGTTAACGTTCTGCGACGCCAATAAAGTTAGTCAGTTAATGTGTTTTGGTGTTTAATTGTTCTTATTTTAAGACTTAAGTGTGCAAAAATGCCTGCAGTGTGTTCTGTGTATGGTTGCAATTCCAGAGGAAATCAAAAGGCCAGCAATTTGACACTGTTTCGCTTTCCAAGTATACAGCGAGTTCGGTCAGCGTGGATTAAATTTGTTAACGAGAAGAGAAAGTGGAAGAGACCAACAAAATGTAGTGTTCTTTCTAGCCTTCATTTCGCTGATGAAAGTTTCACAAATAAATTGCAGTATGACAGGGGTGTGGCAAAAGTTCTGGTGTTAAAGACAATGAGAGCAGCTGCAAGAAAAGTAGCCACACAGCGTATGGTATGCGTTAGTTTAATGTTTTCTGACATATTCTCATTTAACATTATAGTCTTTAATATTACCATTATGTTATACTAAATCAGTTTATTGTCATACCATTTACTTTTGATAACAGAATATATGTGGTAATGAAAAAAATATTGCGGATTGCTGAACATTCTGTCATGACGGAAGACTCTAGTGTGGCAAAAGTTTTACCGGCAAGTCAAGTTTACCTTTGTGTAAAATTGATTGCACTAACTAAGGCTTAGTTATTTATTACACTTTTACTAGAGTTGAAACATTACATATTGTAGATATCAACTGTAAATCGACCATAAAAAGATGCTGCTGCCACACAGGTTGATTTAATCATCTATGTTTCTTCAAAGGCAAGATGATAAAGGTGTCTTGTGTCAACACAAAGAGTCAATTACTGGGATATTTAAGTTAATCTTCGGTTGTGTTGCACAGAGGTACAGACATACATAGGAAAAGTTGATTGGGAACCAGTTGCAACATAAATAATTGGCCCCAATTTGAATCTTCCGAAAAACGAAAATGTTCATTCACCACCAGCACTAATGATGATGAGGAAAAAAATTGCGTCTGAATCTGAATATCTGCCCAGCAGTCAGGAAACAGAAATTTCAGTCGAACGAGACGCACTACAACGACCATCACTAGGATACAGTATTGATAGATTTCGATTCCTTTATCAACCAGACGATCTTGTTCTTGTACCAGTTTTTGTTTATTACAGTACGTTCCCTTTACTTTTTTTGGGTGAATTGAACACATAAACAGTCCTTTTCAGGACTACTGAACAGCCTTGATTTTTGTATAGATTTGAGGCAGCCTTTGTTTGATGTGGTTTACTTGTTTACAAGTATTCCAAAAAAATTGTTGTTTTCCGCTTGTAAGCGGTTCGAAGACGGTTTTTCTCCGTGTCGAGAAGCCGCTTGTTGCTTTTCCCGCTTTCACGCGGGTTCGTACAACTCTACACTGGTTCGTGCAGCTTTTTCTTTGTTCGAAGCTAGCTTCAATTGTGGCTTTTGTGACAGCAGAGTATGTCTTACGCTGTAGCAGCAAAGAAAATTTTGGCTATCACAGCAACTCAAGGTCAAGAGCCTTTCGCTTTTGACCGAAATGTAGAAGTGGAAGCCCGCTTTTACCCGGGCCTGAAAAGACAGGAAATCTACGATGTCTTGAGGGCAATAAAATATAATTTTCGAGTCGACTTAGACGGCATCATCCAACTACCGAAAGGTCGAGTTACATTTTATTGTAGCTCCGAGGCGAAGGCAAAAAACTTAGCGGTCGCTTTGATCAACAGCCAAAGGGCGGATTATGTCACAGCCTATGCCGACGATCTTGTGAAAGTTGTTTTTGTCCCGATGTCCCCCAGGAATTAAAATGCGAGAAATTGTGGAGTACTTGAGCAGAATGTACGCTCCAGTCGAGCGTTCATGGCAAGCCAAAGATCCGATGGGCAAGTCACTTGGAAAACATTTTTTTTCATGAAGAGATCCATTCTCGCGGAGAACCCCATCCAAGAAAGTATTATGTTAGGAACCTGTGCCTACTGTCAAAATGTAGGCCATAAGAAGGAAGAGTACCCATCGCTGCTGGAGCGTCAGGCACAGAAAAAAAACAAGAACAACATTAAGTTCCAGCAGAAGCACGAGGAAACACCATCATCATCCCCGCCACAGACCTCGCGACAGGTGCTCCCTGGTCAGGTTGAGCGAATCGGTGGTCAGGAACAGGACACGGAGGAATTAAAAACATCAGCCCTCCCAGTGACCTCGCGACAGGTGCTCCCAACGGAGGTTGAGCGAGTCGGTGGTCCAACACCAAAGCCCAGGAGCCATATTGTACCTGGAATAAGGGAAAGGCTGCAAAGATTCAACTGATTTTGACATGAAATGTGATCAAACAAATTGTGAATCCAATATAGGGCGATAAATGTAAATGCAGCATTAAGTATGTGAGATAGGTATCAGGTGGCCAAACAACAGACATTGAGTTTTGGAGTATTTCTGATATTCTGAAACAAATCTGCAAGTTCAATATCAGCTTTCAACTTGGTATTTAATTTGCAATTAGGTAAGTGTAGTTTTTTACAACTTAATTACTCTGAAAATATGTGAAGCTATACCTAAACCAATGATGAAACGAGTGCAGTTAAGTGGAGCAAAAAACGTAAACTATCAAAAAAGAAAGAAGATAATGCTTTTGAAATTATCTCTCAAAACTACAAAGCTGACTGATTTTTTCACACAAGTTCCACAACATAACAATGTACCTATTCCAGGTCAAAACCAATCTACGTCATCTGACTTGGTCGCAAATATGGTAAATTACACTTTGATCACTTCTGAATCAAAATATGATGACGTCAGAATTACCGGGGTATCACAAGCAAGTTCATCTGCGACACGTCTCGTAAGTGATCTCACTATACCTGTGCATTCTTTTAATGCAGATACCACTACTACAAGTGTTCATTTGAGTTATTTTATCACAGGGCCTTCTGTAGCTCAAATAATTACTGAAAATGATTTAGTAGATCAGGGGTGTCCAAAGTGCGGCCCGCGGCTGTTGTCCTAAATTACGTTGCGTATGGCCCGCCATAGTTTCGATTGCGACTTCACACAAAAGCCTACCATGAAACTCTAATTAGCGGTAAAAAGGTGTATACATAGTGCTGACACAAGGTCAAGGCAAATTTTATTTGCATAGTCACTTCATCATCACAGTTCCATTGTTGAACGGACAAGTAAACAGCAAGGACACCGAAAAAAACCGAAGGTTATCGAGTCAAGTGGCCTGTTATTTTAATTGTGGTTGAATTCCGTTTTGGGTATGTTCTGCCGTAGGATCGCAACCGACCGCACGAGCCTGGCGGGGTACGTCCGGTTGCATATGACGGTGGTTGAACCGTCGGGTTCTGCTGGCCAAATGAAACCCGCCTAAACGGAAACACCAGCTCGGTTCCTCGGAACGTTTCCTGTGATCCCGTAGGCAGACCCGGGTGTCCCGAGGACAGTTCGTTGCGACGATGAAATTGTTTTCGTCGAGCATCTCTTCCTCCTCTGCTTTTGTAAGATCGATCGCGAGATCTCTGATGTTCGCTGGGAGAAGGTGCTGCACTGTCTTCGACCCGGATGGCCGATCTGAAAAACCGAATTCTACTGCAGTATTTCGTTCTTTTGTGTGTGACCAAGTTATCCAGTTTATTTATGTTATAGTATAGAATAAAAAAAAGTAAAATCGCACTAAGATAAAACTGAAACACACACGGAAAAAACACAAAAGAAAAAAGGTGAAAACTAGGGTAGTTATGACATAGAAGAACAAGATGTATTGTATTTTTCTGATATGAGCAAGGACACAGAAGTGAATTTATCGTTGAGGGGTCATATTGCCTTAATAAATGCAAGCGAAGCTGTTTTTTAAAAGAGGACAAGCGTGGCAGAGACTTGATATCGTGTGGTGAGTCTTCCCATACTTTTGGACCTCGATGACAAATTGATCTTGTGCCGAACGCGGTGTTTACGCGTGGATAAAAGTAGTTCTGGTTTTCAGCACTTCTGGTGTTGTGATGGTGCACTGACGCAATAGGTGTGAACAGGGAGTTGTATGTGGAAGGTAGTGTACCAGTACGAAACGCATGCAGTAGTTTGGCTACCTCAAGTTTGTCCCTCCCTCAAAAATGTCTTTAAACTTCAGAAGACGCAAGTCATGATATAGTGGAGTAGCGCGACATCGGTAAGGGCTGCGAGTAATAGCTCGCAAAATTTTGTTATGTTTGATGTTGAGGGTTTTAATTGATGCAGCGTATCCGCTACCCCACGCTGCGACAGCATATTGCAGATAGAGGTACAAAAGAGTAGTAAATAATACGAAGAAACTGTTGTCCAAAGTAGTCACGCAGCTTGTATATGATACCGCAGGCTTGTGCTAGTTTTCGTTCCACATGAGCTATGTGTTTCTCCCATTTTAACTGATCGTCAATATAAACTCCAAGGTATTTTGTTTCTGTTGATCGCTGTATTTGCTGCGATCCTATGGAAATCGAAAACTTCTGCGTGTTTGAGCGCTTAGAAGGACAAAACAGTAAATACGTTGTTTTACTTGTATTAAGAGATAGCTTGTTGTGGCGCATCCAGTTGTCAACATAAACGAGTTCATTGTTTACGTTTGCCTGTAGATCAGTCAGCGACTCTGATGACATGCTTACGCACGTGTCATCCGCAAAGAGTTTCGTTGTAAATTTAGATGCCGTTGGTAAGTCATTTATGTAAAGCGAAAAGAGCAAAGGAGCCAGTGACGAACCGTGAGGGCAGCCACATGTTACATTCAGCAGTTGTGATGTTACGTTTGCTATGCGTGTGCATTGTTTACGATGACTTAAGTAGCTCCTGAACAGTTCTAAGGGGCTTCCCCGTATTCCATACTGATGCTCCAACTTCCACAACAAAACCCTGTGATCGACTGTGTCAAATGCGTTGGACAGGTCTAAGAAAATAGCGCATGTGTATTGCTTTCGATCAAGCGCAGCTAACAGTCTTTCATGGATGTCCTAAATTGCCAGGGATGTGGATCGATTGCATCGAAAACCATACTGGTGAGTTGTTAACATTCCATTTTTTTCAACGTAGTTGTACAGACGTTGATATATAATTTTTTCAAAAATCTTAGCAAAAGGGGACAGTAGCGAAATTGGTCTGTAGTTAGTGCATTCAACTTGTGAGCCTGTTTTATAAATTGGTATTACTTCCGCAATTTTAAGTTCCCCAGGGTGGCTTTATGGTGGGGGGATTTTGAGGTGGTGGCATTACTGGCTGTGGAATGGATGATGCCATGTTTGCTCCTATGTTGGCAAAGAACTGGTTAAATTTGCTGGCAACAGTGATTGGTCAGTAGTGCAATGTGCAGTACCATCTAGTTGTAGTTCAGCCGGAGCTTTTTGTAAAGTTTGTTTTCGGGACAACAATCTATTGATGATTTTCCACATTTCACTAATATCATTTCTGTGATCTGTTAGTTCTTTTTCAATATACCTGTGCTTAGCATCTCTTAAAATGTGATTGAGC
Organism: Phallusia mammillata; assembly: GCF_965637545.1. Lineage (NCBI taxonomy): Eukaryota > Metazoa > Chordata > Ascidiacea > Phlebobranchia > Ascidiidae > Phallusia > Phallusia mammillata. Next base: position 13,952,607 of record NC_137257.1, read on the forward strand.
TTGTTACGGTACTGTTTATATTGGTTGTATTTGCTTGTACATATTGGTTGTATTTGCTTGTACAAAAGCCTGACTTACATAATGCATGATACATTTTATTTTTTATTTTGATTGACTTATAAATTCCCTTGCTTATCCAGGTTTTTTTGGCCAATTTCCTTCTTCTAGTAATTGTAGTTAACACAGCCAAATTCCATAACACTGAGCATGTTAATCTTTCAACAGTAGTATTGATAACACATTATGACGCCACAATACACAATGAAGGTGTTTACAGCAAGAGTTATAATCTTTCTCTGCATTCATACAAGATGGCGTCGGTTATCAAAAAGAGAAAAGTCAGCAGTGAGGGTCGACGTTTTCAAGAAAAATGGAAACTGTAATACTTTTTAACTGAAAATCAAACGAATTGTGTTTGCCTAATTTGCCACGAGAGGGTAGCAGTTTTTAAAGAAAGTAATGTGAAAAGACATTGCCAGACAAAGCACGCCGCTGCGTTTGACAAGATAGAAGGCAGCTGTCGCCAAGAAAAGTTAAAGCAGCTTCTAGGCTTGCATCCCAACAGCGATTTTTTACGAGGACCTGTGGGTCTTACGAAAACATCACTAAAGCTAAGTAGCCGTACTTATAGCGAAACACGGAAGACCATTTACAGAGGGTGCGTTTGTCAAAGATTGAGTTATGAAAATGGTGGAGAATATATGTCCTGAGAAGAAGCAAGAATTTAATAACGTTTGTCTGGCTCGCAACGTCGTTGCAAGAAGAATTGAGGACGTTTCGGAAAATATACAAAGACAGGTATGAGAAAGGGGAGCAATGTTTGATTGTTTTTCATTGGCCTGCGATGAAAGCACAGATGCGTCTGATACGGCACAGCTATTAATTTTTATAAGAGGGGTTGATGACAACATGGATGTTACAGAAGAACTACTCGACCTGGAAAGTCTTAAAGGCCAAACAAGGGGAATAGATTTATTTGCGTCTGTTTGCGCAGCTGTTGACAAGACAAAGCTACAGTGGAGCAAACTTTGTGGAATAAGTACTGACGGTGCACCTGCCATGACTGGTGAACGAAGTGGGTTGGCCACACTGATTTGCAATAAAGTCAGTGAAGAAGGTATATTTCTATTAAATTGCACTGCATTATTCGCCAACAGGCTCTCTGTGCAAAAGTTCTCAAACTTGATCACATTATGGGACCAGTGGTAAAGGCAATCAATGCTATTCGCTCAAGAGCCCTTGATATCCAGGCAGAATACGGAGTTGTATTTTACTACAACGATGTTAGGTGGCTTAGTCAAGGGTAGGCAATGCAGCGGTTTTTCTCCCTTAGAAAGGAGATTAACAAACGGGAGGGGGCAATGCAAGAACTATCAGAACCTGCGTGGCTCACAGATTTGGCCTTTTTCGTTGACATAACAAAGCATCTAAATGCATTGAACGTCAACCTTCAAGGACGAGATGCAAAGGCCTTCAAAACCAAGCTGCAACTTTTTCGAAGACACTTATCCCAAACAGAAACCTGCACTGCACACTTTCCGTCTCTAAAACAAGTTCTCGACAGTTTACCCCGCAATAGCATGTGTGTTCAAATAGCTAGGTATGCGACGGCTGTAGCGTCTCTTTCTGATGAGTTCTGAAATCGCTTTCGGGATTTTGCAGCCATTACAAAGGAATTGTTGCTTTTTTCTTCGCCCCTGACAGTATCCAGACGATGTTCCGTCCCAGTTGCAGCTCGAGCTAATTGAACTGCAATGTGACGACGAGTTGCGAAGCAGACATCAACAACTTTCTCTGGTAGAATTTTACCGACAGTTAGATAATGGCAAATTTCCAGAAATGCGAAGTTTTGCGAAAAAAATGCTGAGTTTGTTCGGCTCAACGTATTTGTGTGAGCAGACATTCTCAGTAATGAAGTTAAATAAAAGTCGATTAAGAAACGTCTTGCGTGATGTCGTGAAAATGTTACTTAACACTTTAGTTGAAAGTTCGTTTACAATGTTTGTTAAATAAAATTCCTGTTTCAATTAATTTGTGTTCCAATTCTATGGTTAAAAACTTTGCCCAAAAACGTTGGCCCGCAGGAGGATTGTCATTCTGGCGAAATGAACGACGAAGATATGGAAAATTATTTTACGCACGACTGCACAAAATTTCACACAATTTTTAAGACTTTTAATTTTGCAGGTGCCGTATTTCAACACAACCAGACGTCCGGAGTCACCCGTACATGTTTGGAAATGGCATAGATACCTGGACAGGATTTCTACCAATAAAACCATTTCTACCAATAAAACCACTAGAAATGTCCGAAATTTAGGGTACAATATTGTAAGGAATTTTTCAAAATCAGCAAAATTGCCAATTTGGGCAATTGAAAAAAAGAAAAATCATCTGCTTTTTTTTCATTCCATATAAAAGCAAAAAATAACGACAACAGTAAATACAAAAGGTACACAGCATTTATGCTTCTGCTGTTCAATGCGCGGCATTTGTTGCACAACTTGGTGGTTCAGCACAGCTTGGTTTCTTTTATTGTTTTTAATGTGATGAATTTTAAGCACTCCTATACAGCAAAACAACCCTAAATAAACTCCAATACCAAACACTTCTTCAAGCAATGAATTTCATTAACTCCAAAGTTCTGTGGCGGTCATTGTTACGTAGTTAATGCCTCGTGTCAGTATGGATACATGGCGTGGACATGTTTCATTATTTCTGCGTTGTCGTTACGTTTGTACGTTGATTTTACCTTTCTAGTACTTCATTCAAAATTGTTGAAGTCAAAACTGTTGTTCTCGTTTAGGTAACACAAGTGTGTTGTTCAGTAAGCTAAGCAAGTCAGGAGCTTTGATAGGTGTGTTTAGCATGTGCAGCAGTGTACATTATTAGGTATGAAGTTATAGCCTGTTTTAAACAATTCCCGAAAATCAGAATTGTATAAAAATGGGAAGAAATGTAGACGAAAGCATGCCTAAAACCTTGATAATAAAATAAATTTGGCGCGATTAAAGAGTTTTCTGCAAAATAACTTTTTGTCAGACACCTATACAATTTAGCATGTGCATGCATTATTGCCTCTATGACGTAACAGTAGGAACCTTAAAGTTTAAAGCCTAATCTAAACACTTTCCGAAAATGAGAATTGAATAAAAGTTGGCAGAAATGTAGACCAAAGCATGCTTAAAACCTTGAAAGTAAAATAAATTTGGCGCGATTACAGAATTTTCAGCAAAATAACTTTTTGTCAGACACCTATACAATTTAGCATGTGCACCATTTTGGCTGTGACGTGACGGCTAAGCCCTTGAGTTTACAACTTTTTTCAAACACTTTCCGAAAATGAGAATTGAATAAAAATTGGCATAAATGTAGACCAAAGCATGCTTAAAACCTTGGTAATAAAATAAATTTGGCGCGATTAAAGAATTTTCAGCAAAATAACTTTTTGTCAGACACCTATACAATTTAGCATGTGTATGCATTGTTGGCTATATGACGTAACAGTAGGAACCTTAAAGTTTAAAGCCTAATCTAAACACTTTCCGAAAATGAGAATTGAATAAAAATTGGCAGAAGTGTAGACCAAAGCATGCTTAAAACCTTGATAATAAAATAAATTTGGCGCGATTAAAGAATTTTCAGCAAAATAACTTTTTGTCAGACACCTTTACAATTTAGCATGTGTATGCATTATTGGCTATATGACGTAACAGTAGGACCCTTAAAATTTAATGTAAACACTTGGAATTAAAAGGTTAAAAGCTCACTCTGAACACTTTCCGAAAAGTAGAATTCTCTAAAAATTAAAATAAGTGAAAGCTATTCGGTTATAGTTGCATTTGTAAACATTGCTCATTTATGCTATCGCAGAAAACATTGATTTATTATTCAACTGAGAAATATTGAAAACCTTTTGTAAAACAACATGGGAAGACGAACGCCTGCTGTAAAATATTAGAAGGGAGTCAGTGGAAAACAAACAGGCTATCTCCGTGCTGACGGTTCACCACTTCCTTCTGTGTTGTTGGTGACGGACAGCAACGGAAGGAACCTTGTTTACCCACGGGTGGTATCATGTAACAGTGATTCATTCGTTTTTAATGCAATTTCTCTTCCAGGTGGCCATATTGACCATGGATGCATCGAAGTGGAGTTTGGGCGAAAGTTCGGCAACGTCGACTTTGTGGTACTAGCACTTGGCACTAACGACGTTGATTCAGGCAAATCCATCGCCTGCGACGAAGCAGCTTACCGAAGCTTGGTTGAGGCGTCCTGCAGCGTGTACCCCAAAGCGCAGGTAGAATTGAGACAAAGGATTTTCCGTCAATTCAAGTAATAGTTGGTCAATATGGACGAATATTGTCGCAGATTATTGTGGCTGGAATTCTTCAGCAAAGGGGGATCACGGGCACCTTGTTCCAGAGATCAAAAAGGTGTTGCGCAACCTCGCCACGGGAATGGGCATCAGCTTCCTGGACTTTACCATCGGCCATAATCGAGAGCTTTGGCACGACCGCCTACACTTGTCTGACGTCGGTTTGCGTCATTACATGGCCAGTCTTGAGGCTCATATTCATGCCCTTCTTGCTGCTTCCAGCGTGCCAAGTGAGTAGTTGTGTTATTTAAATTTTGATGGTTGATCCCTAAATATAACCATAATATATTTCAATATTTTAGAAAAAATGTTGGGCTTTGCCGAAACCGACGGAATAAAGATAACGAAGAAGAAGAAATTCCGAAGTCGGCTGTGTTTTGGATGTGTGGCTGACCACATTCGTCCCTCATCCAAAAAGGCTAATCGGGACATCACACAAACGCCTTTTCCCAGCTTTGATGCCACCAGAAGAGTTTCGACTGGAGCGAAGGGCAAGGTGGCTGAGGTTGCTGGACCCCCTAGCAAAGCTGACGGTGGAGCGAGGGGCAAGGTGACTGAGGTTGCTGGACCCCCTAGCAAAGCTGACGGAGGAGCGAAGGGCAAGGTAGCTGCAGTTGCTGGACCCCCTAGCAAAGCAGAACGTGGAGCGAAGGGCAAGGTGGCTGAGGTTGCTGGACCCCCTAGCAAAGCTGACGGTGGAGCGAAGGGCAAGGTAGCTGCAGTTGCTGGACCCCCTAGCAAAGCTGACGGAGGAGCGAAGGGCAAGGTAGCTGAGGTTGCTCGACCCCCTAGCAATGGCAACACAGGAAATCTTTCAGAGCTTGTTTCGTTTGTGCTGCTGCTGCTAAATGTTGCCGGACTTGTGATTTTCTGCCTGGGTCTGTTCAGTTTGTTTTATTTTGATTTTATACTGTATGGTTTGAGTTCCACCGGCTTACCTCAATTACTTAAATTCGCCATTGGTCTAACGAAAATTGTTTTTAGCTGGATACTACAATCACGTCGGTTTCGTGGAACATTGAAGCAAAGACAAAGAAATCTTTATCGAAAAAAAAAATGTTTAAAACAACGACCAGGTATCAATTTGCCATTTACTTCTCATTTGCTACATCTGCCTAAAATTGTTAAAATTGGGGGTGGGCCACAAAAGGCAAATTTCGCCGAGACTGTTAAAGTCATTTCGGATTACATGACCCAGCACAACTTACAAAAATTTAATCGAGACCGTAGTTTAGGATTGCTGCGCGAAAGTCACTTGTGGAAAAATATGCCAATAATGAAGCGGTTTAGGTTTTTACAAAGCTTTTGCAGCAAGCACCGCGACGTAATTAGTAAAAACCTATGTTCACTTTCGGTAACCGTTTTGAACAAGGATGTTTTTGTTGACGATCAAAACAAGATTGATAACGGTCCAATTATCGCTTTGGCGAAATGCTTAGACCATTATCCAAATGTTTCAAAGTTGCCATACCGAGCGGTAAAAGCTTTTTTGGAGTCATCCGCTTTAGCCGTAAATTCAAAAAATCGACAGAGTTTGCAATAGATGGATAACTGACTTAAGATTCAGACAGGCTGTTCAGCACTCTTATACTGAAATAAATGGAGATTGCGATGTTGTTGTCAAACAATCTGAAAATAGTTCAGTCACTAATTCACTTAACGAATCCATTACGTATTGTGTTTGTCAAACCCCTTATGATGGTCGGTTAATGGTTGAATGCGAAACTTGCTCACAGTGGTATCACCCCAGTTGCGTATTTGATTGTTGTTCTCCCGCAGTTACGTTTTCGGCTGTCGAGTGGAATCGTACTCATATGGTTTGTCCTAATAGCAGGCATCGTTTTAGATCGTTTTATGAACACAAAATAATGGACTTAACAGATGGGCCCGAATCTGTTAAAAATAACTCGCCAGTAACTGTTTTAAGTAATATTTTAGAGAGTTCGTCGTCTTGTGACCCCTCTGTCGTTTCTCCTACCTTACCAAAGACTGAATTTTGTGTATTGCCAGTGGCCAACGATTCTTTGTCTCATTCTGTTACTATTAACGGCGAGAATGATCATTTAGTTTTGTATGAAAACGCTGAGTCGAACAAAACGCTTACTGAAGAATGTGTTGATAGTACTTGTAGCGACTTTTTGAGTGAGGATTGTTTTGTGGATAATGTTTTTGATGAACTTGGAAAAATAAATGACGCAACAAGATCAGAATATAAACACAACGATGATATTAACATACAAGAAAAGTTTATTATTTCATTGCAAGAATGGCACTCTATGGTTAAAAATAGAAAAACAAACCACTTCCATGGTTCTCGATACGTTGAAATCACGTTGCATTACTTGCATCAAATTTATAGCGGTTGTGTGCCTAATGTAAAAAATAAATACCTGATTGATCCAAATGGAGTTGTTGCAATTTCTAAAGCAGATAAATGCTACAAGGAAGGTTGGATAAATTTTTACTGTGGTCATCAAAATTGTGAGACTTGTAATTGCGAAACTAAATTAGTGGTAACGTTTTGGTCGTTTGTTGACAGAGTTGGAGGGCATGTTGAAATAAGTGGTAAAAGAAATCATCGTCCCGGATGTAAACGTAGTAGGCGTTGCTGTGGGCCAATGAGGAAAAAGCTTCGCAAATCTTTACAGAACCAAACCGCTGTTAAAAAATATAGGGAAATTTACGATGGCATGAAACCGGAGGAACGATGGTTAGGGGCCCACACTTTTTTACCGTCACAATCTGTATTAAATAATATTAAAAGTGAAAGTAATTATGGTCACCGAAAAAGCAAACTCTGGTTTATAAACCTCAATTCGATTGGAAATGGATGAAAAACAAAATCGTTTTGTAAGAGTAATAAGTTTACACCCCCCAATGGTAATCCTGTACATAGATGCACCGATAAAAATCTTTCATCGCACTTGCATGTTTGACGTGGTTTACTTCAATGCGACCGGAAGTATTTTATGCCGCCTTCAAAATTACTCTGATTTCCAAGTTTACACTTTACTTATTCGAAACCCGACACCAGGGAGCACACCGCTACCTGTTGCTACGTGCGTAACAAGTCACCACGACGCCAATACAATTAGTCACTTTTTAGAAAACTTTTTATTTGATGCGGTAAAATTGTGTGGGACAGCGAAAAAACCCAAGTTGATAGTAATTGATGGCTCAATGGCAATGTGGAACGCTGTTTTAAAAGCAATGTGTCGCGAATCGCGCTTAGATTATTACAGGCGTTGTTACAGAATTGTAACAGGTGTACCTGGCGATTCCGACCTGCAAAAAAACATTTGTTGCCAATTGCTATAGCCACGCTATGAAAGCAGCAAAAATTTTGTGTGGTAAATACTGCAAAAACAAAAAACTAGTCAAAACCTACTTGTTTTGGATAAACGTCATGTTTTCGTGTTCGACCGTTAAAGAGTTAGACGAAGCAGTAGAAAGCTTTTTCATTTTAACCAACAGCGAAGCTTCTTCCTCATTGGTCGAATTGCATTTTAAAAGACTTAAGTCACAAGGTCAGTCGCAATCCGCTCGGTTCGACCATGACAATGACGGCAAAACAGTTACAGACGAAACCGACTATTTTTTTACTGCAAAAGCATCGGACAAGTTGCAAGAAAGTCACTCACCCTTCTATGCCAGATACAAACGAAAATTAGATACCGTTCTTAAAACAATATCTGATTCTACACCACCGACCCAAATGCATACAAATATATACCATAACACTGAGATTTCGAGTAAAGTTTTGGAAATAACTTTAAGCAGAATCTGTTCTACTTCAAAATTTATGCTTGGAGATTTGTCCCGACATATGCACAAAGGCACAACTTCCGGTGATCAATCGCTAAAGTACAAACAGCATAGTGATATATGTAACAACCTTAAACAACTAGGCCATCAAAGCATTTTGAAGAACAACCGAACCCAAGGAATTATTGAACAACATTTTGGAGATTTAAAAACAAATGTGATAGATTGGAAACGAATTGCTAAAATTGACGACTTCGTTGTAAAGTATTATCAAGCCATAATGATTTTGCAAAAACTGTTTGCTGACTCCCACATTTATCTTAAATCCACCCAAAATCGTACTTCGAGCAAGAAACTATTGACTCCTGTGATTGAGTCAAAATTTAGAAAAAGAAAACGCAAACGAACAAGTTATTACTCTTCAGATACTGCTTTTAAGCAGCTACAATACCGGAATGAAACTTCGAAAGAAACAGGAATGTCCCCTAGTCCTTTCACGGCACGATTTGCTTTTTGCCCTGACCCGGAAATATTGATTTCAATTTGCAAACCTGTTGCAGATTTCATTTGGCACCAAATTCTCCACAACACCCAGTCCATATTTGAAACTGCAATAATCACTAAATGGCGCCATTCATTGTCATGGTTGGACATGTGTTCGGTTTGCCCAAAACCAAGGGGCAAAACGTATATTGCGCTTACTGAAAATTTTGCTCGTTCTCACAACGATGCGACGCTTGGGTGGTTAACGGATAAAGTTGTAGATTGCTATATTACTAGAACTGTCGCCATATGTAATTCGATTTCGCCTGGTAAATTTGCATGTGTGTCAAGTGTTTTAGCTTCTGAAATTTTAAGTGGAAAATAATTAAAAACATGCAACGAGCATTAAAAGGAATAATAAACAGTGACGGACAGTTATGTGAAAATGTTGTTTTACCCGTTTTGTATGAAAATCATTTTGTTGTGTTGTGGTTAAGTCAGTTGAATAATACTCTAGTTCTGTACGACTCGGTTGTTTCCAGCAGCGATCGCTTGAAAAGTTTAGTAAACAAATACCTTATTCCAGCCCTTAAATGTATAACTGACCAGGACATTACATTTACAAGTGATTCGACAGTCGTTCAGCAAGACCAGTCTAGTTGTGGATTATGCGTTTGTTATACAGTTGATCGCCTTGCATCAGCCATTCTTGAGATGATTCGACAGTCGTTCAGCAAGACCAGTCTAGTTGTGGATTATGCGTTTGTTATACAGTTGATCGCCTTGCATCAGCCATTCTTGAGATTCGCCATGTAAACTTTGACGTTACGAACTATCGAGTTTGGTTGGTGTACGCATTGGTTCAAGATTCATTAAGTTGTAACTTAAAAATAATAAATTTCTCGAAGAAGAAAACTGGGGTCTCAGTTGGTCTTCCAAACAAGTTTAATAACTGCTGGATGAATTCTGTACTGCAGGGTATACAAAGTATATTTGTAGATTTACCGAGTGTTTTAATTGATTGTAACGATCTAAATGGGAGAGTTGCGAACGTAATTTGCGACCTCCGACGAGGGAAAGTGGAAGAGGCAGCTTACCTTCGGTTAGTCCGCGATATGTGTTGTCATCTTGGTTGGGTTCTCGGCCAACACCAAGATGCAAGTGAATTTTTGCAAATCTTTGATTTCAATTATGTTTTGAAAGGTTGTAATTTAGATTGTACGTTTCAGCTACATATAACAAAAACGTGTAAGTCATGTGACCAACAATCTAATATTCTTCATAAACAATCGGTTTTAGCTTTGCCAGTTTTTGAAACAATTCCAGATAATAGCAATATAAATGCATACTGTGAAGAGAAATTTCGTGGCGTGAAGTTAGGTTTTTGTGCTAGTTGCAACTTGGAAAAGGAAATCGTTTTTGAATCACACCTAGAAAATGTATCAGATATTTTGTGCGTTGTTTTGCATAGAAACATAACAGGCCAAAAAACAACCAAACGCGTAAAAGCCACACAATTGTTGTCGTTTAAATCCGCTTCAGAAGAGTATGTTTACCAGTTAATGTCTGTTGTTGTTCACGTCGGAACGAAAGTTGATTCTGGGCATTACATTACCTACAAAATTAATGGCGATAAAATAACTGAACTTAACGATTTGGTAGTAAAAGACATGTTTTGGGACTCTGTTGAGGAAAATATTTCCACAGGATCTTGTATTTTGTTTTATCGAAAAAAATCAGTGAATGCACTTTGTAAAGATCAATCCTCTGAAAGTGACGAGGGTGATCAAACGATTAAAGTAGTCCCTAGAAAGCGTCGTCGTATGGACGCATCAGCCGTTGTCACTACGGAACGAATAGATTATAGGGACATAGAATTAATGCAGACAGACAGCAAGGGAGAGGTAGTGGCGCTTTCTGGTCCAGAGATACTTGAAGCTTCCGTAGCAGAAGTTTACAAATTTGTCAATTGTCAGCTTTTGTCCGCTATGTCAAAGTCGTTTGAGGTCGGCAAACATGAACTTGAGTGTTATCGTTTATGCCTTTTTTCGAAAAACCGTAGAAAGCAGTTGACCGGTTACAACTTAAGGTCAACTTTGGAAAAAACATCATTGTTAACAGACACGTTTCAAAACCTAATGCGATTTTTAGATTATTCACTTTGTCGATTTCGCGTCCGACAACGTCTTATGGGTAAGCAAGTATATAGGGAAACAAGTGTTTGCAAGGAGTTGAAGCCAGAAATAGCCATCCAAGGAAGCATTATTCACAGTTTGCTTCAGGTTGAAACATTCGACATATCTTTTTTACCAACAATGTGTTATAAGTTACATGGAAGCAGCCATTTACTACATAATGCATGTCGAAAGTTTAACGTATATGAAAGCGTCCAAACGAATAGGAATTTCGGCAGTAGCATATGTGAATAAAATGTAAATTGATACCGTTTTTTTATTGTGTGTATTGACATTCATATATTTTAAAAACACCTAAACCCTGAAATATTGAATAAATTTAAACTGGAGATTGTGTGTTAATTATTTTGCACTGTTTCGGTAAATAAACCATGCACATCGATACTGCTGTACATTATATAATTCTCCGACAAACATATATTGAAAGTTCTTTAATCGCGCCAAATTTATTTTATTACCAAGGTTTTCAGCAGGCTTTGGTCTACATTTCTGCCAATTTTTATTCAATTCTCATTTTCGGAAAGTGTTCAAAAAAAGTTGTAAAACTCAAGGGCTTAGCGGTCACGTCGTAGCCAAAATGGAGCACATGCTAAATTGTGTAGGTCTCTGACAAAAAGTTATTTTGCTGAAAATTCTTTAATCGCGCCAAATTTATTTTACTGTCAAGGTTTTAAGCATGCTTTGATCGACATTTCTGCCAATTTTTATTCAATTCTCATTTTCGGAAAGTGTTTAAATTCAGCTTTAAACTTTAAGGTTCCTACTGTTACGTCATATAGCCAATGATGCATACATGTTCTGAATGGTATAGGTCTCTGACAAAACGTTATTTTGCGAAAAATTCTTTAATCGCGCCAAATTTATTTTATTACCAAGGTTTTAAGCATGCTTTGGTCTACATTTCTGCCAATTTTTATTCAATTCTCATTTTCGGAAAGTAAAGACTTAGCCGTCTCGTCACAGCCAAAATGGTGCACATGCTGAATTGTATAAGTCTCTGACAAAAAGTCATTTTGCTGAAAATTCTTTAATCGCGCCAAATTTATTTTATTACCAAGGTTTTAAGCATGCTTTGGTTTACATTTCTGCCAACTTTTATTAAATTCTCATTTTCGGAAAGTGTTCAAATTAGGCTTTAAACTTTAAGGTTCCTACTGTTACGTCATATAGCCAACAATGCATACACATGCTAAATTGTATGTGTCTGACAAAAAGTTACTTTGCTGAAAATTCTTTAATCGCGCCAAATTTATTTTATTACCAAGGTTTTAAGCATGCTTTGGTCTACACTTCTGCCAATTTTTATTCAATTCTCATTTTCGGAAAGTGTTTAGATTAGGCTTTAAATGTTAGGGGCCTACTGTTACGTCATAGCCAATAATGCATATACATGCTGAATTGTATAGGTGTCTGACAAAAAGTTACTTTGCTGAAAATTCTTTAATCGCGCCAAATTTATTTTATTACCAAGGTTTTAAGCATGCTTTGGTCTACACTTCTGCCAATTTTTATTCAATTCTCATTTTTGGAAAGTGTTTAAATTCAGCTTTAAACTTTAAGGTTCCTACTGTTACGTCATATAGCCAATGATGCATACATATTCTGAATGGTATAGGTCAGGGGCGGGCAACTTCTACAGTCGGCGGGCCTGATATGGGAAAATGAAGTACTTGGCGGGCCGGATTCCTGAATCGATACATTAATCGCGTATTTATCCAATGATTTAAAACGGATTTTTGACCACCTAAACCAGGGGTGGGGAACCTTTTCGTTTATAAAAGCTACCTAACGATTTATCGACACTCGTGTAGGCCGCATAGACTATTTCCCAGGCCAAGGGCAGTGAGGTTCAAACTTTTTGACTTACACAATGGTCGTTTTGCTATTTCCTCGTAGTTTGTAGGACTTACGGTCCCAGCTAATTAAAATTCCTCACTACATTTTCATCTTCACTACAACATTCAGGATTTATTTAACCTAGAAATTGCTGAACCTGGAGTTTTTGGTAGTCCTAACTATGGAAATCGCTTTATGTACCACTATGGGACCACATGGGTCTTGTTTGAAAACCGCTGCCCTGGAACTAATCAAAAAATAATCTGCAATAAAGTCAAAAATACGTTTCTGTCTATTTTTTTCAGCGCCTGGTGCAGTCGGTTATATCAACATCTTAAAAATGTATTTTGCCATCGAAGGCCGCACTTAGTGCCCTGAAAGACCGCATGTGGCCTTTAGGCCGCAGGTTCCCCACCCCTGCCTGAACTAGGCTATACGTGTGGAAACAAAGAAAACCGTTAAAGTAGGACACACACGGTTGGTAGTTATGTCGTAACAATGGACGTATGGTGCAATGGTAACAACGGCGGGAAATTTTTTTGCTATTGGGGAGCGTTACTGTGCGTTACAACTGTAATTTGACGTAGTAAGCAAGTAATGGGGGATTGCGGCAGACTGTGGCCGCGGGCCACATTATCATGTAAGACCGGAAACTGTCCGCGGGCCGCTCAAAATCCCGTCGCGGGCCGTATGTTGCCCACCCCTGGTATAGGTCTCTGACAAAACGTTATTTTGCGAAAAATTCTTTAATCGCGCCAAATTTATTTTATTACCAAGGTTTTAAGCATGCTTTGGTCTACATTGCTGCCAATTTTTATTCAATTCTCATTTTCGGAAAGTGTTCAAAAAAAGTTGTAAAACTCAAGGGCTTAGCGGTCACGTCGTAGCCAAAATGGAGCACATGCTAAATTGTGTAGGTCTCTGAAAAAAGTTATTTTGCTGAAAATTCTTTAATCGCGCCAAATTTATTTTACTGTCAAGGTTTTAAGCATGCTTTGATCGACATTTCTGCCAATTTTTATTCAATTCTCATTTTTGGAAAGTGTTTAAATTCAGCTTTAAACTTTAAGGTTCCTACTGTTACGTCATATAGCCAATGATGCATACATATTCTGAATGGTATAGGTCTCTGACAAAACGTTATTTTGCGAAAAATTCTTTAATCGCGCCAAATTTATTTTATTACCAAGGTTTTAAGCATGCTTTGGTCTGCATTTCTGCCAATTTTTATTCAATTCTCATTTTCGGAAAGTAAAGACTTAGCCGTCTCGTCACAGCCAAAATGGTGCACATGCTAAATTGTATAAGTCTCTGACAAAAAGTCATTTTGCTGAAAATTCTTTAATCGCGCCAAATTTATTTTATTACCAAGGTTTTAAGCATGCTTTGGTTTACATTTCTGCCAACTTTTATTAAATTCTCATTTTCGGAAAGTGTTCAAATTAGGCTTTAAACTTTAAGGTTCCTACTGTTACGTCATATAGCCAACAATGCATACACATGCTAAATTGTATGTGTCTGACAAAAAGTTACTTTGCTGAAAATTCTTTAATCGCGCCAAGTTTATTTTATTACCAAGGTTTTAAGCATGCTTTGGTCTACACTTCTGCCAATTTTTATTCAATTCTCATTTTCGGAAAGTGTTTAGATTAGGCTTTAAATATTAGGGGCCTACTGTTACGTCATATAGCCAACAATGCATACACATGCTGAATTGTATAGGTGTCTGACAAAAAGTTACTTTGCTGAAAATTCTTTAATCGCGCCAAATTTATTTTATTACCAAGGTTTTAAGCATGCTTTGGTCTACACTTCTGCCAATTTTTATTCAATTCTCATTTTCGGAAAGTGTTTGAAAAAAGTTGTAAACTCAAGGGCTTAGCCGTCACGTCACAGCCAAAATGGTGCACATGCTAAATTAAATAGGTCTCTGGCCATAAGTTATTTTGCTGAAAATTCTTTAATCGCAAATTTATTTTATTACCAAGGTTTTAAGCATGCTTTGGTCTACATTTCTGCCAGTTTTTATAGAATTCTCATTTTCGGAAAGTGTTTAAAATCAGTTGTAAAATTCAAGGGCTTAGCCGTTACTTCACAGACAAAATGGTGCACTTGCTAAATTGTATAGGTCGCTTAAAAATCATAATTGGAGATCCAGATCAAAACGGTATTTTTTTTTCTATCAAAAAAAAGAAGTTGTTTTTAACATTAAAATATATTAGTTTTTGGAAACACTGCAGAAAAATATTTCTTCTTTCTCCCTATTTTCATTTCGCCAGAATGACAATCCTCCCGCAGGCATATAGACCTGATAAAAAATGGCCCCCATTAAAAAAAAGTTTGGACACCCCTGTAGTAGATCATGACCATGAGGATGGAAGTTTAACTAATCTCTCTGTAAAAAAAGAAAAAATCACAGTTTAGCAAATGATCCAGGTTTGTGGCTTGATTTCTCTGCTGATGATGTGGCTTATTGGATCGCCTGTGGACCCAGTAACGCCAACACCACAATGGACCATTTGAAGTCTTACCGGCGTTTTAGTAGTGGCAAACCAGTAGTACGGTACTGTTCACAGAAACTGTTTATCGGGACAAAAGTCAATGGTGAAAAATACAAGAGAGAGTGATTACTGTATTCACTATCAACAGGATCAATTTATTGTTTTGTTTGTAAACTTTTTGCTCCAAAAATATCGCGTATTGTAATTGACAATCATGGGAAAGGCTTCAATCGTCGAAACTCTCTGTTAACATATTTAACTCGCAGACAAGTTTCGAGGTTGGATTCACAATTGGAGAAACAAATTCAAGATTAGTGTGATTCCTGGGAACATGTCTTGAGGCGTGTCATAGCTGTTATTTGTACGTTAGCTGAACGCTGCTTGGCTTTTCGGGGATCAGACGACATGTTTGGATCATTGCACAACGGGAATTTTTTAGGAGTGCTTGAACTCATCAGCCAGTTTAATCCATTTTTAGCAGGCCACATTTCTAAATGTGGAAATTCTGGAAGAGGAAATACTTCTTACTTGTCAAAACCACCTGCGAGGAAATTATTGAACTGATGGCACAAAAGGTCCATGCGTTCTTGTTGACGAAGTTAAGTCTTCTGGTTGTTTTAGTCTGTCCGTTAATTAAACACGAGATCTATCACATATCGATCAGCTAAGGCAGCGGTTCTCAACCAGTGGGCCATGGAAGCATTTTAGGTGGGCCACAGACCAATAAGAAAAAGTTTTTTTAAAGAATTTACTTTCATTTGTGCCACTATACTCAATTTTACAAGAATAATGGTTTGGGAGGAATTGAAAAGGGATGTAAATTTATTTCAATTAATCTATTTACGACATAAAGTTACTTTGAGTTTCTGCAACACTTTATGTTTATGATGTAATAAACTACTTTGTGATTACAATGAAGCAGCATAGCAACCGTCCAATTACTCGGTCATAATTAAAAGTGCTTGATTAAAAGGGAAGCAGAGCCACTGGTTTTGGGTAAAGTACTCTTTTATAAAAAAAAATTGCATCGAGTTATTTTGAACTTCTGCATGTGCATGATGTTCAGCAGCAAGCATCCCACTAATGCACGGTGGAATAAATAATTAAATTGGTTTAAAATATGTTTTGCAGTTTTTGTTTTTTTAACCTATTTTATATATTTTTTTTTCTTGTATAAAAGCTTACTGGGCCACGAAACAAAAAACTCACACCGGCGAGAAAATGGCAAACCAAGTGCTGCAGTACTTATGTGAAACGTGTTTTTAAAATGTAGGGGCCAGTCTTATGACAATGCTGCTAACATGTCAGGGCGTTATAAGTGGATGCTGCAAAAAATTTTGGAAACCAACAAGTTTGCTATTTATGTGCCCTGCGCAGCTCATTCGTTAAACCTGGTTGGGCAAAGTGCTGTTGGCTGCTGTCAAAAGGCTGTTAATTTCTTCTCTATCGTACAGTTACTCTATACCCTTTTTGCGGCCTCAACCAGCCGAGGGAAAATTCTTAAACGTCGTATCGGAAATGAAAGTTTCTTAAAATCCTTTTTTAAGACAAGATGGGAGGCACGTACCATAGCAACAGCAGCAATTTTGAAATCTTTTCCAATAATGTTAGAAGCATTAGAACACATAGCCGAAGATCAGTTACAAAACAGGAGACGCAAGAAGAGAAGCAAATAATATTGCAGATAAGATGCAAGAGCTAGAATTCGTTTTTATGTTGAATTTTTGGAATGAGATTTTGCAGAATTTTCACAGAGTAAGCAAAGTTCTACACAATGAGGATGTGCACTTAAAAACATGTGCAGATCTGTATGTGTCATTAGCTGACCAATTGTGCGCTTCACGCGATAAATTTGAAAAATATGCAAAGGAAATGTTACCAGATGTTGATTACAAGGCAGCTACAACTCCCAAAGGTATCAGAAAAACGGTGCCCAACGACGGATAGATACCCAAAAGTGCATATGGATACCAGAGATAAATTTCGCAACACCACATTTTATATACTTAGGAACACTATACACGGACTTGAAAAGTAATTTAATCATAAACATTACTGCCAAGGTGCTGGTGTATATAGAATACATCGTTCAGACGTTTCAACAATCTCTGTTGTCAAACGTTTAACGGGTTAAACAAGAGGCGTATGAAAAAACTGTTGCATTGGGCCGCTACAACTACCACCTTTCAATTTAACGGACAGTACTATAAGCAGATCGACGGCATTGCGATGGGATCACCTATTGCACCTCTGCTAGCAGATGTTTTTATGAACTATGTTGTCGACACCGCTTTAAAATCTACCACGACGGAAAACAACCCTGAGATTCTGTGTCGTTACGTGGATGACCTTTTTTTGGTTTTTCCTTCTAAACCTGATCTTCATGAGTTTTATAAAAACATAAACTCGGTACATCCCAACATCACCTTCAGCAAAGAAGAGCTAAGCGGCACCATTCACTTTCTCGACGTTATGGTGGAAAAAAACAAGCAACGGAGTTAAAACCTTTACCTACCGGAAGCCAACCAACACTGGCCTTTGCACCAAATGGGAAAGCTTCATACCTGCTCGTTATAAGCGGAATTTAGTACTGTGTCTTCTAAACAGGGCCTACGGAATCGCTAATTCATACATAATAATGCATGAAGAATTTAAGAAGGTCAAGAAAATGCTTGGAGCGAATGGATATCCCCACAACTTTGTGGACGGGTGTATTAAAGGGTTTCTGAACAAAAAACACAAATATTAAACAACGGCTCCAACGAGGAGAGATACGTGGTTGCAAGACTTCCATTTCTCGGTCCAGTGTCTTACAACATTGCGCGTGAATTGGAGCATTTTGTTCGTCGAACCAGGGCCAACATCTGCTTACGCCTTATTCATGAAACTAACAAACTTTCACGGTATTTTCCAATAAAAGAGCGCCAGGAACATATCAAGAGAACTAACGTTGTTTACCGGTTGGTTTGCAACTGCGTCGCTTCATATATTGGGGAAACGCGACGAAATCTCGCTGTGAGAATCAAAGAACATCGCATGGACCAAAAATCAGAAGTGTGTCGGCACATTTTGTCGAATCCGACACATAAAGTTAATTTTGCCGAGCCGGAGATTTTGGACGCAAACCAAGACCGCGTGAGACTGGTGTTTCTCGAATCGCTTTTTATTCAAAAGCATGACCCCGAGCTCAACATCGACACAGTTTCCATGCCCTTGCGTCTGTTCAACACCTGACCCATATCTCCAGTTCTTATCTTTTTGTCTACGCCACCGTTCTAAACGCCAGTTCCCTGTTATCGTCTGTGACGTCACTTTACATATCTGGCTTTTACCTTTTTTTCCTTAGTGCTTTATATACCGTGTTCTACAGCTTGAATGACAACCTACACTGATGATGACAACAGAGATTGTTGAAACGTCTGAACGATGTATTCTATATACACCAGCACCTTGGCAGTAATGTTTATGATTGACAAACTTGTAACTGAGATAAGAAGAAGAGGAGAGATAAACAAACAAATAGCAGAGAGGTTTTCTTTTCTAACCGATGTGCCATGTGATGGCACTTCATCTAATAACACTAAAAGGTATTCTCAGTGCTGTCTAAAGGTGGTTGATGCTTACCCTAAGGACTTCAACGCGTTCATTTTCACGGTTGAAGTATATTAAAAATCCCTTCAGAACAGCTATGCGACAAGTCAGTTTGGATGCTCTATCTCTATTATGTATAGAAGCAGATGTCTTACGTATGGTTAGTTATAAGGATTTAATCAAAGTGTTTGCAAGGAAGAAAAGCAACTGTATTTAAAATATAAGCACACAGAAATAAAACATTAGGGGCACCAAATTGTTTTAGTGCTTAGGGCCTCTAATAGTGTTAATCCGGCCCTGCATACTGCAGTTTTAAAAAAAGAAACAATATAAATTTTTAGTAAAACTACCTGTTTTTTTGAAGGGATTTAATTTTTTTTTAAAGTCCAGTTAACCAAAAATACTTGTCTTAAAAACAAACAAAATACTTACCAAAAATAATAAAAACTGTTGTTTAGAAACTTATCATATATTAGTTCTGGACTTTTTCAACAGTATTGATTCTGACCTGTCGAAACTCAGCTTTTTCTCAGAATTGGTTGTGAACAAACGAATTATGCTTCTTGCAAATGGGTAATGTTTACACAAGCAACATGGAACTGTTGATGACAGCAACAACAAGAAATTAAGTCAGTTGTTACTATTACTGCATACTGTGCATGTTGTTTTGTGACTGTAAAATTAGATTGCAGTTTCCAGAAATAGGTTTAAAGTTTTTTCTATATTCTAATACAGATGTTGGTACTTTACACCCTCTTCCTGCACAATCCACTTTGCATACAAGCACTCAACAGCTGGTATAATCAGACTGAAGGTTGTGGACAGATATCTTTGCAGTGTGTATTGTCATATTCTCTCAATGTATTTTAACAAAAATTTTGCTCTTATTATATGTAAATCGCTTGCCATGGTAGTTTTTTTTTTATTTGGGTTAAAAAGGAATAGTTTCTCTTTACCACTGTTTGCACTCCACAGTCAGTAAAACATGTTACTAAGTATTTTCCAGGTGTTTGTAATTAGATTTTAATCATGTAGACACCAACATAGAATTGGTTGTCCATTGACTTAAATAGTATTTTATTGGTAGAATATTTATGTCAAATTACTCCATTCAAAGATAGGATACATGATGGGCTCTATTTTTTTTCATTTTTAATGCAGATTTTTTTATTAAAGTGATTGGCCTATTGTTACATGCTGAAGGAAGAATTAGCTACTGTGTAAGTAACAGCAGTAGCTGCACAAATAATTATGAAAGGTTTTTCATTCTATCCACGAACCTGCCACATCTTTTAGCTTATTTGTTTGTTTTGGTATTTTCAATAATAAGTAATTCAATAGTTGTATGCTTTGGAAGTATTTTTTTTTATGGCTATATTACTATTGTCATGGACGTTTTTTTAGGTTTATTGATTCATTTACAATACAATTTTGACAACCTGAATTTTTCTTTTTAATGACAGTCACAAACTGGCATGCTCTATAAATAAGGACACAATTACTACGTTTACATGGCCACTTGCGCACATAGCCTGCAAACATGGCCTGTTCATTTATTCAGCCCCAACGAACAGGCGCAAAACCGCTCGCGTTTCCATGTCCGTTTTGTGATCAACCAGGCGTATAAATGTAGGGAAAGCAACGTACGCGGTATAAGCAGAAGTTGTCTGGCTGAGTATCGGACCAAATCAAGAAGCAAGAAAACTTGTCATGAATCACCACATAACTCAAGATTTGATTCTCTTGACTGTTTTTGCAATGCATATATCAGTTTTAGTTATTTTATTACACAAACAAAGTCATTGCCTTCAGACAATAGGCATGTTGGTTGCACAAAAGTCAAATAGTTCAGCTACAGTTAAAAGGAGAAGGTTTTGGATGCTTCAGAGGTATGTAACGTGCATGATGTTCACTTTTACAAATAACTAATGTTATTTTTTATGCAAAAACAAGATCTACTGATTGGTGGGAGACTGTGGTAAAAAATTTTGATGACTCGGATTGGTTGAGACATTTTAGAATAAGAAAATCAACTTTCGAGGGGCTTGTTGCACTACTGAGTGAAGATTTGAAACCAGGTTATTAATGTTCGTAATATTTGGTACAGATTATAACAACATAGTATTGATGAATTATGGTAAAACTATAATGATATGAAATTTTAGATAACAGATCAGTCAGAACAACACCAATATCACTTGAAAAAAGGATTGCAGTTGCCATATATAAATTAGCTTCCATTGCTGAATTTGGAGTTGTGGGAGTTACATCTGGTATTCACAAAACATCTGTGTAATGTATATTGCGCCACCTTGTGACGCTTTAAGTATGTTGCCCCGCCTTGTGACGACCTTGCCGCATGCCCATATAAAAGCGTGCGTTTAACCTTTACGGGCATTCGAAGTGTCTTGTAGCTGTGGGCTTGTTGTGTCGCTGATTCATTCAATACGTGGTGTCAGAAGTGCGTTCACGCCTCTAATTAAGATGGACAAATCAGCAATTTCTCTACCCCCGGCAATGCAGTGGAATGGCAATATGGCCGAGAACTGGAAAAGGTTTATCCAGAGATTTAAGCTCTATCTGACGGCGATTGGTGGTGACAGCAAGTCCGACAAAAGTAAGTCTGCGTTGCTTCTTCATGTTATGGAAGGTGGTGGCATTCAGATTTACAATTCTTTTAAGTTCGAAACTGGAAATGACATGAAATTTGATGTCATAGTGAATGAATTTCAACTGTATTTCTGCCCCAAAAAGAACGTAACATTTGAACGTTATAAACTTAACAACCGAAACCAACAGGATGGTGAAAATAGTGATCAATATGCCACCGAGCTAAAAAATCTTTCTGCACATCGTGAATTTAAGAATCTTAGTGACTCATTAATCCGGGATAGAGTGGTTTGTGGAATTTCTGACGACAAGGTTCGTGAAGTTCTTTTAAAAGAAGTTGACCTGACTCTTGAAAAATGTCTTTCTATTTGTCGTTCAAATGAAGTAGTTAAACTACAAGCTGCTGTAATTAGGAGCCAAGAAAATAACGTGTGGGTTGTCAATAATCAACAATTAACCCCGGGGACAAGTCGTTTCAGGTCCAACAAAAGGAACCTGCGGTGCGAAGTATGTGCTTTAATTCACGCTTCAGGTGCATGTCTAGCCCGGGGAAAACCTTGTTTCCATTGTGGAAAACTTGGCCACTACTCAAGATGTTGTAGCAACCGAAGAGTCAATGAAGTGAAGGAAACTTCTTTTCACGTTAATACAGTGAGTACCGTTGTCACTTCAAAAGATTGGTTAGTTCCATTGAGATTAAATGGAAAACAGTTTACCTGTAAAATTGACACTGGTGCCCAGGTGAACCTAATTTCGCTATCAGATATTAAAGCTATTTCCAGTACACCTCGTATCGAAAGTACCAATATTGTGCTAACTGCGTTTGCCAATCACAAGATATTTGTGTATGGTGTTTGCACTTTAAATGTCACATTCCGAAACCATGCGCACGTGATGAAGTTCTTTGTTGTCCAAGCTAAAACTCAACCACTTATCGGTCTTTTTGGTGCAGAGGCGTTAATGCTTGTCAATCGTGTACATGCAGTGGAGTCTATAGAGCAGTGTGGTAATCTTGTCCGCGAATACGAGGATATTTTTAATGGTCTCGGTTGTCTTCCAGATACATACTCAATAAGGTTGAACTCCAATGCCAGTCATCCATCCGAGTCGAAAAGTTCCGTGTCTGCTGAAACCAAAGTTAAAAGAAGAACTTCAGAGAATGAAAGGATTAGGTGTTATAACAGAAGTGACTGAACCAACCAGATGGGTAAACTCGTTAGTAATTGTGAACAAAAAGAACGGAAAACTTCGTGTTTGTCTTGATCCCCGTGACCTCAATAAATCAATCATGCGTGAACATTACATGTTACCCACTCGGGAGGAATTGATGTCACAATTTAGTAATGCAAAGTTTTTTAGCAAGTTGGATGCTGTGAGTGGTTTTTGGCAAATAAAAATTGACGAAGAAAGTTCGAAGCTGTGTACATTTAATACTCCCTTCGGAAGGTACAGGTTTTTGCGTTTACCGTTTGGTATCTCGTCCGCCCCAGAAGTATTTCATCGTGCTGTACATTCCTTGTTTGAGCACATGGATGGTGTTGACACGTCAATGGACGATATTATTGTGTGGGGCAGTTCCAAAGAAGAACATGACAGGCGACTCCACATGGTTTTGAAACAAGCTAGGAAGTCAAATTTACGATTGAATCGTGAAAATGCGTTTTTTTTGTCAATCGTTTAACGTTCATGGGAGATGTTTTAAGTGCAGGTGGTTTGCATCCAGATTCCAAGAAGGTTCGAGCCATTGAGACGATGTCGCGACCAGCAAACAAGCGTGATAGTCAACGCTTTCTGGGCATGGTGAACTATCTTGCACGGTATATTCCCGATGTGTCAGAAAAAACTGCACAGCTTCGCTCACTGGTGCATAAAGATAGTGAATGGAACTGGACCAGTAACGAAGAAAAAGCGTGGATGGAATTAAAGAGGGTAATTTCTAGCCAACTCGTTCTTAAACAGTTTAATCCTGTACTTCCAATAAAGGTATCCGCAGACGCCTCAAAAGAAGCTCTTGGTGCGGTATTGCTTCAGATGCATGACAAAGAATGGTATCCTGTGTCCTACGCCTCTAGATCCTACACGCAATGATTGATGCTGAAACGCGCTACGCACAAATTGAAAAGGAACTCCTTGCGGTAACGTTTGCGTGTGAGCATTTTCATCAATTCATATATGGTCAACACATATGCAAACTGATCACAAGCCATTAGTTCCATTGTTTAAAAAAAACTTAAACAATTGTCCAATAAGGGTACGTCTGATGATACGTCTGCATTCGTATGACTTTAGTGTAATCTATACTCCAGGAAAGTTCATGCTCACAGCCGATGCTTTGTCGAGAAGTGTTTCCCAAGAAACCGAAGATTTTCAATCACATGATGTGGCACGTTATGTTCATTTGGTTGTGTCATCACTTCCAATCTCCTCCAATGCTATGGCGCAACTTCGTGAAGAAACTGAACGAGATCCCCAGTCAATAGACATCCTGCATTACGTTTACAATGGTTGGCCGGAACGTTCCGCAAATTGCACACCAGACTCCCAGGTATTTTGGAAAGTCCGTGATGAACTGCCAGTAAATGATGGTGTCCTGTGTAAAGGAAGCAAAATAGTCATTCCCCGGAAAATGAGACGGTCAATTCTAGCGAAGCTGCATGAAGGTCACATGTATGCGCTACAGACCGCGTTTGCAAAAAGAACCCTTGAATCCACATGAAATTCCCAAATTTCCCTTTGAAAAAATAGGTGTTGATTTATGTTCGTATAATGGTCGGTCGTATTTAGTAGTTGTTGATTATTATTCAGGTTATCCCGATGTTTATTGTATTAACAACACTTCTAGCGATGCAGTTATTACCTGTCTTAAGCAAACGTTTTCTCGCTTTGGTGTGCCGCTTAAAGTATTTAGCGACAACGGGCCACAATTTTCCTCCCGTGAATTTAGATGTTTTTCTGAATCTAATGGACTTGCGGAAAGGACTGTACAAACCGTTAAAAATCTGTTGCCAGTGGCCAGGACTTTGATTTGAATTTGTTAATTTATCGTAGTTCGCCTTTACAGTGTGGTTTATCCGCCATCACAGTTGCTCATGGGAAGGCAAACCAGAAGTAATTTGCCTATTTGTGAAGAAAAGCTTAGGTGTCATAATTTGCCCAAACGCCCTTTTTATGCCGAAAAAAACAGTACAAAAACGTTATTTTGATGTAGGTTCAAAACCATTAATTGTTTTTAAGCCTGGTACCCCTGTAAAGCTGTTTGATTTTCTTTGCCCCACGTGGACAGAGGACGGAGTTATTGACAAGGTTTTGTCACCGCGCTCCTATATCGTTCGTACTCCTGACAATGTGCTTTATCGTCGTAATCGTATACATATTCGCCGCAACATTGAATCCTCATCTCAAAGGTCTTCTCTGTTGCAAACGTTACCTTTATCGCCGCATCATGTTTCTGATAATTGTGAAATTGTTCGCAACTTTAATGTTCCGTGTCGTTCCAAAAGAAAACGTAAACCGACGAGACGACTAATTGAAGAAATATAGACTTGTGTATTTTTCGTTTTCATACTGATGTTAGTTTTCTCCTTTTGTTTCTTCTCTTTCGTGAAGGGAAGATGTAATGTATATTGCGCCACCTTGTGACGCATTAGGTATATTGCCCCGCCTTGTGACGACCTTGCCGCATGCAAATATAAAACCGTGCGTTTAACCTTTACGGGCATTCGAAGTGTCTTGTAGCTGTGGGCTTGTTGTGTCGCTGATTCATTCAATACAATCTGTAAACCTTTAGAACAGGGGTTCCCAAACTTTTTTGGTCTGTGGCCCAAATGTTTATTGAATAGCGATTCGTGGCCCACCACGTGCTGTAAATTTGGGCACAAACAAAAAAAAAAGGACTCAAAAACAGGCGAAATTTTCTAGCAATTTATTTTTAATGAGATACATGCATCTGAAATTTGGCTACAAGATTCAGAATTCTTTGCAAAAATTACGTTTTTCAAAACAAAGCGCATAATATCTACAGTAGAATCTATTCAAATGGCTCTGTGGCCAGTGGCGTAGCCAGGGGGGGGGGGGGCAAAGGGGCCATGGCCCCCCCCAAATTTTTTGAAATTGTACTCTTCAAAAATAAATGTGCTATATCCATTTTTTAATTGTTTGTTTATGACTGAATAACTGAGAGAATGTTAACTAAATTGACAAACAATGATTATTATCGAACAACAATGGTCATTTACACATTGGCTTTGGCATTAATGAGTGTAAGAGTCACTTGTATTTAGTTGGCTTTGGTGATACTCTTGTTGAAGTAATATAGCAAAACATACGAGAAATAGCAAGAAGTATAAATAGTAAATACCAAATATTATAGTTTATTGCGATGTCTAAACCAAAACAAGCAAGATTGGATGCATTTTTTTCTTAAAAAAATAAAGATCAGCAGTCCTTAGAGGAAACACCTGTAACGCCCAGTGTTAGCAGTGTTAGAGTTACTCAGGAAATAAGAACAACAGACGATCTTGGATTTATTATGAAACACCATTCGCGGTTAGCCGATGATGAGAGGTATAGACTTCTAACATCTGATGGTATAAAAAACGTCCCGCTTCTTGATACTATTAGGCAAGGTCGCCGCAAGTTTCTCAAAGTTTGGCTCGATGATGATAGGTTTTCGGATTGGTTGGTCTACACTCAATGCTCTGATGGGGGCGGTTTGTGCAAGATTTGTGTTCTGATGCAA
The DNA here is from genome assembly GCF_965637545.1 of Phallusia mammillata. Lineage (NCBI taxonomy): Eukaryota > Metazoa > Chordata > Ascidiacea > Phlebobranchia > Ascidiidae > Phallusia > Phallusia mammillata. The sequence goes on from NC_137257.1 coordinate 13,978,704, forward strand.
GTACGTTTAAAACATGGCAATCTCACTAACGCTGCTTTTGTTAACAAACCTTGCACTCACTTCAAAAAATTCATCGAAAAGGCTGTTGCTCATCGTGATGCTAGTTACCATCGACAAGCAACTTTAGAAGCAAAAAGTTTTCTTAGAAGCATGGAAACTAACCAAAATGTATCTGCGAGCCTGGATTCAGAATATTCCAGACAAATAAAGGAAAATCGAAACATAATGGCTTCCATCGTTAAAACGGTGATGTTCTGTGCTTCAAACAACATATCTTTGCGAGGCCATTCGGTAGACAACGGAAACTTTATGAACCTTCTTAAATTTCGCATCGACGCTGGGGACGAAACTTTAAAAAGCCATTTTACTCACATGGCTGGTAATGCTAAATACACTAGCCCGACCATACAAAATGAAATTCTGGGTTTAGCAAAAGGTCTAATTGTTCAAGACATAGTCACTGATGCCAACCAATCGTTTTTTTCTGTAATAGCCGATGAGTCTTGTGATATATCAGGAAAGGAACAGCTAAGCATTGTTTTGAGATACACGAAAGCTACAGAAGTGTATGAGAGTTTCATCGGTTTTGTTGAAATGAACTCGGTTTCAGCAGAATCGATTTCTACAAGTATTTTGTCTCACCTTACCAGCACAGGATTGGATTTACAGAAACTTGTCGGACAGGGCTATGATGGAGCGTCAACAATGGCAGGTCACGTGAGTGGTGTGCAGAAGCGGATTCGCGACAAGTACCCTCGTGCATTATTTGTTCACTGTGCTGCGCACTGTTTAAACTTGGCTATAAATGATCAAAGTAAAGTTCCAACCATCAGAAACACCTGCGACATTATTAGAGAGACCATCCGTTTTTTTTAAGAAAGTCCTAAAAGACGCACATGTTTAGGACTTAACATCCCGTTGTTCTGCCCTACCAGATGGTCTGAAAAATACAAAAGCATTCGAATCTTCAAATGTAATTTTAAACGTATACTCGAATCACTTGGCGCCTTGGAGTGTGATTCCAGCGGTGATACAAGAGCAAAAGCATTTTCGTTAAAATGTGCTCTGGAAAAGTCTGGAGTTACTTACGCCGTGTGTTTGATTGGGCGATTTTCGGCACTCATTGAACCGTTGGCGCGGAAGCTTCAGGCTGTCGGAGTATGTGTGCCAGATGTGAAAAACTTGATCACTTCTCTTCAAAACGTTCTATCTCAAAACCGCATAAACTCGGACACTGCGTTGGATATTTACAAAGAAGCTTGTGAAGTATTAAATGTACAACAGCTGACTACACCCAGAATAGCCGAGAAACAAGTTTATCGCGACAACGTCAACGCAGAATCTGGACCGCAGTATTTTTATCGTGCAGTGTATATTCCTTACATCGAAGGTCTGAGTAGTTCGCTTCACGAACGATTTAGTGACAATTCCTCATTTTTTAATTTGCTATCGATCATTCCACCCAACAAACCAACCAAGTTAGATGAGATTGAGCGTTTATATTGTTTAGATAACCTTGAGAGCGAAGTTATTTTGTGGAGATCTTCTCTAAGCTCTCAACTCAAACCCGAATGTTTTCATGAACTTCTTTTGAGCGCAAACGACTATCTAAGCGTTCGCGACATAGTCCAGATCATAATGGCGTTGCCGGCAACAACTGTTGAAGCTGAACGTTCTTTTTCGTGTATGAAGCGGGTCAAGACATGGTTGCGCTCAACGATGACTTCCGATCGCCTTTCAGATATATGTGTGCTGCATTGTCATCATGAAAAAATCAGCGAGGAAAAGATCAATCAGATTGTGTCAAATATGGCTGGTAGTAGGCGAAGGATGAACTTTTAATCATACCGTTGTGTGCAGCTAAAGCAATGAAGATAATTTTTTTGTGTAATTTGCCTCAGAAAAATTGCTGTTTGTGGGCACAACTATGTCGTTTTTCGTTGAATGTTATTTTACTTGTAAAAAGTCACAAAATATTGCCCCCCCCCAAAATTTTCCGCTGCCTACGCCACTGTCTGTGGCCCATTGAAAATGTCTTGGTGGCCCACTACTGGGCCATGGCCCACAGTTTGGGAACCACTGCTTTAGAATAAAAAGTGCAACAATAACATTTATATAAACTTCATTAGGCCTCTTTACATGGACAATTCTAGCGGGTTAACTCGCTAAATTGACGCGCTAAACGTGACGTATGATTTTGGTCGATACGGTTGACTGAGTTTTTGCGGGATAAAACGCGGGAAGATAACCCGCTCGTTGGAGGTAGGTTACCCGCTTGCAGGTCGGGTTATCGGCTGTTGTTAGTATTTTGTTGTGTATAGCTGTAGGAAGTAGAACTGGTTAAGTGTAAATAATAATTGTACCAGCGTTTGGTTTCAGTTTTTGAAAGTAACATTGGAGTGATAATTATGTCGGAAATAGCAGCTGACAGGCAGAAGAGAGCAACTTGGTGTGCAATGATATCCATTTACTGTTGGATTTGGTTTTAGAGAGGAAGGTTTTAGAGAAGATTGATGGCAGGAGACAACGCAATAAAACTATATTTCAGGAAATAGCACAGTTAATGCACCAGTGTGAAGCTGAATATACATGGTTTGTATTTGATGAAGTCATTTAAGCAAATAGTGTTGTTGGTTGGGTTTCTCAAATATGTGTAAAGTTAATTTACAAAAAATAATAACAACACAAACCTTGTCTGAAAAGCAATAATCCAATAGATTACATTTGTCAGCAACGGTTTTCCTATGTTTAGGGAACAGATACGAGACAAGTGAAAAAATTTTAAAAAAAGTTACAGCCAAATTAAAATGAACTTGAATCAGTCTGGAGCATCTAGCTCTGAGTGGGAATACTTTGATAAAATGAATGATCTGTTTCAAGATCGACCAAAGGCAAAGGTTTGTCAACATCACCAACTATTGGTTTTAACAAGTAAGGTAGCATTAAACCTAGAACTATTTTTAAAACTTATACAACATAACATGAACATTTTCATGGTTGTACTTTCAGGCGATGGATAGTGCTGGTGTTGATTCCCTCACTGAACCAAGTGCTAAAGGTAAATATACATACTCTTGGTTGAAAGGGGACTAGGATAAAACAGTTAACAACTGCAAACTTAGTTCTTAGTGTTTTGTTGTTGGTTTTATCTGAACAATATGCATGTGTTAACTTAGATGGAACAAACTTGGATACACAAGATATACCAAGCAGCAGATCAACTGAATCAGGTAATTTAAATCAATTCGATTTTTGTGAGTTACTTTTCCGCAATGTTTCCCATCTAAATGCTGATTGATGTTTTAAATGCATTACATCTATTTGTACCTGCAGATAATGTTGCTAGTGATGATATGGTCCCTCCTTTTAATGGATGTTTCCCATTTGTAATTGTTTTTGTATTTGCAGATGTACATGGTAGCCAGCCTCCTAGAAAGAAGTGCCGTATGAGAGGTAAAGCTATGTGTTCTCCTGTACTTTTTTGTCCAATTACCAATGTAGCTTATTTATAGTGTCATCTGATGAGAATTTTGAAAAGTTTATTAATGTCTACGAAGAAAACTGTGCTAAAGACCGGGAACTAATGAAAGAGATGATGCTTGGAATTCAAGCACAGTTTCAAAAGAGTGTTATGGAACTTAAAAAATGATAAAAAGCAATAAAGTTGTTGGTGATCCTGGTGTGTTTAAATTATTCACAAAATATTTGGAGTGAATTTTTTTAAAAAAACATGCTTTTACAAAAAACAACTAGATTGGCGCAAAGGCAAGGTTTTGGAGACATGTAACAATAACGCCTCCCTACAAAGATTTCCTTCTCTGCTGTAGGACTCACAGGGTCGATTGATCGGTTGCTGTTGTGAGAAGTGGCCTCCAGGAAAAGTCGATTGACTTGGTTCAATCAATGATGTATTAAACTCTTCACAAAGGTTGTGTAACACACAGCGTGCCCCAATAATTTGTGGAGCAACTTTGATGTTACACTCAATTTTTCGCAAAATACGCCAACGGGCCTTTAATCTGCCAAATGCATTTTCGACAGAAATTCGAGCACTACTATGAGATGATAGCAGTTAAATGACTCTTTCTCCGGAGAAAGGTTTGATCCAGTAAATGGCTTCATAAGCCAAGGCAATAATGCAGGCATGTCAAACATGCGGCCCATTAGTAGCTTTGGTGCGGCCCCAACGATTTTTTTTGTTCAGTTGACTTCTACTGTTGTGAAGCTTCAGTGATTTAAAAAGTTCATCGATTCTCCAGTTTGTTTCCGTGATTTGAAATGTTACTTGTACAAGAAAATACATACGGTAAAAATTATCATGTTGTAGCCATTAAAACCGCACCTTGTAAACCAACAACGATGGGTCGTGTAGTATGGCGCAATCAAGCGTGACTACTGGCTGTAACGCAACCAAGCGTGACAGGGGCTGCGTAACAGAGGACAGATTAATGTGAGTGTCATAAGGTCAAGTGCACTCGTTAATGTGCCTGACAAAAATAGTACTTTTAACATGGCTGCGCCTGTTCTTCAAGTGACCAGTGCTATTCCAGCTAAGAAAAAAAGAAAATTAGCCGAGGAAAGGCGATTGTTCAATGAAAAATGGGAATTGCAGTATTTCTGTACGAGTTTAAATGGTAAGATACATTGTTTAATTTGCAATAACAGCATCAACACGCCAAAAGAGTACAATTTGAAAAGACATTATGGAGCGAAACATCAATCTTATGGTAAATATGAAGGTCTTCTGCGTGTTTCAAAACTAAAGGAATCCAAGACAAACTTGACACAACAACAGACCTGCTTTAGGCAAATTTACAAACATAATGTTGCTTCGGTTACTGCAAGCTATGAACTCTGTAGAATGATTGCCATGAAAGGAAAATCTTACATTGAAGGAGAATTTGTAAAACAGTGCTGTGTAAAAACAGGTCAGATCGTTTGTCCAGAGAAGGCACAGTTGTTCAAGGAGATATCATTAACCAGAAACACTGTTGCTGAGCGAATAGATGAATTGGCAGATGATTTGAAACAACAACTTAAGTCAGTATCATCCAAATTTGAACATTTTTCTATTGCTATTGATGAGAGCGTCGACCTCAGTGGAATAGCACAGCTTGCAGTCTTCATCAGAGCCTGTGACAGTGAATTCAACATTATTGAGCTGATCCCCATGCATGACACTACAACAAGTCAGGATATCTTTGAGAAAGTTGAGCAAGTTCTAGTTGACTATAGTCTTGACTTGAGTAAACTTGCATGCTTATCTACTGATGGTGCGGCAAATATGGTTGGCCGACATAATGGTGTTGCTGCCAAGTTAAGAAAAAAAGGTAGAAAAATTGCATCCTGGCTCATCAATGACACATTTTCACTGTATAATTCATCAGCAAAACTTGTGTTCGAAAATTTTAAAACTGGATCATGTGCTTAGTTTGGTCACAAAGAAAGTGAACTATATTAGAGGTCGAGCTCTCAACCACCGCCAGTTCAGCCAATTGTTGGAAGATATGGGTAATCACTTTACTAATGTTCCATTCTACACAGAAGTCCGCTGGTTATCATGTCAAAAAGTTCTAAAAAGATTTTATTTGTTGAGAACAGAAATAATCATGTTTTTGGAAATGAAAGGTCAAAACACTAACCCTGTTTACATGCGTCGTCTTCAAACGGATCGGATTAAGCCTCAAGCCGGCTTGAGATTTGATCCATTCGAGCGTCCTATTTACATGCGCGTTTCCTGCAAGTTTAATCCGTTACGATTTTCTTCGGATAAGTTTGTGTAAACATAGTTATAACACCTCTTGTTTTGGTTACAAAGGATACTTACAAAGTAACTAACAATTATCGCCTGTTTTATTGTGTGAAAAGGATCACTCCTTCATTCAGAGCTTTTGTAGAAGTGAGAAATCAAGCTGTTAGTTTCCTATAAGCAGTTAGGGTAGCTGATTGACATTTTTTCTTGTCATTTGGTTTATTGTTAACTGTTGGGTTCTGAAGCTGATGGAACAAACCATGCTTAAGTATTATATTTTGTTTAGATAACATTAAAAATGAACTATCAAGAAATACTTGGATTTGTCCTTGTCATAAAATATGTTTTGGACTGTTACATTATGATGGTTGAGTGGGACAGAGAGAGCAAATACAAAAAGTTTAAGTTACTATTTGGTAGACTGAAGTTCTTGCAGAGCAAAGTTGACAAGCGAAGTGGCAGAATTTGGATGTATCCAAGGTAGTAAACTGTAACTAGCCAACCTATGTTATGAAGCTTTTTTAAAATTATAAAATGTTACAGGACAGGAAACTACTGGGAAGGTGATGTTTCACAGTACAACAATGCACAATGGATCCAAAACTTTAGGATGACAAAAGAAAACTTCATGGAGTTGTTGGCTATAATTCATGATGACATAAAACCAGGTTAGGACCAAATATATGGCAATACATTTGAAACATCTTTATCATTAAAGTGTTACCTAAGTAATCATATATTGCAGAGGACATAACAGTCCGTGAGCCAATACCAGTTGACAAAAGAATGAGAATTGCTGTTTTTAAACTCGCTTCCTCAGCAGAATACAGAACAGTTGCCCACAACTTTGGTGTCAGTAAAGCAAGTGTATACAACTGTCTCAAAAGGTACATGCTAAACATTTGTATGTTTGTGTTTCTTATTACTCCTTGTTACAGATTTTGTTTGGCGATTTGCAAAAGGTTGGACATGTTTATATTCATGCCATCAGAGAGTGAAGCAAAGGAGATTGCAACAAGAATTCAAAGAGAACACCATTTTCCACAGGTATATGTTCTCAAATAAAATTTGTGTGTAGGTTTTATTTGTTGCTTATGTGTAGGTTATGGGTTGCATTGATGGAAGTCATATTCCAATAACTGCCCCCATGCAAGGCAAAAAAGACTATACTAATCGCAAGGGTTGGGATTCAATGGTACTGCAAGGCCTTGTTGATGATCATTACATGTAGGTAAAATACACTTGTATGTTTTTGGCACTATTTAATTTTTATCTTAGGTTTCGTGATGTTAATATTGCAATGCCTGGGAGTGTTCATGATGCTACTGTCTTTAAGCAGTCAGGACTTTTCAAATATTCAGACATGCTACCAAAGGTACAAATCTAGTTTTAAAAACAAATTTGGTAAAAAAAAACCTACTGGATTTTGAAAAAAAATGCTTTTCAGGCACCCATTTTACTTAATGACACTGAAGTGCCTCTTTTCATTTTGGGAGACCCAGCATACCCTCTGCTTCCATGGTTAATCAATCCCTTTATTGGCTTCAACCTTTCCCCAGAAAAATAATCATTCAACTGCTACCATAGCAGTGTGCGCATATGTGTTGAAAATGCATTTGGACGACTTAAGGCGCGTTGGCGAATCTGGCCAAAAAAATGGAGGTTGATATCAGCATGGCTCCAATTGTAATATGTACTTGTTGTGCACTGCATAATATTTGTGAAAAAAGTAATGTTGCTGTTTCTGTTGGGAGTGAAGGAAGCAATCAATTTACCCAGCCACTACCTGCTCCTTCAGTACAAACTGCTGACCTTTTTGGTGCTGGAAATAGTGTACGACAGGCTGTTTTGCAGTACCTAACTGAAACACAGCCACTGCGCCAGTCATCACGATTTTTGTAACATGTTTTGTATTTTTGAATGTTTCATAATGAACAATACATGTGTAAATGTGAACAAAAAATGTAGGTTTTAATTTTAAAAAATCTACTCTTGTAAATTTTCTGCATTTTGCAGAACCACAACTTGTGATTGTTGTTGCACCAGTGCCGCTAGTTGCTGCAGACCTTCCTGTAGTGTTTTGTTCATAGATTCCACCATTGCCTCTCTGCTTTTTCTATCCTTTTCACTTTCCTTTTCAAATAAATTCATGAATCTGTCCCATTCTTGTGTTGGTGTTTGTCCTGCAGAATAGAACATCATACATGGTAATTGACTAGGTATGGTAAGTATCTTAGCACCATACCAAAGAAACCACACAACAAATTTTACTGCCTAGACTTGTGTTATTAGTGGACACAGGTTGTTATTTAGCATATGTAACAACAGTTGTAAGAGTTTGTAACAACAGTTGTAAGAGTATTACTTACGGCGTGGTCTTTTATCTTTACTTGCTCTACCGTGCTGACCTGCAATATATATTAACAGGTCATTTTCTATTACTTAAACTTTAAGCAAATAACACACCAGATTTTTTTCGCTTAAAAGCAGTAGATGTTGTGGCCACATCGTCATCAGTTTGTTCTTCATCAGCAGTTGGCTCATCCATCATGCTGCTAGCCCTTGAATGTGACAAGCTACTACCAGCACTTGTTTCCCCTATTATTGAGCTTACTTCTGCATCTTCAGCTGCTTGATGTGTAATGTTGTGTTCAGCAGCAGGTTCTTGCACCTCTAATAAAATTAAACCATGCAAAGTCTTGTACAAAGGAACCTATTTGAGCAAATAGAGCTTACCTTCCACATCAGACGTTTCATCCGAAAATGACTGAGATGCACCTAAAAGAACAATGCACATAAACATGTGATATACAACTGGATGTAACAGACAGTTTAGCAACAAATTAAATACAAACCAACCGTAAAATGAATGCAACTTTTACTGAAAGTCATGCATTATCAAATATTTAAAAATATTACCATGTTTTTGTTGCATGGTGTCCACCATCACAGAATGTCCTTGAATTGCCTGAAAATGCATGTTTATACAATGGTAAATAAATATGTATTGTCATGTACAACATCTACAACAAACAGCGGTTGGTACTCACTTGTGTTCTCGGTCGATCTGACAATATTTCCTTCATTTTGTCAAAAAATGGCCACCTTACAGAGCCTGCACCAGATTTTGACGTTGTTTTTAAAATGTTGTAAAACTGAGTTTTTATGTTTTTCCACTTTATTGAAATTTGTTTCCTGTATTGCAAAAACATGCAAAAATTCACATAAATGTAGGATAAAGCATTAATTGAAACCGTCTTTGAAATGCTATGTAAGTAAATGTTTTAGACAAATCACGACCATGTCATTACCAATGGCATTTGAAAATAGTATTTTAATAAAAACTTTATCTGTTATCAAATGTGTACCAACCAATCTCTTTGCATATTTTGTTTTCTGAACTCATTTTCCAGTTGCTGATAATACTGCCGATTTCTTCCCACTTTGCCATCAATTTTAGCTATAATTTGCTTTTCTTCTATTAAATGCAACAATAAAAGTGTTTCTTCTTCAGACCAACTACCCTGGCGAATTTTTTGACTCATTCTATACCTTGTTTTGTATCCAAAAATTCAACTAGTTGCTCATTCAATTCGTAAAATGATTCAAATTCTCAGGCTAATCATTTAAATAGACAAACTGCTGTACAGAGACAAGTAATAAAACACATCCTAACTAGCAAGCCCATGGGCTTGCAGGACAATAAACTGGTCGTTAGTCTGCATACAACTAGCCTGGTATCTACCAACCCAGTTTGCACTTCTACTGTGCGACAATTTGCACCTTACGTCCATTATTACAAAACATTTCAATACAAAGTAAACAAACTTGCAAAACAACATTTTTCTAACCTCCGCCGAACCTTACAACACAGCAAACGCGGCTTGGCGAGAAGGCGGATTAAGCGCGAAACGGATCAAACCACCTAGTCGGGGCGGATTGAGCGTGAAACGGATTCAATCCGTTTCAGCGGCAAAAACGAGAGAAGCGGATTGACGAAACGGATTCGAATCCGTTTCAAACGTCCATGTAAACAGGGTTACTGATGAATTAAAAGATGAAAACTGGCTCCAAGATCTTGCTTTTGCTGTGGATATTATGGAACAATTCACTGATCTTAATCTAAAATTACAAGGTAAAAACAAAGTTATCACTCAGTTGTATGATGACATTAAGTGCTTTATTGCCAAGTTAAGCCTATGGAAGTCACAGCTGTCAAAGGAAAATTTGGTTCATTTTCCTACATGTGAAGAGCTGAAGGCTACCACTACTGGTGTACTTGAATTTGCTAAGTATAGCAGTCATCTTCACTTGTTGTCAAATGAATTTCAGAAAAGATTTGATGATTTTTCATCTTTTGAACTTCAATTTTTAATATTTTCTGCGCCATTCACCTTTGATGTTACTAAAGCTGAAGAAAGTCTGCAGATGGAATTATTAGAAATGCAGTCAGATTCTACACTCCGATCAAAGTATCTAGAAGTAGGAACAGTGGCGGCTCGTGCCTAAAATTTGTGGGGGTGCTGCCCATTGTGACGCAATAATGTACACGAGTGTAAACAGCAGACGACATCATTTGTGTATTTTGTTTACTTGCACAGCGACGGGCTAAACACAATAACGTTCAGTAATAATGCGAAAAACAAAAACATACGTGGCACAGCTTCGAAATGAAGCGGTTGTAAATACGGTAAAACACAACAGGAATTTCAGTTCGACAACAAAAATTGTCATGTTTCATTTAAGTAAATTTAGTCACAGTCACAGCGTTTTCAACATATTCTATGACACTTCACAGATTATTGTCACACAACAAAAAACTCGTCATACAGCTTTTTATTGGTATCATAACTAACAAATTTAACAACCACATTACATTGGTTTCAGAACTTGTTCATTTAAACATCTTTCTTGAATTTTTGTGTACAGACTGTTAATTGTATTTTCGTTTCTTAACTGCAATAATTGCTGCTTGCTGGCAAATAGCTTTTAATTCCTTTTTTAAGTTCAAACCGCCTTCAAGCTTTAAAATTTACAACACTCCCACCTAAATTTAAACCATACTATTAAATCTGGTGCTTCCTTTTTCCAACCAAAATGAATCATGAAGTTATAGTTAGGGCATGATAATTAATAGCTTCTTCCTCAATCCCAAATGATAACTAAGCAAATGTTTTTCTATTTAGTACTAGCACTGCAATTTCTTTTGGATATGTTGGTGTTCCTCAGCAAAACTGGCATCTTTGTCAGTGTTAAAAAGAACTGTTTTTCCTTTGAAGGAATCATGGAAACAGCAAAAAAGGATTTTTCATCCTAGTAGTTTAACTTGTCAAAACATCATCTCTAGATTAATTATTTGTAAAGTAATCATGAACATCAGATCTACAGAAACATTTTGAGTAGCTAGCTGTTCTTTGTCAACAATAGGATGTGCTTGGTGTCACTACTATATTGTCTGTAGAATAATCATTCTTAAGCAACACTTCCTGTGAAGCAATTTAGCAGCTACTGTTTAGACCAGGGGTCTCAAACACGCGGCCCTCCAAGTGTTTTTGTGCGGCCCGCGAAGTCACTTTTAGAAGTTATGTGTTTTACTCAGGCGTAATACCCTGTCAGATCAGTAAGTTTACAAGATACAATCACTTTCTGTTAGTGGTATATGCAGCGTTTTAATAAAAACAAATTAAAAAGCTCCTCTTTAGAATGAGCAATTTCGATTGTTGCGTCATATTTTTCCATTGTTGCGTCATTAAAGGTCATTGTTTTCACAGAAAGCAATTGGTTCCTGTGTTTAATTACACTATATATCTGTTTCTTTTTGTGTTGTTTTTAATGTGGTTAATGGTATAAATGAACATTTTAGACTTAAATCATGCAATACTTTTGTTGCATGTTACATTGTAACAAATGTTTCGATGGTGCGACCCTCGACTTACTTAACAAGTTTTTTTTGGCCCTTAAAGCAGTTTGAGTTTGAGACCCCTGGTTTAGACAAACAGTGCATGTCCATTATATCAATACACATGATTGCACTTGGTTGCAAATACTGTCCATATGGTGTGTTAAGAAATCCACACTTTAAATTGTCTTCACTCTTTTTTGTCTTCATTTCAAAATTCCTGTTGCTTGCAGTTGTTAGTTCTACATTTGATATTGCCTGAATTTCAGTAAGGCATTTAACTTCACAGTCACAAATTTAATTATTGTTTGGTAGCATTAGGAACTAAAACTAAGTATTTCTTGTTGTTGCTTATTCCTGCATGACATTGGAGTAGCAGATGTTTTGTCCCATACTTTCATAACTCTTTTTAATTCAGTTATTGATTATAAAGGTTAATTGTGACTTTTCAAGGTGTTAGATGACCTTTTTTTCTTTTTCAAGGTGTTAGATACACTTATTTAATTCAATGATAACTGTAAAAACTGAAACCCACTTACAGTCATCTTAAAAAGTCACGACTAACAGTCAAACAACAAATTTAATGGGAGCAAAATAATTCTTTAACTGCACTTACTGTCGAACTTAAAAACACAGTACACGGGTTTGGCTTTGGAGCTCACTGACGCGAAGCATACAATACCACTAGCGCTACGTCACGGGAGGGGCTGCGCGAGCCACAGCCCCCTCTCGCCTATTTCGCCCGGCATGTAGCTTTTCCAAGTGCGCATGCGCACAACTGAAAACGTCATGAAACGTCACGAAACTGGAGCTGCAGCTCCGCCATAGATAACTTATTATTATTTTTTGCAAAAATTTTTTTTTTAAATAATTAAATTTTTTATTAATTTTATTTTAATAAAATGCCGATTAATGCCATAAAAGTTATTCTTAGTATGCACTGATCAAACATAAAAACTATATGTAAAGATTGTTTTGTATAACAACTTGGAATAGGAATGTCAAGTAAAAATACTGGGGGTGCTGCAGCTCCGCAGCCCCCTCGCACGAGCCGCCCCTGAGTAGGAATACCTGGCTTTTTTTCATATCTTCCTGAAAATTTCAAGAACTTTAGAAAGTTTGCCACTAAAATTATGTCCATGTTTGGTTCCACTTATGTGTGTGAACAGCTGTTTTCCTTTATGAAAACAATTAAAACCACCCAAAGAACAAGGCTGACTGATCGGCATTTGTCATCACTAATCAAAGTTGGAGTTGGACAGACACTTCAGCCCGATATACCAAAAATTGTCCGCAAAAAAAGATGTCAAACCTCTGGACAAAGCACTTAAACTAACTGATAAGTAGCAAATACCTGCTGCAGTTTTAAAATATAGTCTGTTTGGAATGATGTTCATAATACTGTTGGGCAGAACAAGTGTAATGTGTAGTGTAATTACTTCGTTGTTTGGTATTGATAAGTGTGATTAAAACAATTGTTTGCATCAAACATGAAATTGTGTGTCAAGGTATATAGCAATTATCGATGAACAAATAATTTGACATTACTGTATATGCGCCATTAGCTTGTGTGCGGCCCGGATGATTACATAACATGGCGCATGCGGCTCTTGGAGGACTGTGAGTTTGACATGCCTGCAATAATGGGTATGCTGGGTCTCCCAAGATCAATAGTGGCACTGCATATCCTTCTATGTTTTTGGGCACCTGATAACACAATTAAGTAATAGGCCTAAGAGCCATACCCCCTGTTTAGTTTATCACATGATCATTTTTTTACCTGTGGAAGAAGGCTTGATTTTTTGAACAGTTCGGAGTTCTTAAAAACTGTAGCATCATTGCAGCTACCAGGCATTTTCACACTTATATTTCTGAAACTAACATTTAAAGGTAAAACAAATTTCTGTTCCCAAGCATTAAGCTCATACCGATATTTGTCATCAACAACAGCCTGAAGCACCACAGAGTCCCATCCTTTTCTATTGGTGTAGTCCTTTTTCCCCTTTATTGGTGCTGTTACCGCTATGTGGCTTCCATCGATACACCCTAAAACCTAAAAACAGCAACAAATCAGTTTTTATGAGTGTAAAAAATACATAAACAAGACCTTACCTGGGAAAAATGATATTTTTCGTTAAATCTTTTTGCAATTTTCTTTGCCTCATCACAGTCGGGCAGATAAATAAACTGGTGAAGTTTTTTTGTCAGAGCTTTAGATTTATACAATCTAATTAGAATGAAAACAGCTTGCATAAAAATATTTGAGTTGTTAACAAGTTATACATTCATAAACCTTGTGAGACAGTTATGAACGGATGCTTCACTGACTCCAAAAAGCTCCCCAATCGTTCTATACTCATCAGAAGAGGCGAGCTTGTACACACCTATTGCTACACGTTTTCTGGTTGCAATGGGTTTTCTGACTGCAAGGTCATCTAAATCAATACAGTACAAAAAATGAGTGACATAATGCTGCATGAAAACAGGCTTTAACTTACCAGGCCTCATATCATCCTCAACAAGTTCACCAAGCTTATCAAAGTCTTCTTTTCTCATTCCAAAATGCTTTAACCACTGTGTATCAGTAAAGTTGGCCACAACTGACTCCAAAAACTCATTAGCTCTAACATAAAATACAGTTTGGGATAATTTGTGTTTGATTCACAAACAAAGAATATTGTTACCTTGGCAGCATCCAAACCCGTTTGGCTTTTTCTTTTCTATTTTTAAATTTAGTTTTGAATAAAACAATAAACAAAATTCTTCTTGCTCGTTGACGTTTACGAAAATACTCGTAAACAAATAGAGTTTGAAACATGCATTTGCACATTTCAATTAAACACCTTTCAGCAAAGATTGACATTTTGGTCTTCTCTTTCGGATCTTTTCTTGTTTGTTAGTGTTTCCTGACCTACTAGCCTACAACAAAACGTAATATAAAATACCTACGACACATATTCCAAAGATAACCCGCATAAAGGCCGGTTCACACATGACGCGGTTAGCGCGTAACTGCGGAGGTCGACGGATAGCGTTTTGCGGTTGGCATGTCACGCAAGGTGCGGTTGTCCTTGGGCGGCAAAAAAACTGTGGTTACGGCGGCTGGCGGTAGAGTTGAAATGATTCAACTGTACGGCGCGGATGGCGGCTTAATTGCAAACGTGAATGAAACAGAACAAAATTTTTTTAGTAAGTATTGATGGAAATGTTGTTTTTATATGCAACTTTTCACAGAATATGTGTAATTTGGATACAAAGGATCATTCTTAACCAGTTTAATGTGTAAACCAATATTTTTTCACATGTAGTTGTAGATTGTAGCATAAAAAAAAACTGATAAAAACATGGAGAATTTTAATGAATGTCTTATCGACCTAGTCAAGGAATCACCTCATTTGTACGATACAAAAAATCGTGATTACAAGGATGCTATCAAAAAAGAAAACACATGGCTGAAGATAAGTCAAACTCTTGGGCAGCCAGGTAACTGTATCTAACTGATCACTTATGGTGTACATGATTACTATGCTACACTAAACAATGACATATTAGTTGTATAGGTTTAAGTGTGAATAAACTATAAAGTGAGTTACCATTTATATCCAAATCAGTGGAAAAATGCAGCTTGCTAAATATGCATTCTTCATTAGTTGAAGCTTGCACCAAACGTTGGAAAAGCCTTCGAGACAAGTTTGCAAAATTAAAAAAGGCAATGGATGAAACCACAAAAAGTGGAAGTGGTGCAACAAATACAAGGGTTTGGGAGCACTTTGAGAGCATGAGGTTTTTGGATGAGCACCTTCGCCACAGATTGTATGTTAGAAAGTTGATAGTTTTGATTTTAAAGGCAGTGTTTAGTGGCAGAATGTTTAAGGGAAAGAAAGTCTATTAGCAGTTGACATTCTGGTCAAAATATAATTTATTTGCTTAAAAACCACACCACAAGCAAAGATTAAATAATTCTTGTTTTTAGAACTGTCAACAATATGCCCATGCTGGATCTTACCAATTCTGAAGTGGTCGAAGATTCAAATTTGATTGGTTAGTGTAATTTTTTGTTGTATTGCATTTGGTATGTGCTCAAATTAAAAAAAAATACTTTTAAAACTTGTCAAGACCTTGAATGTGTGGATGAAACATTTTCTGAAGAAACAAGATCTCCAACACCTTCATCAAGTAAGCAGTAGTAATGCAACAAAGAAACGGCATGAATTTCAGGTATGTTTGATATTTTATTTTTTAACTTTGATATTTGCCATTTAACTGAAAAAAAAAATGGTTTGTAAATACATTTGTCAGAATGTTAAAACACTTTTCATAAATAGTGTTAATGAATCACAAATTTGTTGCCAATTGAATTTGATTTTATGTTTTGTTTTAAGGAAAGGCTGTTTTCAATGTTTGAAAAAAATCATGAAGCTATTGCAGCAGTGACCTCGATACAAACGCAGCAAGTTCACACTGAAAATGCAGCAAACCAATTTAGCAAGTTGGTTGGCCTTAAATTAGAAGCACTGCCAGCAGCTAAGGCAGATCAAGCAATGGCTCACATTTTGCAATATTTATGTGACTTGCAGTATTCTTAATGTGCTAACCTTTCTCAATGAAAATCTTGGATACTGAATTGCTGTGTCTTTTGATGTGCTGTAGTCTGTACATGTGTTAACATTTTCTTTGAATGTAAATGTATACTGAAATACAACCCATAACACAACAAAGTTTGCATTTAAAACTTAAGATCTATTGGCTATGATATCCTGCCAGGGTAATCGTCCTGCGGGTGAATTAAAATATTCTTTAAATTCGTGTCGAATGTGTGATGCAGCTCTCGTGTAATTGTTAGAGCTCATTTGTCCAAGTGGAAATAGGTTTCCTCCCAAGTCTTCCACTCTCCATCTTCCTGGAATAACAACACCATTGTCCTCTCTGTCCACATGAAATGGTGGACAGTATAACTAACTTCTTGGCTGGTTATGTTGTTTTTGCAAAAAGTTGTGAAGGCAACATGCAGTCTTGGTTATTAAAACAGCCTTTTCTACATCGGCTATTATTGGGCGTTTGAACACTCTCCAACGAGTTACAAGTATTCCAAATGTGTTTTCAATGACACGTCGGGCTCTTGACAAACGGTAATTGAAAACACGCTTTTCTGCAGACAAGTAATGACCTGGATATGGTCTCATCATATTTTGCTTTAAAGGAAAAGCTGCATCACCTACGAAGCAATAAGGCACAGAAACTGAAGGGTTCCTGATATTCTCTGGAGGTGGAAAAGGAAGCTTATCACTAAGAAAATCTTTACCAAAACTTGAGTTTGCAAATACTCCTCCATCACTGTGCCTCCCGGAATCACCAATATCTACCACAGAAAAGCAGTAATCTGCTGAACTTACTGCTAATAAGACAATGCTGCGGTAACCCTTATAGTTGAAGAATTCTGACCCTGAATGAGGTGGCGACTGTATTGCAATATGTTTGCCATCTATTGCTCCCATACACATAGGAAAATCCCACTGCTTTTCAAACTGTGCTGCAATTTCTCGCCATTCAGCTTGTGAATTTGGCATCCGTAAACAATTTGACTCTAAAGCATAACATATTGCTCTGCATGTCTCTGATATGATGTTACATAAGGTGGAGCGACCAACACGGTAGTTAAATGCAATTGTTTGTTGAGAATCACCTGTAGCTAGGTATCTGCAACAAAAACACTTAAAAATTTAGAACAAAAATTACTTACTCAAAAACCATACAAAAAATCACCTTAATGTCATAGCCAATCTCTGAGAGGATGATATTGGCTTTCTCCATCGCGTCGTTTGCTTTTTTATATGTGGAGAAACCAATGAAAGCAAGTAGTCAAATGTAGACACATCCATCCTAAAATATCTGTGAAAGCTTTCTCCATCATTCCTCATGTGCCTCACAAGGATTTGTTCCCCTTGACTCTCCCGTCTTTGCAAAATGGGCCTCACCCACCACCTTTCACAAAATTAACCTTACATGATGTTGTAAGAGCAAAAATACAGCTTATTGTAATTTGTAAGTATTTGCTTAGGTTAAAAAATAATGTAACATAGCAAATGCAAATTTTCTGACGTACCTCCGGTTCTTTGCTTCTGAACTTTTGGAGTACAAATACAACAACAAACTCTGTTCTTCCAACAGCAACAAAATTGCGTTGTTGTACATACCGATAAAGCACTACAGTCAGCCTTTTTTATTGAACTGAAATATTCCTAAAACATAAGTGGTGTGAACGACCTAGCGGTTAGCGTGTCGCGGAAGACTATCCGGCGAAGCGCGACGCATACCGTTGCCGTCAAGCGCGTCTTGTGTGAACCGGCCTTGTCGCGCCACGAAGGGGAATCCCGGTTCTCGTTTCGACTGAAGCAGTGGTTCCCAAACTGTGGGCCATGGCCCAGTAGTGGGCCACCAAGACATTTTCAATGGGCCACAGAGCCATTTGAATAGATTCTACTGTTTTCTACTGTATACTGTAGATATTATGCGCTTTGTTTTAAAAAACGTAATTTTTGCAAAGAATCTGTATCTTGTAGCCAAATTTCAGGAGCATGTATCTCATTAAAAATAAATTGCTAGAAAATTTCGCCTGTTTTTGAGTCATTTTTTTTGTTTGTGCCCAAATTTACAGCATGTGGTGGGCCACGAATCGCTATTCAATAAACATTTGGGCCACAGACCAAAAAAGTTTGGGAAACCCTGGACTGGAGATAACTCGCGTCAGCTAACCCCCGCTCATGTAAAGAGGCTGATTGTTATTTCCAGGTTTTGCCAGGCCCTGTGCAGAAAACACAAAGAATTCATTTATCTTCCCGATTTCAATGAAGCACAGCAAATTGCAAATCAAAATCGCCAAAAATCAGGGTTCCCTCAGGTTTTTGGAGCAATTGATGGATGCCATGAACATGTAAAATCTCCAAAAAATGGAATGAGAGATTATATTAATAGAAAAAGGTTTCCATCACTTGTATTACAAGCAGTGGTTGACAATCAGTACAGGTAAAACATTACATCGGCACTATTACATTTCATTGCATTCAATTTGTATTTTTAGATTCAGAGATGTCTCTGTAAAAATGCCTGGTTGTGCTCATGATGCATCAGTGCTACGTGCTTCACATTTGTAAAAAAATGCAGCAAACTTACCAAAAGTAACAGCATTAGAATAACTCCATATTTTGCCATATCAAAAACTTTGGTTTTCATCAACAGGGCACGATTACTATCAACGATGTGCAGACTCCACTAATGATTGTTGGAGATTCTGCTTACCCTTTGTTACCATGGTTAATGAGGCCATACACTGGCATTCAACTATCATCATAGCAGTGTAAGAATTGTGGTTAAGAATGCTTTTGGCAGGCTAAAGGCTCGGTGGCGAAAACTTAAACGACAATTGGATGTTGACATTCAACAAGCCCCATTTGTTATTGCAGCATGTTGTATTATGCAAAATATATGTGAACAGGCCTAAATTCCTGTACCTAGAGATACAGAAACTACTTTAACCTATGGGTCCACTTCACAGCCAGATGCTGTAGTGGACAGTCATATCCGCTCAGCAATTGCTGATTATTTACGTGAATCTGACAAATATCAAAATGTAGTTCTTTCGTCTGATTATTTTCTGTTCAATAAAATACAAATTTTTATTTGGCAGTCATTTTTAAGAGAACATATAACTGCACACACTCCATAAAGAAAGAAGAATGAAAATACTACAACAAAATGAAGATAAATCAATTTGGACATTTACTTTGAATTATTTTGTTAAGTAATTGAGGTCAGTACATCAGCAAGGTTTGTAATGACATTAATCATTTTTTCCATATTTCTTTGATTACTTTCTTGGCTGTCCTTTAGAAACTGGAGTATGCTTTCAGTGCGAGCAGCTTTTTTATCTCTAACTTCTGAAGCCTTTTGATGACGCCGTCGTGTTCTGTTTGAAGAGGCTAATGAAAATAATAAGAGATAGTAGCTGTTTGAATAAATAGCATCAGGTAGTTAGTTTAAAACCGCATATAAAATTTGATACCTGAGATAGTTCTAGAAGATGATGGCTCTTCATAGCTTGGGGATTCGTCTGTTGGAGCTTGTTGTGAAAGTGTTTCTGTCTACAATGGTGTTGTGGCTGACTGGGTAAACATGTCAGACTGTGCTAGTGTGTCTGACTCTTGTGGAATTAAGTTTTCCTCAAGGATTGTCACTGCATAAAATGCATTATGTAAAAATTAAGGTAATTGAAAGTTGCAGAAATTATTATGCCGATTACTAACCATCATCAAATTCTGTATATTCTTTAAGTGTCTGTGGTAATGGTTCTTTTCCAGACTCAAAGCATGATGCATTGCCTAAACACATGTGAAAATTTTTTAGAAATATGATTTAAAATCAAAATATACACACAGTCACACACACACACCAATGATCGGGGTCGTTTTCCAAAAATTTCATCCATTTTTTCAAAGTGAGGCCAGTCCAAACCTTTGGATGAAGCACCGGATCTGTTTAAACCACCTTTGATTTTGTTATATTGGGATTTTAAGAGTCTCCACTCTCGTCGAACTTGGGTGTCTGAAAATTTGAAACCTTTTAGTTGTACTGCATGAAATAAAAGTGACATTGAAACAAAATACTTCACACAAGTCATAATTGTGTCCCTTCTTTCTCATTTCATTCACTGCCTGCTGCATAACATCTTTATTTCTTCTTGATTTACTGTCACTTTGCTCTACCAAATTAAGTTGTTTTGCAATAGCAATTAAGTCATTGGTTTCAGCCTTTGTCCACTTTTTAACTGCACCTACCACTTTCGCCATATTTCTCGACTAATGCTGTACAAAATTCTTTGTCTTAATTCACAACTACCCACATCTGCGTTTTTGCTGCGTTGACATTTCATATCAAAACTCTTATCACTATTTTGAACACGTGCAGAATGACACAATAAGCACAACTGAAGTCGCTTCGGGCCGAGTATACTGCGCTTCAAATCATTCAGGCAACCCCTTCTAGACCGCCTGACCGATCGGGAGTTGAGGCGCAGTAAAGCGCCTGGTTTCGTTACGTCACTTCCGTTTTTCGACCTTGAGGTTTAGTACTGCGCCTCAAAAGTGGCCATGGAAACGTAGTAAATGTTTCCCAGATATTTCTGAGTGTTTTACTTGTTAATAAAACAGCTTTAGTAAAATGTTACAACACATAATGTGGCACATGAAAAAATGCTTTGAAACAGGAATATGGCGTAATAATTAAAATTGTACAATTTGAATTTTTCAGAAAATCGCACACGTTGACTTTACAGTAGGCATTAAACAGTTGCATGCATTTTATGTTAAGATTGTATGTCATTTTTAAAAATCTATCTTGTAGTAGGTTGAAAATAAAATAGTAATTGCACAGCTTTGTTGTCTTGATTTACAGAAAAAACTTTGCATGTGAAATAAGAAAAAATTATTTCATATTTTAGAAAAATAAGTTAAGTATATGTATTTAAACAAAACTGGACAGTGGAGTCCAGGAGTAGGAACAACGTTTCGTGACAGAACTTTAATCTTCTGCCGAATCCACTTCCAACATTGAAGATTTTATCCATGAGAGTATTTTAAATCCTGGTAAATTGATTCTGGCAATGTTCAATTGGCATTGTTTCAACGATTTCCAACATTCATTATATGTATATCATAAGTTAGGAAATCTTTATTTCCTGGTTAAAATCAGTTGACACTCGTATGAAGAACAAATTAATTTCGCTGAAAAGCATCTTCAGTGTCTACAGAGAGCAATAAAAGGGATTAAAATTAGAAAAAAGCTAAAGTTCCTTCACAAACACGATCATTCCTCAACTGAAAGCCTAACTGACTAAACTGTCTGTGAACGCGCAATGACAGATGAGAAACGCACGAAAGAAACAAAACCAGCGTATTTTACGCATAAGTCCAAACGTCCCACAAACTCTTTCTTAGAGCGCATAAACCATTACTTACCTTCCTAACACCAGGCATACAAACTGGCGCCAGTTTGTTTACTTTTGATATGTGGTGTCATAATGCATATCTTTTTATTCACGGTAGTCAGGCTGGAGAGCCTGCATCAAAGTGATTTTACCTTTTCGCCATGTCTACGATTTCTATCTTCGAAATTCCCCTCGTATGTTCTTCATGGTCTTTGTTTACTTTTCGCCGGGTAAGCAGTAAGCACTTTTATGCAGTCTTTCCAGCCTGACTACGGTAACCATTGCCAGTTGATTGTTACCGTCATGAGTGGATGATTTCTATTTGGCGCATTGGGAAACCCGGATGCATGGCTTCTGTAAATGCGAAAACATGTGGCCTGCACTAAGTATTTTTTAATTTATTGATCACGTTTTACTGGTAACTCAAAGTTGTGATTACTGCTGTGCGAACGTTGTCTGCAACCTGTTTGAAATTCCTTCGCCAAGAGCCATATTGTACCTGGAATAAGGGAAAGGCTGCAAAGATTCAAATGATTTTGACATGAAATGTGTTCAAGCAAATTGTGAATCCAATATAGGGCGATAAGTGTAAATTCAGCATTAACTATGTGAGATAGGTATCAGGTGGCCAAACAACAGACATTGTTTAGCTCCGCCATAGATAACTTATAATTATTATTTAAAAAAAAAAAACTTTAAATAATACAAAACTTTTATTATTTTTATTTTAATAAAATGCCGATTAATGCCATAAAAATTATTCTTAGTATACACTGATCAAACATAAAAACTATTTGTAAAGATTGTTTTGTATAACAACTTGGAATAGTTTAATGGTGAAAATAACGGCCCAAATAGACGTAAAAAGCGACATGCTTTATTGTTCAAACGTTTCGGCAAATGCTCATGCCATCATCAGCGATATGAAGGCCACATCATTTGCACCCATTTATATACACTTTAGTCGCATAAAAGGTGCGAAAAAAGCGAGGTGTAAGCCACCTGCGAGTGTGCGTCTGGCCAAACAGGTGCAGAGCAACTACGACATACAATATATTTACAAACAAAGAAACAATAGTAGGACAGCACGTCACATCAAAAATAAGCAATAAGTTAATTAGGTATTAAACAAATACAGAGGAACCGACTTAGAATCAACGTTTAATTCCGGTTTATAGCGTTGAATGAAAATTGATTCCAGTAACATTAGTCGATAGCGGTCCCTGGCTGTCCCAAGCACTTCCGGGTTTTTAAACTCCACTACATGGTCTTTGTTGGCCTGAAGGTGTTGACACACCTCGGACGTTGCGATTTGTTGGTGTTCATGAACTCGCGTTCCAAGGTTTCGCCTGGTTTCTCCAATGTAGGTTTTTCCACAAGAACATTTCAGTCTGTAAACAACCGAAGATCGGTTGAGTAATCCTTGCATGTCTTTATGCACAAATGCTTTCACAAGCTTCTGTGTTTGGTGGAAAATACGTACACGGATCTTTCCGTCTGTTGCTTTAAGGATAAAACTGAAGAGTTTTTTCTGTATGCGGTGGTTGATGTCGCCAAGGTATGGTAGTTTGATGCAACTAAATTTGGTGTTGGAATCCAAATCTGTGGACTTAGCTACATGGAGGTAGCGTCTGTTTAACACCAACCTAATACACCTGGATACGAACTTGGCCGGATAACCATTTTGATTTTCTGTAATGGAACCGAAACCATCAGCGGTTTGAACCGTCGCATGGGCGCAAAGTTTTTTTTAAATACCGGGGGTGAGCCTTGCAGAAGCCAATGCCATGTGTGGTATCTTTACCCGTACCACACTTTGGGACTAAACAGCACAGATACTTTTTGCAAATAGTCACTTGACACATTTGCTTCCTTCGGTATCGGACGTTTTGCTGCTCTTCTCTGAGAACACCTGTACGCACTGAATATACGATTTGCCGAATCCGCAATTTTAATTACGACAGCGGGGAATGAAAGTAAAAGTGATTCACATTTTAAATACATCCTACTTTGCATGTTAATGGCAAAACTTTGGTCACTTAAGATCAAGTTTTGGACGTTGCAGTACTTTGCAAACTGACATTAAACCCGGCATTGGGATCGTTAACACAGACCCGAACAATACACCTAAAGATGGAGGAAAAGCAACTTGTATTGTTCAATGTTGGTACAAGAAATTTAATAAACGTATCTTTTATTGCATGAGGTTATTGCGCCCTGAAATGCAAACGCTATATTACGAGTGTAAGTTATGTTGCAATAAGTGCCCGTTTATTTCAAAACAATTACAATTGTTGCGTTTCAACCAATGTTTGTACGGTCAATAAAGTGACTACAAAGGGTGCATCTAAAATATACAGGATCGCTTGAATCACTTGGTGCACCTACATATCACTTGGTGCACCTTTATACCGCTTGGTGCACCTTTATATCGCTTGGTGCGCCTTCACATCGCTTGGTGCACCTTTATATCGCTTGGTGCACGTTTATATAACTAGGTGCACCTTTATATCGCTTGGTGCGCCTTTATATCACCTGGTGCAGTGGTCGTCAACCTATGGGTCGCCTAAACTTTTTCTGGGGTCGCAATAAGTCGCCGAATTTAATTTATTGCATTTTAAAATTGATTACAGAAAATGAAACTAATATTATGTTCTTTTAGATGGCAACTTTTGCTCTTGTTTTGTGGTACAGCTTGCTACCTCATGTTGCAATTAAATAGTGGTAGTGGAAAAACAGAAAATGCCTTTATCGCGCAACAATGGACTTCGACAACGTTTATTATGACTCAACACTGTAAGTTTGTAATATTTAAGGTGACACCAGAACGAGTGAATAGTTATTTATGCAACGTACCCAACTATGCCAAATTTTTCTAATCCCGTTTTCAACCACGTGTCTGTGTGAAGCAGGATTTAGTGCAATGAGTGTATTAAAAACGAAACATCGTAATCGATTGGAAGTGGAGCATGACATGCGGTTAAGCTTGTGCAAAGTCCAGCCGTGGCTTCAAAAACTTGTGAACAGTATACAGGCGCAACCATCTCACTAACAGTACAAATTAAATGTTGAACAATTTTGTGTAATTGTTCTTTCGGTTCAGCATTACTTAAAACATTTTTCTCAGTGTTGAAAAAAAAATGGGGTCGCATGTAAATTCTGATTTCATTTTCCCTTAAATTGGGGTCGCCTATAAAAAAGGTTGAAGACCACTGACCTGGTGCACCTTTATATCGCTTGGTGCGCCTTCACATTGCTTGGTGCGCCTTCACATCGCTTGGTGCACCTTTATATCGCTTGGTGCAGCTTTATATTACTTGGTGCACCTTTATATCGCTTGGTGCGCCTCCACATAGCCTGGTGCGCCTTCACATCGCTTGGTGCGCCTTCACATCGCTTGGTGCAGCTTTGTATTACTTACACCTTTATATCGCTTGGTGCACGTTTATATAACTAGGTGCACCTTTATATCGCTTGGTGCGCCGTTATATCGCTTGGTGCGCCGTTATATCGCTTGGTGCGCCTTCACATCGCTTGGTGCACCTTTATATCGCTTGGTGCACCTTTATATCGCTTGGTGCACCTTTATATCGCTTGGTGCGCCTTTATATCGCTAGGTGCACGTTTATATCGCTTGGTGCGCCTTAATATCGCTTGGTGCAGCTTTATATCGCTTGGTGCAGCTTTATATCGCTTGGTGCGCCTTTATATCGCTTGGTGCGCCTTCACGTCGCTTGGTGCACGTTTATACCACTTGGAACTTCGTATTACTTGGTACACATTTATATCGAAATAAATAATCACATTCACATGGAGCGCTGACTGCCTTTTTCGTCTAGTACGATTTGCATTTTACGGCACCATTTATATGAACGAATTTTTTTGTGTAAAATAAACCCCCATGTATTTACGATAAGCTGATGCAAACAAATATTAAGTTACGAATTAAAAACGAAAATCACACAAACACATCTGGTTATATGTAAGCATTTTTCTTTAGTGGTTCATTTTTTTGCTGCGATGTTTTCTTCTCCTTTTTTTGACCTCGCTTTTTCCCTGCACCTCCTGAGGGCAGACGTGTAAGAAGGGAATTATCAGTGGACGATTGGTGTTTGTTTTGTTTTATTCAGTCTAAATTTTGAAAAATTAAGCAAGTATTAAAGCTTCTCCGAATCGGAATTCTTGGACCATTCATTGATCGGCATAGCAAAATGCTCATAACCTGGCGCCAGATGAAAGGGTCCAAGGTTAACTATCGCTTTTGTTATTTCTTTATACTGAGCTTTCACAACGCCATAGATCTGATCGATGAGTTTGGGGATCTTTTGTTGTTTCCAGCCTGATTTGCATTTGAGGACATGATTAAGGGATTCGCTGTTGTTGTTTGTCCAAATGTTTCCAATTAGTGGCATTTTTCTCCATTGCTTTTCTTTTGCTGTTTCTAAAAATCTAACTAAATACGGCCTAGCCAAAGGTTGATCATTGCATATTTGGAGAATTTCTGCACATTTAACGTCAAATTCATCCTCAGTGGTGGATTTGATTAGGTCGCCGTACATTTGTAACAAACTGTTGCGACGTTTTTCTTCAGCGCCCATTATATCGCGAAAGAATCGCGTCACGTCATCCTTTAGATGTTCATTGCATAAAACATGATTACAGCCCGAAAAGGCACGAGTTGCTGCTTTATGCATAGCTTTCTCGTCGTCCGAACCAAAAATTAGGTTGTCAAAATCATCATCTAAAACCACACTTAAATTTCCAAAAAAGTCAAAGAACGCTTGATAGTCTGACTTGTTGTGTAAAAACAAAGGCCCAAAGAAAATTGGATGTCCTCCCGTTTTAGTCCGCACAACACCCAAATGCTTAACTGTTGTAACAGTGACGAAAATGGGACCCAAATTAAACGTTTTGTCTGCTCCCAAAACTGTCTTGCCAGTAAGGCAAAATCGTCGCAAATCAAGTACTTGTTCATCCAAATATAAATGAATGCTGGTGGGCGTGTCTTTGCCGTGTGACACTTTACGTACGAACTCATGGGTGGCTGTCATGCTGATGACCTTTAGAATATCGTCAGCGTAATTTTTTGCGTGCGATGCCGGAGATGTTTTTGTTTTCTGGTCGTTGTATTTTTTTCTGTGGAACTGCTCCAAATTTCTCACGCCATCAATCAGATTATCAGACTGTTGCAGTTCGTCATAAAGGTCCTTGGCACCCTGACCCCTTGACAAACAATCTCCAATTTTGTTTAAAACATCAGGGCGAGTTCTTACGTAAACATTTTTTATTTATTTTGAATTGCCGTGATGTGTATGCCCTGGATGCTTTCCTATGTATTCTGCTATAAAAACTGTTTTAAATTCTTGATCCAAGTACTTTTCCAACCAGCATATTTTTCTTTTGTGGGACGTGTCATTTGCTAATTTGGCATAATAGCTACCAAGTATTATAATTTCGTTTTCATTGGGCTGTGGTTCCAAAATATTGTAGGTGCCCTTTCTTGGATTTCTAACAGTGTATTGTTTTTGAAAAATTCTTATTTCCACCAGATTTTCGCCGTTCTTCCAATAAATAATTCTACTGTATGGTAAGCTACACCATGTTCCACAATCATCGTGAATTTTTTTGTTAATTGCTGCCCTTATTCGGTTGACATTTGTATTGTTGTTGACTATAAAAACACGCTTTCTTTCGCTCCCGCTGGGATTTCTTCCAGCGGTGCAAGTTTTGCTACAACCTGACGCGTTGGTAAAAATGTCTCGTATTCCAATACCCCCCTTTGGGACCCAAATTTGTCATTTTCTTCGGGCGTTTCTTCACAACTGTACGAATCTGAAGATTGAATATCTTCGCAAACCACCGACTCCTGTAAAGTATCACTTAACACTGCGGAAGATATTTGTGGAGACGAGTGAGTTGGAATCACAGCAACAAAATGATTTGGAGTCCAAACAGAAGTTTTTGAGGGCCCCACTCTTGACCACATTATGTTAATGGGGTCGCGATCATCAAAATCATCAACTGCTATGATGCGATTAAGGATTTCTACTACTTGGTCTTGTTGACCATTGCATGGAGGATCAATCAATCAATCAATGCTCAGGACTTGGCGTCCCCTCGCTTTGATGGACACAAGGTTCTTTCTTCTGATCGCTTCCCTCTCTAGCGTCAGAAGAGGAACTCCACACTCTTGCCTGATGGCTTCTGTCCATCTCTTGGTCCTCTTCTTCTAGCTTTACCAAAGTCTTGCTTGTAGCTGGAATTTATAAGTTCATTGCTTCTGGCGACACGCCCGAACCATCGAAGTCTCCTCGCCGACACCACATCTTCTATGGTCTCGGTCATGTCCAGCGTCTTTCGAATGTGCTCATTGCTGAGTCTGTCCCTCCGTGTCACTCCTAAGATTGTTCTGAGGCATTTCATTTCAAACACCAGCAAAGCTCTTATCTCCTGTTCTCTGAGAGTCCACGACTCAGAACCGTACGTCGCTATAGGAAGGATTAAAGCCCTATATAACCTGAGTTTTAGGGTTCTGGACATGTCTCTAGAGGTCCAGATGTTACTCCTTAGACCAGGGATGGCGAACCTTTTTAGTTGAATGGGTCAACCATGATCTCAAAATTCGGAAAGAAAACAAAGTGGGTCACATATTTTATTACATGTCAATGCTAAGATGCTTGTTGCTGCATTTTTTCTGAAAGTCTTGTAATCTTAGGTAGTTTTCAGCTTAATACACGCTGCAGTCATATCTGAGCTGAGACGATTCTTGATTTTATGAAATTCTTGTGTGAAAACAAAGATGAATATGTTGAACCGAACAGCGTCAACAAAGTTACAACAAATCGTTTCAAGTTGTACGTTTAAATCAGGGGTGGGCAACCTTTTTAACACGAGGGCCACTTTGGGCAATGCAATGCGTACAGGAGGGCCGCACATCAAATAAACACACATTCATATTTTTAGCTTTTACTGGAAGATCACAAGTACGAGCGTATATAAAATATCATAGCAGATACACATGTGGATGTTCAAATAGAAGTTAGTGAGAAGGTTGATGCTGGATTTTTTCAACTAAATTATCAATGTTTGGTTCCATGCTAGATGTGCATAGACGCAAACTATCAAGCAGGTGACGGTCAGTCAGATTACTTCTCAGCTTGGTTTTCACGTCTTTCATCTGCGAAAACAATTGCTCACAGCTATATGTACTTCCAAACATGCATACAAACTTTTTGCCAAATTGCTTCAAGTTGTAGTATTCCGCCACTGGTAGAGACTTATAAAAGTCAATGAGGTTTAGCTTATTAAAATTTTGTACAAGAATGTCATCCTCCTGCAGTGAATTCAATTCAAGCTGGATTTCTACAGGTGCAGAACTTATTTCACAGCTACAGGGGAGTGAAAGGACGGTCATGGCACTTCTTAAGCTTCGAAATTGTGTGAATCGAGATGAAAATTCCTCACGTAATACTGCCACTCTTCGAGCATAACCACCCAGGTTCTCATTGCTGCCATCAAAGACACCTTTTAAAGTGGGAAAAAGGTCAATTTTGTGTTCACGCAAGCTTTGTTCATAGAGTTGAAGATCTCGCTCGAATGTTCGAAGGTGTTTGAACAATTCATGCACCAACTTGTTTTTTCCTTGCAGCTGGACAATAAACTTAGCCAATGCTTCTGAAATATCATTTAGGAAGGCCAAATCCATTAGCCAAGCAGAATCAGATAGCTGTGTCACATCCTTTCCTTTCAACTTCATAAGCGTATTGATCTCATCTTTCAATTGCTAGAAGCGGTGCAACGTTGAGGCTCTGCTGAGCCAACGGACTTCTGTAAAGTAAATAACATCCCCATGCTCGCTCTCAAGGTGACCCAAAAACTCTCGGTGATTATTTTCTCGGTGATTCAATCCTCGGGAACGAATGTAGTTTACTGTTTTTATTACTACTGAAGTAACATGATCCATTTCTATTACTTTAGCACACAAGTTTTCCTGGTGTATAATGTAATGCACTGCAACAATATCTGGTTTCAACTCCCGAACTTTAGCAATAACACCATTGTGACAGCCAACCATTGATGGTGCACCATCTGTGGCAACAGAAATACATTTATTGAAGTCATTAATCCCAATTTTTTTTGTAAGGATGATTGAAGGCCTTCAAATATATCAATTCCTCTAGTCGTGCCTTTCTTCGCGTTTAAATCAACCAGTTCTTCAAGTACATTAAAATCCTTGTCTACAATTCGAATAAAGACGGCTAGTTGAGCCGTGTCTCTGATATCTGTGCTTTCATCCAATGCCAGTGAATAGTATTATAAGTCTTTCGTTTTTACCTTTATTTGATATTCGATATCTGGACATGTCCTCAACTCGTCTGACTACAGTGCGACGTGATAGAGATACTTCTGAGTTCTGACACACTTTCAAACGCCAGCAAGCATTCTTTTACTATCTCACCATCTGAAAATGGCTTTTGGTGTTTGCTGAGAATCTTTGCTATCTTAAAGCTCAGCGCAGTATTAGTAAAATCAGTCTCAGATGTTCTGGTTATTACTTGCTGTTGTGCTTGCAGGTTCCTGATTAACCTGTCTGAAAGCTGCCTTTTCTCCTCCATGGTATAATTTCCATACTTTTCATTGTGATTTTTTCAAAATGTCTGTTGTTCTCTTTGGGTTGAGCTATTGAATTCTGGCAGATTAAGCATATTGCTTTGCTATTTACTGAAGTGAATAAATATTTACCAATCCATTCATCATTAAATTTTCTGCATTCTTCTGCAAAAGTTCTTTTTTTGTTTAGTAGCCATTGCTAATGAGTTATTAGACTGCAACGCTGACTAACACTGTAAACAAGGTTTTGTCAGTGCTGTCTACCAGACAAGTGTATTGTGGCAGGACAATTGTTACAAGTAAAGCTTTATGAATAACGATTGTGTTGTAATAGATGATTCCCTTTCGAGTTCAACTGCGTTAGTTTAGCGGTGTAGCATCGTACTTCAAACAGGAAACTGAAAGAGCAAAAGTTCCAACATGATAACCTCTCAAATATACTTACTAAAAATTGCTGGAAGAACATGAAGGGCCGCACAAAAAGTGCAAAAGGGCCGCACGTTGCCCGCCCCTGGTTTAAATAAACATATTTGTTGCCTCACAATTGACTAAACAATCTGAATTTTAAGACAATAGGCAATCTGACAAAGGGCTTGAAGTTAACTGCTGTGTTGCTTTTTAATCTTGGAAATCTGGTAACCCTACCACTAGTAATCAGTACACAATTTTGAAACTACAAGTGGGTCACTGAAATTAACGTGGTGGGTCACATTGTGACCCGCGGGCCAGTGGTTCGCCATCCCTGGGCTAGGCGGTTGCAAGAGGAATTGACAATGCAATGCAGCAAAGTCGATGCAGCTCTGGAAACATTTGCTGGAATACGTTGTCTCGAGCAATTTTGCTGCAAACATCACCGGGATCTTGGCAGAACTCAAATTCTGGCATTGTCATTCTATCTTTCAACGTTTGATAGTCATTTAGTACTTTCAAGGTTTGTTCAGCAGGAACAATGTCAAATCTTCTGATAAGCAGCGAGAGATCATCATTTCCATAAAGCTGGCGCTGAGAGGTATCAAGAGGAATCTCATTAGCATCAAAGATTCGAAAAGCATAGAGTACCTTATGCTCAGGGAAACGTTCTTCGAGATTACAGAGCAGTGCCTCACAGTATGTTTCTGTGGTGAATCGCAGCAGTTTAAAATCATCTTCAAGAAGTGTATTTTGAGATCTTGGTAAAATTTTTGAAATCTTCTCCCAGTCAAGTTTTAGGCTGTTTAAAACCTGATCTGAATTGGCAATGCTCCTAATCTCTTTTTTGCATATTGAAAGTGCCGACTGCATGTGAGAAAAGTGAAAACTACCTCTTTGAAACAACAATGATAACTTGTTGAGATTTACCAAAGCTGCATTCAGCAAGCAAAGGGAGAAAAGAAAGCGTTTGGGACAAATTAAATGAAGAATACCAACTGCTGTGCAATCTTTCTTCTCGGTAGCAAAATATTGGAGCGTAGCGTGTACAGCAGGCAGTTCTGCTTTCATTGCGATTACAGCCTGACCATGAGATAGCCAGCGAGTACGCCAGGCTTTAACTAGTTTTCGCGCAGACGAATCAACATCAACAGTTTGCATTTCTTGTAGTTTTGCGGTCTTAAGCGGCGAAATTGAAAAGTACTTCCACGTCTGGACTAAGCCACGTTCGCAATCCTGGATGTGTTGTAGCTCCTTTACCGTGTCCGTACATGCCAAGGCTAAGCGATGCGAATGGCAGTGCACTGTGTAGGTAATCGGATTTTGTGCAGTAAATTTCTGTGAGAGGGAATTTCGGCGGCCTATCATTGCAGCAGCTCCATCGCATGCAATAGCGACATGTTTACCCACATCAAGACTGTAGTCAGCAGCGACCTCTTTCCAGTCGGAATAGGTTGGCAGCAGTTGCCCCGCGAGCGTCTATCCGACGGATATCCAAAAATGCAGTTGCCTGGCGTCCCTTGTTATTGACGTACTGAACAAATGTAATATATTGCTGCAAAGTAGCAATATCGGTTGTCTCGTCGACCATGGTAGCCCAGCATAGGCTTTGCTTGACATCAGCAACGATGCGATCAGTCAGATGGTCGGAGATGAGCAAAATAAACTCCGTCACTGCTGTTGAACTGGTATGTCGCAGGTCACGAAGCCGGTCATTGTGACCAATGCGGTCACAACTTTTCGATCCGCTACTTCCTCTTTCAATACCCAGTAAATTAGGTGTACTTTCTCAGCCACTGTTTTGGTTTTATTTAATACACGATGCGAGACACGTTGGTTCTGTTCCAGTTTAACTGCTTGCTGGTGTTGCTCCGAGCTCAGATGCATATCCAGCCGAGGGGCGCTGAGGTCTGGCGGGTACGCTGGTGTAAACATCAGCAAACTTGCCTTGGCCAGTGATAGCTACTGGATGCTTAGAGCAGAGACTACTAAGCAGAGACTGCACACTGCGATTTTTGTTAAGATCCGTTCCGCTTGAACGCGACCAGTAAGATTGCGGCGTTTATAATGGAAAAGGATAGGAAAAAGTTGTGTTGTCGTCTGTTTTTCGTGTTTACGTGAAGCGTAGGCTTTTGAAATAAATTTTATTGATTGGTACATCAACTTGACTACTTCTAAAAACATATTGAAGAAAGAAACTTACCGAAGGCGGAAAAAAACGACACAGGTGGCGATTGAATGTACGAAATTTGCTACCAAATTTTCGGATGTGCATGTATGACAAAAATGAACCATTGCCAACATCTATAGATTATATTTGCGAAAGGAGATGTAATACGAAATGCTGGCAGTTACAAATGTTCTCAAAAGAATGTAACTAAATTTTAAAATCTGTCATGTATAAATAAAGACCATGCTATGCCCAACACATTTAAACTGCAATAAATTTTATCACATTGCCTTTTGTTCTGGTACTTGTTTGTTTTTTTAAATATCAATTCAAGCAGCTCAAACTAACCAACCTCATAGGTGTTGATTCCACATATATTATTTTGATGATTATCAGGATGAAACTGGAAACAGCATATGTTCTCAAAGAAATGGCACAAAATTTTAAAATCAGTCATCATCAAATAAAGACCATGTCAGGCCTTTAAAATGCAATCAATTTTGTCATTTCGCTTTTGTTCTGGTAGTTGTGTTGTTTTATCAATTTAACATTTTTACACAAAAGTGATTTTAGATGTTGTTTTTGCAGCTTAAACTATCCAATCTCATAGGTGTTGATCCCTGATATTTTAGTTTGATGATCAGGATGAAACTGGAAATAGTATCATGCATTATTTAATCGATATTGCCATTAATTTTAATATATAATTTTTGTGGCATTTGACAAGCTTTATGGTATTGCATTTAAAATACAATTAAGGCTGGACTGTTTTCAAATCAACTGCCTACTTTTTTATGTGTTTTTTATTTATTCAATCATTAAAGCAAACTTTTTTGGATTTTTGTACATTGTTCAGTCATATATTTCATCTATTGTTTATCTTTGAGTTGTGACATTTTCATTTGCATGAGTCAATGTCATTTTTTTAAGCAACCACTGCATCTCATCTGCATGTAATTTTATTTTCTCTACCAGCTAAAATCTTCCTCTGTTAAGCCTTCACACAAATACCACTTAGTAAACAAATGTATTGTTTAGCAGCAAAAAAAAAAGTATAAAAGATACAAAATGTACTCAAAAAGAGCAGCAGACGATCAGCGTCAGTGTAATGTTTTATTTTTGAAAAACAGAAATATTAATTTCGCCTAATATTAATATTATTAATATTTCTGTTTTTCAAAAATAAAACATTACACTGACGCTGATCGTCTGCTGCTCTTTTTGAGTACATTTTGTATATATCTGATAAGTGTAGACAGATCCATCGGTCACCGCCCTGTCACACAGGCTGATTCTTGTAGTCTACTATGACATTACACTTACATATAAAAGATACACTTTGGAATTGTCTATATCTGAACTTTGAAGTAAGGTGCATACAAATCTAGTCTGTTACAAAACATAACAGAAACTGCTGATTGAATAGTAACAATAAACTTGTGTTTTGGTTTTACCTTTGATGAGTTTAAGCATGGTTGCTGTGGTGACGCAACTCCATCTTCTTAAGTTAGAGCCTATCAACAACTTATTACCATTCTAAAGTCACTGTATTCTAGAAAAAAATCACCACAACATTAGTTTCAAAAGAAAAGTTTTACCACAGCCCTTTAAGTTCAGTTCAACAATATTAAGACAAATAAATCGTTTGGGAGTAGTGTATTTCACTCAATACATTCTTAGTATAGGAGAGAGCTGTCGACAAAAACCTGCAGCACAACTTCAAACTAACCTATGGCCAATTTTGACTGAACACATGTGGTCATATCAGAAATCTCGCTTTCTACCACTACCTTGGACCTGTATTTCAATGGGCTGGATGGGTGTTTTACCTTTATATCTTTTAAAAAGTATTCTAGTTTGTTTAACAACCATTAATATTCGATTCAAAAGCCTACGCTTCACGTAAACACGAAAAAACAGCACCACTTTTTCCCATCCTTTTCCATTGTAAACGCTGAAATCTTAGTGGTCGCGTTCAAGCGGAACCGATCTTAATACTTGCAGAGAACATGATTATTTTTAAAACACAAATGAAGTTTAATAAGTATCAGATTAAAATTTCTAAAAATCAAAATAATTAATTCAAACTTATATACAAAGTTTTAGTTCGATCCGTTGCGTATTGGCAAAGATATCGCCCCATTTATGTCGTCGCTAAATGGACAGTGTGCAGTCTCTGCTTAGAGAAAAGCAAACATATTATGCCTCCGTCAGCATGGAGGGTGAACACGTTCATTCGTAGAGCATCATCAAAACCTTTCAGTTTAATCCACGATTGAAATATCTTGTTGGATGGTGCAGCTGGAACAGTCGTCGACGATGCAACAGGAAGAGTCGACTGCTCTTGAACATTTTCAGCAGAATTGCGGTCATTCAGTAAAACACAATCAGAACTTGTGGTGCTGTTGGCAGATGCGGTTTCGGGGGTTAGAGCAGCAGTACGTGTTTTCGGTTTACCAGAAAAGAATTGCTTTATACTTCGTTTGTTAGGTTTATCAGAGGATAAGCGTTTACGCTGCGACATTTTCACCTGAAATAACTCACAAAAACTTAAAATTTTTAAGTTAAAAAATAGAAAGAGTATTTAAGAAATAGCCTATTCCAAATTTTATCGCAAAAACAATCTCTCTCTCAAAAATGCTCAAGATAGCGACTGTCACGTCTTCCTTTTCTTTTACCAGGAAAGAGATCGCTCATCAATTAACGACTGAATAGTTCTACTTCTGAGAACTGGCAAAAAGGGCGATGTAATCTACAATAGCACTTGCAAATAACGCATTAAAACTTGATAGCAACTGTCAGCACTTCAACGTATTTCTTAATTTCTGTCCTTCCTCTCTTTTACACTCAAAATATGCCGCCTTATATAATGCCAAAAATATTCTCCCACCTACGAGTAGCTTCGGTTAAGTTACGTCACAAACAATTGTTAAAACTAAACGCCAGGTTGAGTAAATACGTTTATGACATCATAAGCTTCATAATATTCAGTTTAAGTCAGAGAAGAGTCCAGAAGGAATAGAATTAACTCGAATCTAGGTTTTGCAAGAAAAGCAATTATTACGTAATTTCTGATTTCAAAGGTTACTTTAGGACAAACATTAATCTCTAAAGATGCGGTACAAACCTAGGCATTTAAACTACATACAATCAACGCAACATAAAATGAATTATTCGACAAGGCACAGCTTAAATGATTGTGACTTCTGCCCAACACGGCCGCCAAACAAGTTTGCTGCACAATCAAACAAAGTGTGCTTGTTGGCTTCTGCTTGTTATGTTTCCACACGTAAAAACTTATCATTATGCGCCATAAATCAGAAATAAACATTGACGAGTATCGAAGGTGCACTTCTTTTGTGAATAACTCTTTGATTCAGCTGTTTGCTGTACCTCCACTTATTCTTTTTTCCGGACGTGAACTATTGATCGTAGGCTATATTC
This sequence comes from Phallusia mammillata, assembly GCF_965637545.1. Classification (NCBI taxonomy): domain Eukaryota; kingdom Metazoa; phylum Chordata; class Ascidiacea; order Phlebobranchia; family Ascidiidae; genus Phallusia; species Phallusia mammillata. The sequence continues at coordinate 14,014,966 of NC_137257.1, forward strand.
GTATTATCGACAAGACATAGCGAGAAACAACCATTACTTTTCTACTGTAGTTGCAAGTCCAAATTTTGGGAAACCGCGGGAGAAATTTGGGGGACCGTTTCGGTTCCCCAAAACACCTTAAAAAAACACTGCAGTCATGGCTACCTAATAAAATTTCTGGGCTTATTGAAAAGTTGGCAAAGGACTTGGATCTTCTTAAAGCTGAAGATGCAGATGAAGATTGAGTTGATGAATTAAGATATGACGAGGAAGAACAAAAAGATTCTGATGGACCCTCCTCAGATAAGTCAAACTTTAAAAACATTGGCAAAAACCGTTTTATTTAGTACTTCGAATACTGTATTTCGCATAATTTGTACGGCATTAAAGTATTTTTGACGTACCGTAGATGCACTGTCGTCATCGACAGACGGAAGTTCGAGTGATTTTTCCGGAGTCTGTTGCTTATATTGCTCAAAAAATGTCCACAGTTTTTTTCTTGTTGAAAAAGTGAATTGTACAAATTCACTGTTTATGGCATCACGTGTCAGAGTGTCCACATCGGCAAAATTCATTTGCATATCTGTTGTAAAAGTTAACAGCGCTGCTGCATTTCATAAGTGAGATTAAAAATGCCAACCTTATTTCGATAAACAACGTAACTCACTTAAAATCAACATTAAAGCTCTTACCTTTAATAGCTTGAACAATATCGTGGCCAAAAAGGTGGCCTGGTCCTCTTTTTAGCCACCATAGCCAAATTTTCGCGAACGTGGCTTTTTCGAAAAGACGCGGCCGTAAAAGGTGGCCTTTTATAGCTGCTTTTTATGGCCATATAAGCTATCTACTTCGGCCTACACAAGTTAGTTTATCATTTGAGAAGTTGAGTACGGATGGCAAGCACATTACATATCATGGCTGATTTGAACCATATGTTGATTGCTAAAAAAGTGTGTGACAGTTACATGTTAAGGTTAATTGTCAGCAGAAGAAAGTTGCAATGCAGTGGCAATGGCGGATTAGAAAGCGACAGCGCAAGTTTTTTGCTATTTGTTTGGCAGTAATATCGAAACATATAGATAAAAACAGACGATTTTGGATGCTGCAAAGGTAAGAATGGTTGATATGCACAGCTGCACAAGTTGATGCCTAATTGTCTATGTTTAAGGTCATCAGAATGGTGGAAATTTGCAAAAACTCATTACACTGATGAGTATTGGTTAAAGGACTTCAGAATGACAAAGGCTACATTTGCTAAAATTCTGGAAATTGTAAGAGGATTTTCTGCCTGGTAAGTTTTGAAATGTTGTATTAACATGTATTATTTTTTGTTTTGTGCACATTTTTCAGATGAAAGAGCAGTTAGGGAGCCAATTCCCTTCGAAAAACGTGCTGCAATTGCTCTGTTTCAGCTAGCTTCTTCAGGCGAATACAGAACAACAGGAATAGTTTTTGGTGTTTCTAAATCTTCCGTTCACAACTGTGTGCATAGGTAAAAAAATGCTGGTTGTGTTGCAATTCAAAACCCTAAAATGTATGATTTATGCATAGGTTTTGTAGAGCAATGGTGAAAAACATTGACAAATACATTAAAATACCAACTAGCAATAAAGCAAAAGAGTTAGCACAAGCCAACCAGAGGTGCAATAAGTTTCCCCGGCTCCTTAGATGGTTGTCACATGTGTCGCCACCTCAGCAAGGATCTTCAGATTACATAAACCGAAAAATGTTTTCATCAATGGTACTTCAAGCAGTTGTTGACAGACAGTACCAGTAAGTTTTTATGTTTCATTCACTATTTAACTTTATTTTTAATAAAGAAAACCTTTCAGGTTTTTGGATATAAGCAAAAAAATGCCTGGATCTAGTCATGATGCTGCAGTTTTATAAAAAATCAAGGCTCTATAAAATGGCTGACCATATTTTGCCCAAGGTAATAGTTGTGCTGTTGTGTTGTGATAAAAAATGTTTAAAAATTGTGTTTTTGTTGTAGGGGGACATTATGATTGATGGTGTGAAAGTACCATTGATGATTGCTGGAGATGCAGCCTATCCTCTTTTGCCATGGCTTATTAAACCATATACTGGGTCTAGCATATCACCAGAACAAGTTTCCTTTAACTTTTACCATAGCAGTTCAAGAATAGTGGTTGAAAATGCTTTCGGCCGCTTAAAGGCAAGATGGAGAATTCTCCAAAAGCGAATTGCTATGCCTGTAGCACATGCACCTATGCTTATAGCCACATGCTGCATTCTCCACAACATATGTGAAAATCAGCAAACTCCTGACCCTCCAGATTTTGTTGAAATACCACCATCCCCAGTGCAAGGTGGTTTAAACGTGGGGAAAAGGAGTGTTGTGAGAGACACTATTTGCCAATTTCTTGCAAATAACTTTCCTCTTAGAACAAGTAGTCGCTTTTGAACATGTTTTTTATTATGCGTGTTCTATTCAATAAAAAAGAATGAATAAATTTAACAGCACAAGAATATTGAGGCAGTTTAGAACAGTGAACATGTTGAAAATAAAAAAGGTTGAATGGAAAGTGGAATGTAAAATAAAACAAGGCACTGTCACTACTTAATTTTTCTTAAGAGCATCAATAAATTTTTCATTTTCCCTAACAATAGTTTCATTTAGTTTTTCGTTTTCTTCTTTTATCAGAGCTCTGTCCTTTTCCCCTTCTTCAATTAAAATCTTGCACATTTTAGCCTTATGATGTCATTTCATTAACTATTCCATCAAACAAAACATTTATTCTGACATTCTTGGAATCCATTCGCTGCACCAACTTTTTTTCTTCAATGCAACAAATTAGGTCTTTTGTCGCTTTTTCTGTCCATTTAGCTCTAAAATCCTCAATCAATCTTAAGAATACTAATGTTGTAATATAATCTAAAACAAAAATCATTACTAGCAAGTAACTTATTTTAGAAACTAATTTTATTCATGTCTACTCTAAACATGATTATAAAGTAATATGAAATAACTTCAGGCAAATCATAGCTTTTCTGTCAGTTACAGTTAGTAGAAACTGAATTTAAAACAAACTTTCAGCTAACCAGTAGTCTAGTACACAGGTTTAATTTATTTCCTGTTTGGCACATAAATGAAACCTGTCTGTCTGAAATATGCGTCTGCCTCCCTCAAACTGTCTAATTAATGGCTGTTATCTGTCCACCCCAGCAGTTTACGACTCCAGAACCAGGAAGCAGAGGCAAACACAGCTGTTGACACATGTACCAGGCGACGCACTCCCGCAAAAATCCCTTTTTGATTAGACCACCTCGCGAGAAGGTCCGAAAAAAAGCCACCTTTTTGGCGAAAATTCGGCCACAATGGCTAAAAAGAGGGCCTGGCCACCTTTTTAGCCACATTTGAAGTGGCCATGTAAACTGGCCACGAAAGCGGCCGAAAATTGGCCACTTTTTCCGGTCGGCCCTCTTTGAAAAGGCCACTTTTAAAATGGCCATGTAAACGGGCTAAATATAGCTCGTCCATAACGCTGCTACCTCCATCAACATCACCTCAGAAAAGAACGTTTCAGTGAAAAACTGGTTTTAGTTGCAAGGGTAATTGTTACGTCATATACAACTACATGAATGCTATTCCAATATCATTGTCTTTCATTTTGACGTTGAATTTTAAACAATCACTTATCTTGTCTGTGCAGTAAGTAAACATTCTTCATGGATGCCTTTACCCGTTAGATTTGCTCCAAATGTAACAAGACTGATTTCAACCTGAACTTATTTTTAAATCATATTAGATCCGAATGTCACGATGTCCGGCCAACATGTTGCGTGGTCAACAAATGTCTTTACGAGTTTGAAAGATACGACACGTATTACCCCCATTGCGTTAAATATCATAATGAACTGCTTATGCAAGGAATTTAGGCACAACCTATCCATGTTCTACAGTAAACTATTCTTGCTGTTGCACACACTTCAGATATAAAGAAGTTTGGAATTGACAAAATTGTGGAACCAATAGCTAAGGAACTTAATAATTTAAGTTTAATTGGTGTTGACTTTACAATTAACAACACAAGCAGTCAAATCAAAGGTGGTTTGGTCGATGTGGTCGCTGATACTCTTGCAGCCATCAACTCACTGGCTTCAAGGAGGGTGTGGGTTTTTCCCATCAAACATGCAGAACATGCATGTGTACTTTTAATGACATGAATCGTAAATTTGATGAAAGTCAATACATTCTCAGAAACATGACGTCTCATGTTGAAGTTTGCTGCAAAAATATACAAGAAACATCTGTTGCTACCGGTGTAAACAGGAAGGCTGCTATTCTAAGTGTACAGGAATTTGATATTTTTTCTGGAACACCCCATGATCTAATGCATATTTTGTTAGAAGGTTGTTTACCATACACAATTCGGGAAGTCCTCACATATTTCCTAAACCTTAAAAACTTCACTCTTCATACTCTTAATCAAAGTATTGAGCACTATGATTATCCATAGCTGGACCAAGCAACTAAACCATCCATAATTACTAAGAATCAATTGTCTGGAATTAGAAAGCTTCGGCAATCTGCTTCACAAATGTGGACACTGTCAAGACTCCTTCCTTTATTTTTATGCTCTCACATAGATGTTTTTGATAATGTATGGAAATGCTTCATGACACTGCTGGAGATTACTAGCTCCGTGTTGTCACCTGTGATAACCAAACAAGCTGTTTCATTGCTCACCCTACAAATTGGTCACTGCCTTACCATGTTTGCGGAGATTACTAGCTCCGTGCTGTCACCTGTGATAACCAAACAAGCTGTTTCATTGCTCACCCTACAAATTGGTCACTGCCTTACCATGTTTCCTGAAAAGAACATTATTCCCAAACAACATTACCTGTTGCATCTGCCAAGAAGTATTTTGCAATTGGGTCCTAATGTTTATTTTTGGACAATGAGATTTGAAGCAAAACACTCCTACTTTTAAAAAAAACTTGCCCCAACTGCAAACTACAAAAATGTTGCCAAGTATATGGCCAGTTGCCATCAAAGGCATTTTTGTTTGGAGCTTTTGGAAAAAACATCTTTCATGAGGAACTGAAATATGGACCAGTGCACAACAACAAGGACAGTTTGCTTTATCAAATCAAAGCAGTATGCAACAGAAACTTGGATTCAATAAAGCAATGTAATTGAATAATATGGTCATGGTCAAACATGGTCAAAAATTCATGAAGAATTGCTTTTATCATATCGGAACAAAAAATGAACTACCTACTTTAGGAAGAGTAGTTGAAATTGTTTTAAGCGGAAATCAGTGCTTTGCATTTGTAGAATGCTTTCATACAAATGGTGTTGATGAATCATTTAATGCTTACGTGATTACATCTTTGAACATGTTTGACCTGGTTTCTTTTTCCAACCTACAACACCATGAACCCCTTTCAGCCTACCCTGTAGGAAAACATTTGTTGCTACCTATTAAAACAAACTTGCATTGGTAATAATGTTTTCTTGTTATTTACTATGGCTAATAAACCCATTTGTCCACTTACTCTGAGTCAGCATGTTGCGTGCTAAGAAAGACAACTTTGGGTGATAATGACCTGCATTTGTGGCTCACTTCCTAACTACTTGGGATTGGCTGAAAATGAGCCAATACAAACATCTCATGGGATGGCTGAATTTAAGCCAAAACTCAAACATGGCTCAGAACAAGTCACAAAACTTTTTTACTGACTCACCTTGAGCCAAAAATATGATTTGGCTGAAGGTGAGCCAAGACAAAAAACTTATACAGCTGAATTTGAGCCATGTCGTGCTGGGCCTAAGTTTTTTGTCTTATTTAAAGCCAAATTCTAACATGGCTCACAACAAGCCATAGAAAACTTTTGCACTGGCTTATGTTGAGTCGCAAAACGTTTTCTGTTATTCTATTGGCTCTTGTGTGAGCCAATTAAATACAAAATCTATCTTTTTTTAGCTAAATATCAAAAAATAGTCTCAGATTGAGCCAAAACTGGCTATTTTGGCTCGATAGCGAACCGATTTTTTTGGTGTGTACAAGTCCAGTGTTGCAACCTAAAAGAAACTCCAACACGGTATCAAAAAGTGAGTAAAAACGTGTAAGACAGTTTCCTTTGGAAAGGCATCTAACTTCGGTTCGAAGTAATAGGCGCTCAAACTCCTCATCGTTCTCGTGGCAGAGCTGTTAAAACAACTGTGAATTCTGTTTAAACAACCAAGATGTGTTAAGTCGAACACTTAGTAGATTTTTGGCCACCAAATGCTTCCGATGAATGACACAGTGTACCATAAGTGCATGGGGATTTGCATCTTTCAAGAATGCGTTGAAACCTTTGTGGCGGCGCACATGCTATTATATTTGTGATAGGAATTTGGTTGTTTTCAAAAAAAAATCTTTACTGCTTGAAATATAGTTACATCTCGCGTATCGGTATCTAGCAGTTTTGCTATTGCTAATTCCTCGTGTAAAGCTCCATCGTCAACAAAGCGAACATATCCAAGTAGTAGTGACTCATTTCCTGGCAAAGTGGACTCGTCCAACTGTTTTGCTCACACTTTTACGTACTCTTTGCACAATTTTGTGCATAAAGTGGCGACCTGTCAATCTGTTTCTGATATAGGAGAAACAACAGGGCGGCGTGATATTGAACGAACTACCTTGCACAAACATTTTTTTCTGACACTTCCGCAGGATCATGACTTTGTCTCATTTTTGTTTCATTACCATCTTATATACTATGTGAGAGTTCACACACGCAAAATTAATGAAATGGAAACGAAATCTGATGTACCACTTCATACTTTTTCTTGATATTCCATAATATGCCAAAAGTTGATCACTTTTGTCCACCACTCCTGTCATGTTGCAAATGTAGTTTTGTACCACAAAGGGCTTTATTCTTGTTATCTCCACCACGTACCCTAACTTGCACATGTATCGGACTTTTGACTTTAAATTCAAACATTTTATTTGCATGCCATAATAAAAAATTACCTTCCCAGCAGGCACTAATACGTTTTTTCATAGATACTACACAAGATATAAAGCAGATTTTTATGTTTCCCTGTGAACCAATCAGACATCAAGTTGTCACTATGCGCCGCTAGTGGTAGCGGTTGTCGAGATTTTGCAGACAGCTTGTTGTAGGTTTAGTTCAGGGTTATTCAACGGGGGCGATATCGCCCCCCAGGGGGCGATTTCGTCTACCAAGGGGGCGATGGTGAAACTTTTGGAAGTTGGGGGCGATTTGACTTCGAAAGGGGGCGATTTCAACATTACTGATTGTATAAATGTGTAGAAGAACTGCGAGCTAACTTTAACTTACAAGCAGATATAATTCGTCTTGCAAACAAACACCAGGGACAAAGGACGCATCGGTATATACATGCTGCTAACTGAATACATTGTGTTTACTGGGGATTGTTTGTATTTTTTTGATCTCGAAAGCAAGGTTGGGCATTTAATTAGCCACAGGGGACACTTTATTGAGGCTTTGTACGGTGACAGGCCATACTTTAAATACATCGGTAACGAGCTTTACCTCACACGTGTTTCGCTTTCACGTTTCCTATAGGCAGGGTTGCCATCGACGCGAAGCCGAAAATAAGGACAACCGAAAAATTAAGTTTTCATTCTAAACAAAACAAACGTTTTCGAATAAATCTTTGTATTTAAAATTGTTTTGAGATTAAAGCAAATCAATGTTCTAACAGCAAAGATTATAATAAAGTTGCAAAGAACGTGTTAGGAAACGAAAATGTGTACAATTTCACCACTTTTTATGACCTGGGGATTTTTGAAAAAATCTTGGGATTTTTTGGTAGTGGATCTTGGGATATTGCAAAATTCTCAGTGGCAGCCCTGCAATGAAGCAAGAAATATTACTGACCGACTTTTGAAGCAAGAGTGGATGTAACAATGCAGAAATTGTGATGCAATAAAAGTAACTTGAACATTAAGAAAGAAATAAAGCAAACAATAAATGCCAATCCTCGAAATGTACACAAAAATTTGTGTGAAGTTTGAATGAAAAATAATTCTCGTCAAGTAAAGAGTGAAATGATTTGTGTATTTCACTTCATTCATTTTTTTGAATGAATCAAAGATTGAAAGTCATGCAAGTTCCGTCTTTGTATCATTGAATGAAATTAAACCTTTCAAATATTCATTCCTTTTGACCTTTCAAAAATTTATTTTTCACTCATGAAAAACAACGAAAACAGGACACAGGTGCAGCATGTTGTCAGTTTACAAACTAGCAAAATGGCACAGAAAAGAAAAACGAATAACAGCACTAAAGTACAGTTGAAAGGGCATGCATTGAACACATGGCCTTTAAGTTCAAGCAATGGACCTCAAAAAAATTGTAAAATGGAACCAATTTTGGGAAATAATTCACATCAAATATCCAAAAAGATGCAAATAATTTTTCAAAGGCAGAAAGAAAATCGGTTCCCACAAGTATTGAAGTGTTGTCTACAATTAAAAAGAACTAGTCTGGATCATTTTGTGGACCAGTGGCAATAAGAAAGGGTTGAGTGAACAAACTAAAACACTAAATCCAGCCAACAAATTATGTATATAAATTTCATAATTCTGATGGAACTAAGCTCACCCCTTTAAACTCCACAACTGAGTGCGCGCCCCTTTGTCTCCTTTCATGTTTAAAGATGGAAGAAGTCTTTGCAAGGACATTGCAGCAAGATGTTCTGTAAAATGATATTTGTTTACTGTTTTATCACATATACATATAGATTACATGTAAAAAATACTTACTATCAGTAAAGTGGTTTCTTATTGCATTTTTTTAACCTGCATACACCAGTATCTTATCGGATAAAGCAGGTAAGAAGACCTCATGCATCCGCTTAGCATTGGTTTTAATGCGAATATATTCTTTGAGCAGCTAAAACAAACATCACGAATAAGGCAAGCCTGTAATAATAACTCTTACCAGATCCCCATTGTCAACATCAGGGGTGTTCAACTCGTACACACCGCCGTGCCAATTTTGGTTTTAAAATATATTCGCGTGCCAATGTTTGGTACTTTTTCCAAACCATGTCTTAAACGTCTCAACGGTACAGGCTAAGGCTTCAATCCGAATATTCGGCCAATATGTAGAACCCTATTAAATGGTTAGGTTTGTGATACTCCAGAAACCTTTTATTCTGTTTATGCGACGCTAGATACAAATAGTTTGCAGAGGGGATAAAGTTTTGTTAAAAACGAACAATTTAATTAGTGGGTTGTGTAACTTTACCACTGATAGTCTTTACTCTCTTTTAGTATAAAGGCCAAGAAGAAACGAATTTAATTTGCGTGACAAATTCTTATGTTTACCATGTAAATGTACAACAGCTTGTGTGTCATTTTCAAATGCTCTGCGTGCCACTTTTGGCACGCGTGCCTCCTGTTGGACACGCCTGGTCAACATCAATAAATCTGGGGTATTTTTGTAGCACAGAAGATATAGTCAGGTGATCATGTGTTATGTCCATTCTCCTGTATTCGAATGTTACTGCCATGGCACTTAATATTAAAGGTAGTGTTTCGGGGTTGGGGCATGTTTTTTGCAGCCAGGAAATCTGGAAGTTTGTGGAGATTATTGCGTTACCGTTAATCCCAAACTTAAAACGCATCGCCATCCATTACCTCTACCAGACGAATTAATACGAAGACTTGGGGGTGGACATGGCTTTACAAAGATAGATCTCGCGGATGCGTACAATCAAACCATGCTAGGCCCCGAAAGCAGAAAGAGGTTGGCACTTAGCACGCACCGTGGTGTGTTGCTGCAAAACGTTTTACCGTTTGGTATATCTTCTGCTCTCAAGTTATTTTCAGAAAATCATGGATGACCTTACCTGTGATTTACCAGGAGTTGCAGTATATTTAGATGATATCCTCGTGAGTGGTTCTGCTGCCTCTGATCATCTCAAAAATCTGCGACGTCTTTTTAAACGATTATACAAGAAGGGTCTTCGTTGTCGCATGGAAAAATGCAAATTTGCCCAAAACAAGGTGGAGTATTTAGGCCACATATTATCAAAGGACGGAGTAGAAAAAGGTGCCAAAGTCAATGACGTCATTAAAATGCCTCCGCCGCACAACGTCTCAACACTTCGTTCGTTTCTTGGTTCTGTGCAGTTTTACGGCAAGCTCCGAATTTTTCAACTGTGTCAGAGCCGTTACTTCGACTTACAAGAAAAGGCGTCGAGTGGAAGTGGCAAGAAACAGAACCAGACGCATTTGAACAACTGAAACGTATGTTGTCAGCCAACAACGTGCCCGCGCATTTTGACCAGACGTTGCCTGTTGGAATTGCGTGTGACGCCTCTAACGTTGGTATCGGAGCTGTATTGTTTCACCGTTATCCAGATGGTAGCGAGCGGCCGATAACCAATTCATCGAAGACATTGACCGACAGTCAATGAAATTACATTCAAATACAAAAAGAAGCTCTAGCAATTGTTTACGCTCCAAAGAAGTTCTATCAATACTTGTTTGGGAGAAAGTTTATCCTTGTGACCGATCACAAGCCTCTGCTGTTGCTGTTTGGACCAAACAAGGCTACTCCAACCCTTGCAGCCAATCGTTTAGCTCGATGGGCATTATTCTTAAATCAATTTTCATACGACATTTACCGCAAAACGTCACAGCATCAAAATGCTGATGTACTAAGCCGCTTACCTGTAGGTCAAGATCCAGTTTTTGAAGGAAAAGAAAGTGCTGTCGATGTAGATACCGTTTGCAATATTCGGACTTTGAGTTTACAAGTTCAATCGTCAGATTCGTATTCTTTGCAGAAAGAGACTGCCAAAGATCCTACACTGACCAAGGTGATGCGTTATACTCGAGAAGGATGGCCGGCGAAATTTCACGTTGAGGATATATATAGGAAATAAATGATCTAGCAGAGAGTTTTCGAAAAATTAAAGAATCACTGAGCACATGCTACGGATGTCTATTATACGGCTCACGAGCGGTGATTCCTGAAAGTATTCGACCAAAAGTTCTTATACTACTACACGAAGGACACTTCGGTATGCAGCGTATGAAGCAGTTGGCTCGTACAGCAGTCTACTGGTAAAACATCGACAGGGACATCGTTGATCTCTGCCTAAAGTGTAATACGTGTGCAGTATACCAGAACGCTCCTTCAAAAGTCAACCACGCTGGGTGGCAGCAAAAATTATCAAGCGACATGGAAGTCGCAGCGTTGAAGTACGAGTTATTCCCCGAGGACCTATATGGAGACGTCACATTGAACAAACAGGATTTGTGCCACCACCAACATGGCCCTTTTTTTCAAGCATGTCATTTTTGGATAATTACACACAACACCGCAGGTATGTAAACTACATGTTTATGCATCATTATCATCACAAACCAATTGTATACATTCTGTTTGTTTTTTAAAGGACAGACACAAACATTTTGTTGTCAAATGATTTGAGTGAAGAGATTATGACGCCTGAACAGCACAAAGTGTATTCAGCATTTTGTTCGTCTGCTGACATACAAGGTATGTAAAGATTTTTTTACATTGTTATGTTGGTTGTTTGAGTAATGGTTTGTACTTGTTTCAGTTTTTACATTCTTCTGATAATTATTTAAGTGATGTTTTGTATTTTTTCAGTGAACAAACCTGATAAAGCAAAAGAAGGAGATGAAACTCCTCTTTTAGATTTAACAGCAGATAAAGCACAGACTCCAAAAAAAGGCCGCAAGTTTTTACTGGCAGATCATCTAACACAGTGAACAGAAAACGCAGAAAAAACCCAGCCAACAATGACTTTTCAGTGAGCCAAATGCATTTTCTAAACAAAAGTTAAAAATTAATAAAATATAATGCATTTATGTGTTGTAATACTACCCTATACAGCGACGGGCTCTGCTCAATCTGTAGTTAAAAATGCGTTTGTCATCAGACAATCCTCTATCTCAGGGGCGGGCAACATACGGCCCGCGACGGGATTTTGAGCGGCCCGCAGACAGTTTCTGGTCTTACATGATAATGTAGCCCGCGGCCACAGTCTGCCGCAATCCCCCACTACTTGCTTACTAACTACGTCAAATTATAGTTGTAACGGACAGTAACGCTCCCCAATAGCAAAAAAAACTTTCCCGCCGTTGTTACCATTGCACCATACGTCCATTGTTACGACATAACTGCCAACTTTGTGTGTGGCCTGCTTTTATGGTTTCCTTTGTTTCCACACGTGTAGCTAAGTTAGTGTTTCAGCAGTATCTAAGTCTGTGGTATACGCATTAAATTTTCTGTGGTGGATAATTTTATGTTATATCAGTTAGATTGTTTGGACTGTATTGCAATTGTGACGTTCTTGATTGTATTTAGTTTAGGTCAGTGGTTCCCATGGGCGCCGGCAGAAAATTTTGCAAGAGGGGGCAAATTTTGGCTGATACTTTTCCGCATCAAGAATTTGTTACATATGAAGCCATAAATCGTGTACTTCACAATTGAGTTGCCTAAAAGTTAAAGCATTGAACGATGTCACAAATCCTTACGCTGCCACTTTAATTAGGTTTGCTGCTAAATATGAAATTCCAAGGGAGGCAAGTGCCCCCTCTTGCCCCTACGTGGCGGCGCCCATGGTGGTTCCCAACCTTTCTACACCGTGGGACCGGTAAAAATGTAAAAAAAATCCACGGACCGGCAACAAAAGGTCGTAGTGAATGCAACAGATATTTGAAAGCTTTTTGTTCACCAAAGTTGTCGTTGCGCAACATAAGGCAAGATTTAGTCATAGGCTATGCATTTAGGACGAAAAATTACAACCAAACGGAAATCAACTCAAATCAAACAACAAAACGCCAATCCATTTACATACAAAATCAATGCTAGTGCGATGCTTGATGTTGTTTCGCTTCCAGTATGAATCTGGTCTCAAATCATCTCAAAAGTGAAGAATAACTTTGTTTTACAAACAAATGTTGAATGCTAGACACAGTTTATGACAAAACAATCATAAACGTCGTCACAAAAGCTTTATTAAACAATTTTGCGTGCATCAACGGTGGAGAGCTCCCCAGTTTTACAGCCAAGCGTAAAATGGGTTTCACAGATACCAACAACTTGCCTATTTATCATTCCATTTTAAAAAGTAGCTTGGCATAAAGTAAGATAATTTGCGGACCGGCAAAATTTTTACGCGGACCGGCGGTTGGGAACCACTGGTTTAGGTGGTCAAAACTCCGTTTTAAATCACTGGATGTATACGCGATTAATATATCGATTCAGGAACCCGGCCCGCCAAGTACTTTATTTTCCCATATCAGGCCCGTCGACTGGAGAAGTTGCCCGCCCCTGCTCTATCTGGATAGGGCCTTAACAACCATGGCTTTAGTTGGAAAGCGTTGTCTCCAACAATACAGTATGGGACTTCAACACTACTTAATGGAAGAGTACATACTGGTGGAATATTAGAATCTTCTTGCAAAAATTTGGATATGGAAGAATTTGCGAAAATCCCACCATCACTGTGATGACCAGAGTCAACAATGTCTACCATTGTAAAAATGTAATTGGCATCACAAACACCCATAAGCACAATGCTGTGATAATGCTTGTAGTTATAAAATTCACTTCCTTGTTTAGCTGGTTTCTGAATAGCCACATGCTTTGCTGCCAATGCACATTGGAAATTGCCATTTGCGTTCAAATTCTTTTGCAATATCCCTCCAATGTTTGTGGCTTGAAGGTGGCACCAGTACTTGTGGCTGCAATATATTCCAGATAGCAGCACAAGTTTCAGGAATGATACGGCATATTAAAGATTCACTGACACGAAACTGAAAAGCGAGGTCAGAAAATGAATTTCCACTTGCTAAATACCTGCAGAAAAAACATCAACTAAATTTGTCTCAATACATCCAACAATATATATTTACAGTATGGTCACCTCAAAGTTATTGCCAATCTGTGGCCTGCTGACACAGGAGTGCCCCAATTGGTATGCCTTTTCACAATCAATGATTGAATCATATGTAGAAGTTGTTCAAAATCAGCCTTGTCCATTCGAAAATACTTGAAGTAAAATTCAGGATCCCTTTCTAATTCAGGAACCAAAGAATGCCACTGTCCCCTATGGCGGTTTGCAAAAATCTCACGCACCCACAATCTTCACAATTGAAAAAAATCAGTTGTAAAGTAAATAAAAACATGGAATTTTTGTTGCACTTTACTGCAAATATATTATGCCTTACTTACCTCCGTTTTTTTGCTGCTCATGGTGGATTAAACCACACAACACAACTGTTTGAATGCACAAAACCGTAAAGAACTGATCGTTATCCATCTCAACGCAAAATAATATGTTTCTGGAAACAAGAAACGTCACAGTTTCAAAGCAGAGAAATAACTTCTCTTGAAAAAGGAACTGAATTCTTTCTTTGTTTACACCACTCAGCCTTCACAAGCGCGCAGTCACAAAGCTGGCTTCCAGTCGATGCACGCATTCAAGCGAAACGTCGCATCGTTCGGGTCCTGTGTATACCAGCAAACGCAGCCACTTTCGGACCGTAAATTCGGTCCGTTTACGCACGTCAGATTACGGAGCGTTTTTCGCATGCGTTTACCAGGGCTGCCAATGCTTGGGTTTTGCCCCAAGATCTTGGGTTTTTACTTGACGTCTTGGGTTCTTGGGTTTTATTTTGAAAATTATAGCAATTCTTGGGTTTTGAGTCCTATTGATGAAATAAATATATGTAAGAACTATTTTAACGAGAAAAGTTTTTCGGGTAGTTGCACTAGGTCATTTTATCATTTATTTTCTCTCTTTTCTAGACCTTAATTCTTTCTAGATAGTATACAGTGAAAGCATCGTTACACTTAAAAATGCAAATAAACCAATGCTAAACATAAAAACTGCTAACCATCAAAGAAGTTTTAATGCTGCAAAATATACTGTAGACTAGACATTACTAATTTTATGAAAAAGAAAACAGATGATGATCGTCAAACAGCCAAGAGTAAACTGGCGATTGCTGCATATTTTATTGAACATAATATTCCCTTTGCTTGCATTGACCATTTCCTACCAGTTTGTAAAGTTGCATTTCCGGACTGTAAATTGTCAATGAAACGAGTAAATTTACTAATTAATTGCATTTCTAACCACATTTTGCAATCTTGGGTTTTCATTTAAATTCTTGGGTTATTTTGCTGTGAGTCTTGGGTTTTCTTAAAATTCTCATTGGCAGCCCTGGCGTTTACGCACGTTAACGGAATACGCAGTCTGTGTCCAGCCACCTTAAAACAAATTACACGAATCGTTGTGGAGTGTGGCGATGTGAGTAATATAAGCTCGAGGGCAAATGCGTATAATTGCTGGATTGGGAATTTGGGGTGTGATCAATTAGTGGAAAATCAATGCGAGGCATGTTTATGTCGTGGGCGAAGCTGCATATCATTACCAATTCAGTTTACCAAACGTTCAGGATGGGACATATCTGGCTTCAATAAAGCGTTTGACTTTCTTTTCAGAAGTAAACAAGCTAAAATGATGTTTAATGGCGTTTGGCAGAGTGTCCCACATTTTGGAACTAGCGTATGATATAGTATTTTGCGCTCTTTTGGTGGAAACGCGATGTAGAAAGTAATGACCTCTGGATGCCAATCTGATGACCTCTGGATGCTATTGTTGCGTTGTAATTTCCAACGTTGTGTTTTAATTAGCATCTCATTTCGAGCCTTGTATGCCTTTAGAGCAGTGCAGCATCCCTTACATTTCAAGTATGATCCGCAAGCACACTATTCCTAATGTGGCGTGTTTTCCGTGGAATGTAAATGGATAATCGTTGCCTATATAATGCAGCGCATGTTATGTTAAATGATTCTATTTTACTTCGGTTTACTTGGTGTCGTGAATACGACAACTTGAAGAATAAAACAGAAGTATTAAAGTCGTGTTTTATATTTTAAATAAGTAATACTTGAGAAAGTAATCACCCAAAAAATGAACTGATTTTTATCTTAATCAAGAATCACAGCTGCACACTTGGTAAAAATATATTTGCTGGTGTTTCCTGTTATCCTTAGTCAAGTTTTGATTAGTATCTGAACGGCATGGAAAAAAGTTTTACATTTTATGACAGATCAGCAAGACACAACAAAACTGGATATTACTGGACCTGCTGGAAATTTTTGTTTTATATTTATTTTTTTACCGCAATATCTAAGGAAATCAATCTTTGTGTTGGAAAACTATTCATTTCAGAGCTTGAAGACACAGCAACTCAGAGCAGGGTGGAAATTGACAAAAAATAGGTACACATTGACAGTGCAACTTTTGTGAAATATACAGCTTAACAACAAAACCACCCCCACGCTTTAGCATGCTTAGCATTCCATTTAAACACACAAAATTAATCTATCCTTACTAATGCTAAACAAATTTATTAAAATTAGTTTTTAGTCATTTTTGCTTACCGCTTCTGCATGTTAACCTATGTGTGATCAAAACAGTAATTTTGTTTATTTCACAGAATGAGAAATGAAAGTAAACAATAAAAAACCTCTTAAATTCGAACAGGATAGAGGATACGGCCAGCATACAGAAGCAGCAAAAATTGTTGGGATCCCGATGTAACTTGTATGATACCATCTCCAGCATCTGTCACAGCTACACTGCAAAAAGCGGTATACGCTTACTATAATTTCGTAAATATGTACATTGCTGGTTACATATATATCCAGTACCCTATCCCAGGGAACTGATAATAATAATGTCTGCTTACTGACAGTTTGTAATATTTTTAAGATCATTACATTGTACTTGTAACACCTCCAAGTAGTGGTGGTGATGGCAATAATGTAGTTTTTAACCCAAGAGGCCAAGAGGAACAGTTTCATTTGTGAGTGATAGCTTTGGGGGAGCAGCAAGCGATAGACAGATTATCGAAGATTGTGAATTGTACTTAGAAGCTGAAACCCGGTTTGAACCAAAAAAAAGCATAATGGCAGATCGTGGAATGATGCTGCAAGATGTTTTTGCCATGCATGATGTGTTTGTTAACACGCCTACAATGCTTCGTGGGCAGTCACAACTAGCATCAAAAGATGTGGTAAAAGATCGACGTATTGCATCAAAAATGATTCATGTCGAGCGTGTGATATATGGGGCGCCGTTGTCGAAAAAATTAAGTTGCCGCAACTTAATTTTTTCGACAACGGCGCCTTAAGGCCATTTTGAAAACAAAAAAAAACTTGCAAGATAGCTAAGTTGCGGCAACTTAGCGTTGCAAGTTAGCTAACTTGCCGCAAGTTAGCGTCGCAAGTTACCCGGTGCATTGTGGTTGCACATCATTTCCAGCAACACATGTACATGTGGTCATACGATGGACTGCTTTATGGAATTTCGATACCCACACATTTTTGGCTGGTATGAAGACTGAAATGGTAGGCATTTGTTTGTAGTTTTTAAACTATTTTAATTTATTAACTTTTTAAATTATTTACTTTTTATGCTTATAGGGACGCCATCGTAATAATGTTGATGTGGAACACCTAAGAGAATTTTTAACTCTGAGAATAAAACCCAGTGTGATTTGTCGCTTGCTTGACATTTCAAGACCAACACTGAAAAAAGTGATAAATGAATCTAATCTGTCCATACCTACTTACAGGTATTGTTTTTTTAAACATAAGTATGCAAAGGACTACTTATATCTATTTTTTTCCAGCTCAATTTCGGATCAAGAACTTGACACTACACTAAGAAATTCAAAAGAAAAACATCCCTCATCTGGTGAAGTGATGGTAAATGGACATCTTAAAGCACAGGGCATTTTCATTCAAAGAAGAAGGCTTCGGCAAAGTTTGCACAGAGTTGATGAAGAGGGAATAAGAGCGCGGCAACTGACTACAATTGCTAGAAGGAAATATACTGTTCCCTGTCCGAATTACATTTGGCATATAGATGGTACCCACAAGTTGATTCGATGGAAGTTTGTGATTCATGCTGCAATTGATGGGTACAGTAGGTTAATTACATACTGTCACTGCGCTGACAATAATAGGTCAAGGACTGTATTGAATTTGTTTGAAGATGCTGTGGCAAAATTTGGCCTGCCACTAAAAGTAAGAAGTGATTATGGTGGTGAAAATGTTCAAGTCTGGAGGTATATGTATAAAAGAAGACTTAACAGTAAATGTGTGATTGCAGGAAGTTCAGTGCATAACCAACGAATTGAAAGACTTAACAGAGACATCAATTCACAAGTTGTAAATCGATTTCACAATGAATTTACATACCTTGAGGATTCAAACTTTTTGGATGTTACAAGTTTGATAGAGCTATTTTGTGTTCATTTTGTATATAAACATGTCATAAATAAAAGGCTGGCAGAGTTTGTAGAAGGTGCCAACCATCATTTACTCTCCACTGAGAACTATTATTCACCTTCACAACTTTTTTGCATGAACCGTCACCTATTGCAGCTTCAAGCCTTAAACCCATGTGATGAGATTGAAGTTGATCACACAACATATCCCAGTACTAACAATGTTGATGTGGATACTGATTGGTTACAGTTGCCAGAAGATGTGAAACAAAACCTGAGTGAAGCAATAACCCAAGAAAGTGACAACATTAATAAATACAAATGTGCTGTTCGATTTGTCAACAACTATCTTGCAGAACAATAAATGCTGCTTTTTCTTTTCTGCTTATTTTTGTATCACATGTGCTGATTTTTAATGCTTTTATTATGGCAATGTGAAAAGAAATAAATCGGTTAATACTTTGAGCTTGGAACTGATACTGCAGCAGGTGGAATATGAGAGTGGCAAGCAATATGACAATAGGGACAGTGGCACATGAGGTGACAGTGTGTGGCATTGCAAGCAGAACAGTGAAGAGGTATATTATACATTTGTTTAAGGATGCACAAATACTAATGCCATGATTTTTTACAGTGACTTTTAACAGCAATAAACTAAAAACCTGGTTATTCAAAAGGACATGAAATTCACAATGAAATATTAATACAACATCCAATTAAAATAAGTTATGTATATATGTTTTGTAGTGGATAGAAAAAGGACAGTCACTTATATGTAGCTAAAATAATCACAATCAAGAGGTAAAGCAACTTCATATAAAAATAAATGTAGCAGAATTTTAAAATTGCTTGGTCATATACATTTGCATTGACACATATGAGATACAATATATGGTTCAGTACAATGGTATAAATTTTTTTTTCATGCTTTAAACTCGGCCAAACCCGGGTGAATTGCATATGCCAAATTCCATTTTACTTCTAAAAGCTTCATAATCATCATGCTGCAATGGAATGCTTAAAATATTGGAACATGTATTTGCAAGGGGAAAATGAGACAATTCAGTAAATTGAAGAGAAGGTGGTGGTGAAAATCCTAATGGGGGTATTTCATCTGCCCCAGTGGCAAAAATTAGGATCGAGCATTCAGAATCTTTTTCTGTAATGAAAAATCATTTAAAAAAATTTTTTTAAGATAATACACACAACAATCAATATAACAAAATATTAGTCAAAGTACCTCCCACTTCATCTACAAAGTGTCTCCACCAGCTTAGCACCAGGTTTTCCCTATGTCTTTTGTTGCTTCCAGATTCAGATAATTTTGGGGAAAACATTGCTATAATTTTATTTCCTGAAAGCGGATCACTGCAGTCACTTGCAATAAAAAGCATTTTAAATGCATTTGGTGCATTTTTCATTTGCTCCAAGAGGCCAGTTTGGTTTAAGCCTAAACTGAACCTAAAAATAAACAAACCTTGTTGAACTTGCAAATGACAATTTTGATTATAACAAACCTGTGAAGTGGTTCTGACTTGCCTTCTGTGTAAAACTTCAATGCAGTCTTTATAATTTCATTTTTACCCGTTAAATTTGTGCAATGTG
Source organism: Phallusia mammillata (assembly GCF_965637545.1). Taxonomy (NCBI): domain Eukaryota; kingdom Metazoa; phylum Chordata; class Ascidiacea; order Phlebobranchia; family Ascidiidae; genus Phallusia; species Phallusia mammillata. Next base: position 14,034,855 of record NC_137257.1, read on the forward strand.
TGTGGCAACCAGCTAATTTCAAAAAGTTAAATGAATCCATCAAGCAACCATTCAGTTCATCAAGGGATACTGCATCATGTATCTGCATAAGCAAAACAAGTTAACTATGTAACAAATACAAACAGGAAATGATGAAAATTGCTTTACCTTCTGAAGCTGAGAAATATATTCACAACCAATATCAGTCATATCCGTTAGAGCCTCCATATAGTCCCTCGGGAGATTTAGAATTTGACTGTACAAAAGCTTAGAAAAACATTTTGGACCTGGGCCACCATGCAGTAGTGTGAGAGATATGAGAATTCCGTAGATGTAATACATATCTTCAGCAACAGCTAGATAAAAGAATACATATGAAAATGCTATGTTGTAAAAAAATGTTTAGGTATTTAAAGTATTACCTATTGGATTGTGAGTAAGAAATCTTTTATTTTATTTTCCTTCGAAAATTATACTGTTCATGATTGCATGCATTACCAGGCGCAAAAATTCTCTAGTTGGACCTCCAGCATCCACTGCTCCTTCAAATTGGCCATTTTCATCACTGAACTCAACACTAATACTGGCCATTGGTTTAACAAATTTGCGTTTGACAGTTCGCACAGCCCCATCTAATATGTTTGACCTAATAACATGAAACTTATTGACAGCTGTTTCATCAATTTGTTCTTGCAAAGTTTGTAGGCACTGTTCTGCGGTGACATTGTTTTGGGATTTCCTGCAATGTAAATATTCGTTGGTGACAGTGTACATTATTGACAAAAATTAAAGGAAATATAAATACATATATAACTGACTCTGATATGGATGGTTCTCCAAGCAAAGATTCTTGAATGTCCTGCTGGATGTCCCCATCACTGTCATCACTTGAACAATTAAATTCTTCATTGCAACTCGCAATGAGATTGACATACTCACTACATAAAAAAGATTTAACTTGCAAATTTGTTATGTATTTCTGTATGTTTTCTACTTGTAAATTGAAGATTCTGCAATGGTTTCAGAACATTCATTTGATGTATCTTCTAAAACATTGCCTTTTGAACTGTTGGGAGTATCATTGCATTCCTAAAGAATGAAGTTTAATTTATTAGGTTAATGTACAAAAGAATAAATGGCAATTGTAAAACTAACATACCATGTCACAATGGTTAATTGCAAGATGATCCTTTGTGCAGATATGTATTTTTTTAGTATTTAATGCAAGCACTGCTCTGGCATTCCACATAAAGTTATCATCCACTGCTGCTTTTGTCAGTAAATTAAGGCCTGGTTTGTGCATCAAGAAGTCCAAAGCAGAAAAATGTGAAAAGCGTTGATGATTGCTGTTTTCATTTCAGTCATGTTCCACGCATTGTTAATTTGCAAAACATGGTGCAAACCCATTGTTTTGGCATCTTGGTATAGCCATAAACCATTCACCATTCATTATTTGTATTGTTTGGGAAAACTCTTGAAGCGGTATGCACACCACAGTCCTTGAACAGTACCGTTGTTTTTGTTTATTTTTAAGAGGTAGTTTACGACCCCCTTTGATTGCAGTTGGTGTGTATCTATTTCCTGTGTATGAATTAAATGGACGGAAAACTTTCTTTCGCTCCTATTAAAACAGACAAAAACCATGTATAATATTTTTACATGTATACAAATATAAACATGCAAGCTTACAGGTTGAAAGTCATCATCATCACTATCTGCTAGAGTGGAATGACTTGGTTCATTTTTGTCATTATCAAAAGTTGGATTCTGTCAATACATCACAAATATCATATAAAGCAAAAGCATTTTGGCGTAGTAACCCCGGGTATAAACAGATACAAACATGCTTAGCAATCTATAGCATGTGATTTTACATACATTATTTGTCTGCCTTGTCCCCTGGTGATGTACCTGTCCACTCCTGGAAGTTGATTGTCCAGTAAGAGTTCTACAAGTATTAGCACTGACGCGTCCGGTTTGTTGCCTTGATAGTGTAGTAACAACTGAAGTCAACTGATTTACAACTTCTTGCAAGTCTAATTGCACGTATTTACTTATAGCAGAATACATACGCACTCAAGTGCAATGAAACGATATAAATGAGCAAAAGGATTAAACATCATATTTCGCGGGTATTACAACCACGTTACCGGAACCAGCTTCGGTTTCCCACAATGCACCGGGTAACTTTAGCATAAGGCCAGGCAAAAACTTACAAAATTCTGCAGTCAACAATTCTACACGGCTTGCTTCCTCTTGTATCTAAAATAGTTTTTGTCTGTTTTGTGTTGACAAATTTTCGTCGAAGTGTAGTGAATGAACTTGCATAATAAAAACATTTTATTGCTTTTGAATGGAACACTGAAAAAGCATGCATAACAGAACAGATTACATAGGAAACGAAACCTATACAATACATAATAAACAAAACCTAAACAATATTGCAAATGCTTTTAGCGAGAAATGGTCGCCAGTTTGTTTCATCAAAGGTTTTTAACTGGGGAAGCACACATGTGGCATAAAATTGAGGATCTGGATTTATTATTTCCATGTAAAAGTCACAAAATGTATACACAATAAAATAACATTGTGATTTTTTAGTTATTGCAAGTTGACCTTGAATGTGAAAATAATAATTGTGGTTGTTTTTAAGGAAAAGTTTTCCATCTACTAATTGAAGAAATGGAAATTCTTTGCCAACTGCTATTTTAGAATTTCTACCATTATAAGGGCATTTAACTTCTGCTATTGCATTAACTCCAACTATAGCATCAGGAGTGGCAGCCAAATAGGGTTCATCTACACTTATCAAAACCAGTAAGCAAAGAAGATTCCTGCAAAGCTATTAATTCATACATTTCTCCATGATTTACAGCAGAGAAATGGATTTCTTTGTTGGAATATATAGCTTTGCAAAGCTTTTCCATGTCTCTCCTGTGGGTTGCATGAACTATTTCTCCAAATTTTGATAATGTGATCCTCCATTTTCTTTCATCATGCTTTGCTCTGCGATCACTTTGTGATAAGGTGTTCATCTCAATGTCTGATGCCTTCTCCTGAGAAACCTACAAAATTACATGAGTATAGCATTATGACATCTTGTATTTCTTTTACAATAAAGAACCTACTCTATCTACCCAGTGTTCCAAGAATGGTAAGAGACAATAATCATGGTCATCTGCAGCCACTCTTAAATCTGCTCGCTCATAAATGTGCCTTATGGATAAATCTTTTTGTGAATTGCGGATCGTGTTCCGTACATAGTCACAATATCCAGGCATATTCCGATATTTTGATGGCTTTGGATCTTCATTGCAGGTGCTTGAGTTAAACAAAGAAGCTGAAACTGCTCTCTCTTCTAAACGTACAAAGCTAGTTTATGAACATAACAGCATGATATTCAGCATACCAAACACAAATGAACAACAAACAACATAACATGCATTGATGAAATTCTGTAAGCCAGAATTATATGAAATATAATGCATGACCCTTAGTGATAACCATGTAATTCATACCAAAACAGTGCTCAGGCAGAACTTGTGCTGAATGGTGCCTGATTCTATAGATTACGTTTTCAAGACAGTCTTTTACGCTTTGATGTGCTGGGCTGATGAAATGACTGTAATTGTTCTGTACATGATGGTCTTACTTGTACCACATTACTTTTTACAAAATCTGCTAACATGAAAGCAGCCGCAGCTAAGTGCTTGCATGACCCATGAGGTCCTTTTCCTGCTGGGCATTCACATGTTGTATTTAATATTTCTCCTTCAGCACTTAAACTAAGATTGATGTAGCAAACATGCTTCTTCATAGAGGCCTTTACAATTCCAATAATACATGTCACATTGTTGGGCAAAAGCTCACTGCATGCCTGAATGTGGTTTTTGCATCAAGTAACAGTTTCCCTTTTTTAATAGACTTGACATCACCATGAAATAATTAAGCTGTAAATATACAAAAAGTAGCTTGCAAATTTGCAAACCATAAGGGTATATACACATGTTGTATATTCGTGCTAGGCAGGAATTTAGTGTTTAAATCTGCGTCAGGGAGAAATGTTAAAATGTACCTAAAAGTCCGGAATTCAAGAAAAATTATTTGTATATATTATAAAATTAATGTACCAACGGAGAAAGTTTCTAGTAGATAGCTACAACCGCGTCTATACCATGAAACGATAAGAGGTAAACTGGCGGCGCGCAGGTTAACGTACCTGTTACTGTTTGATGTGTGTGCGCGCGTAACAATACCTGTTTGTTACTAGATGTTTAACAATATGCGTTAAATACACAAATAAAAATCCGCGTCTCAAGAAAACACAGCATTCGAAGCTACATGAGAACGTGGGAACTTTCATTTAACTGTGTACCTATTATGCAGGGAACTAACTCACAACTAAAAGTCGAATGCGTGAGACATCAGAACATTTTTACAGTGGCATTTTTCTTCAAATTTAAAAAGGTCCTTGTGACTCCCATCGTTTAATTTTTTTGGTAAAAAAAAACTTAACTGAACAGAAGCGTGCGCAGAAAGTTAATTGACAAGGATCAGAGTATCGTATGTAACGTTTTCTCGTGTCGCTGTCCGTGTGACTTCCCAATATTCTAATTTATTCCGGAATAGAAGTGTTTGGATCGCAAAAATGGTCAACGCAGCGGTTCTCAGACTGGGGTCCGCGGTCCTTTAGGGCATTTTGCGGGGACCTCGAAAAGGTGGAAGTAATTATATATCCTTATTTTATCCAGTTTGTGCAACTGGATAAGTTGAAATCAAAGTTCAAGTGAGAATCGACCGTCTCCATTGTTAAACAATAGGCTTTATTGCATGACAACTAACAAAAATGCAATTGTTCGCGCACAATTGTAATGTTTTTGTCCTGTCTGTGATGTCAGATTTGGATCATTGTTATGCGCAATTTTGCATAACTAGCTAAAATCCTGCAATCAACTTTCGTTTTTCTGAAATACACACTCAGACTTACGTCAACACATTTAGACTTAAAGTTTGAGAAAAACTGGGTTCACGCAACCGAGATACATTTTGTCAGGGATTGTGTTTCATAAAATATGGCAACCCTATGCTAGGCTGCATACATTGTCTTAACTCCTAACCTAATCACTTATTCACAACTACAACTAAAAAACATGGATCAAAACCGATAAAATTCGGATAAACCATCTAAAGTTTCTAAACCAACTATTAGTTTTACTAATGCAAACATATTTCAAACTAACAAGAGAAAATATCGCCCATTGTCACACTTAATACCATCAAAAACTTGTTTCTGAATATCCCCAACTTAAGAAACTGCCAGGACATGCGCATACGCCTCACACAATAACTCCTTTTCTAACCAATTTTTTGCATTCTTTTTTGCAGTTTTCGAAAATAGTTGAAAAATTCTACAACATTACTGCTTTACTACTGCGAAAATATTTTGAATTGAACGTAAAAAAGCTCGAGACAAAGAGCCACTTTACGTTGTTTACTAATGCGCGCCGAGGTCTTCATATAGGTGAAATGTGGCGGCACCTAGTGGATGAACAACCCCATAAGCATAAAATTTGACTGAAACAAACATTATTCAACTTAACCTACACTAAGCTGTCTGCAAAATCTCGACAAATGTACCGCTACCACTAGCGGCGCATAGTGAAAACTCAATGTCTGATTGGTTCACAGAGAAACATAGAAATCACCAATTTAAAACTCTCGCACAGAGAGGTCACTAAATTAACTCCCCTCTCGACATTCTGGTCATCGATTGACCAATGGAAAGAATGTGTAACCCAACTTTGGCAGCAGAACACGGTTTATAACTACGCTATCTGGTTAAACAACGAAGTAATATTCAAACGGAAACCCATCGCCTTCGAAATTTTTATAAACGCTGGGATTATATAGTACCAAAAAATTATAGACAACAACTTAGACTATCGCAGCTTCGAAAGCGTTTGCGAAAATTACAAACTGATAGACAACAATCAAAACCATGCAAACTACCGGTGCCTTATTGCGGCAATTCCAACAACTTGGGAAACATACACACCTGACAAACCAGACAGAGAAACAGTCCTGGACTAAATATGGACAGGAATACAAGACAAATTATCCACAGCCAAAAATGCGTACGAGTTCTTTGCTTCGTGTAATTAACAGCAACCGAAGAGAGCTTCGTTCTCTTGTCTCTGGCTTTTTGGTACGTGGCTCGTCTGTACTTGACAAGCTGGTCAGTGAAATTTTTGTAGCATGGTTTTGTATGATAAAATGCGTTGTATCTGCCTGACTGCAAATTAACGTCTGTCGTTACATCTCTATATTTGTCAGTCTGCAATTGCAGTCTGGCCTCAGCTGCTTTTTTGAAAGTTTTCCAAGTTTTATCATGAAACTCTCGCGAGTTACTTTCATCTGATGTTTTGCATAAAATGCAAAAGCTTCGGGGTTGTTGTTGTGGAACAGTTACCTAAATAAAAAAAAACACGCGCAAACACACATTAAATAAGAAAGTACACAAGATAGGCTATATTGTATTGGAAAATTTAACACAATTACCAAATTTGAAATACATTTTGTTCTTAGCATTCTGATTAATATGGCACCTACAATATTACCACACAAAGTAGATTCAGACTTTTTTTGTAAAAATATCTTGAAATCAGTCAAAGCAGTGGATAGAACTAACCATTTGCCTTTGCGAATCCGAAATTTCACCTGCCATTTCAGTGTGATAAACACCAGTTGTTAAGCTACACCAGGGGTCGGCAACGCGTGGCAAGTTTGGCACGCGAGGTGGTTTTTCATGGCACGCCAACCGAATTGCGTGTTCATATTGAAGTAACAATTTAACCTGTCAACCTGCTTGTTGTCCGTTTTTATCTTGTGAGTGTCGTGAAATTCAGCCTTACATGCAAAAAACACTCTGCTTTCTCTATATTATTGATATCTGCTGGCACGAACCACTATTATTCAGAAAAACGTCGGCACGCGAGGTCATTAACACTTGGAAATAACAAGTAAATTGGCACGAGTCGCCTAAAAGGTTGCCGACCCCTAACTTGTCATGTTTTGGCAATTAAAGGGCCACCGACCTTTTCACACTGAGATATACTGTATGGGAAATGAGTCATATGAATGTTATCCGTTTAATACGCTCTTATTAAATAACGTGCGTTCTGGTTTAGTCTTTAGTTGTACACTAATATGATTAAATAATCACACTGATCTATTTGAAACAACCTATCTAATTCCACATACATTGTTTCTTCACTAATTACAAGTAGCAAAGACTATAATGCACATCATGCGGTCAAGCACAGCACAAGGTAATTGCACCACAATGGATTTGACGTCATAACAGTATTGTCACGTCAATGACACAGTAGAACTTTAGGGAGTCTGATACTAGCGATGCAGCGGAACATTAGTCTGTCGTATTCCAATTGGCATTGTATAAACTCAACTTGTTCTTTTGGCATTAGCTGCTAGAGGTATCTCACTCGTATATGCTGCCCCCTTATTGGGGCCCTTTGTGGGGGGTCTGGCGGGCCAAATGAGGCGGGAAAAATGTCTGTCGTTTGTGGAATTTGTATGAGGATCTCAATGGGCATCCCATGGCGGTGGAATCAAGTGGTATTTCTCCCGTTTGTTTTGTACCCATTTTTTAGCACCTTTCGGGGTCCCCCGGGGGAATACCCAGTGGGTGGGACCCGGCAGACTTCCATTTTCATTGACGTCTGGTGACCCTCTACACACTTGTATAGTCAGATATTGGTATCTAATTCGTATACCCAAATGTCGCTGGGCTGCCGGTCTAATATACACCCCAAATTGAGCGAGATTAGTAAAGAAGAAATTGAACGCGCTCTCGCTACGTCAAAAGCTGGGAAATCTCCCGGACCCGGTGGTCTCTCCTTTGAATTTTATAAACTCAATTGGGGAACCATCGGGACAAAATTTATGCACTTGATTAAGTGCCCCAGCTATGCGGATGACGTCACACTGACCCTCACTCATTTTTTTTTCTGTTATAAAGCTTTCCGCATTTTTGACATTTTTATTTGGCGTCGGGCTTAAAAATGAATCCTGAAAAAACAAAAGGTTAAGCAACCTAAATTACCCAACTCCCCGATATCAATTGGTCTGAATCTAAATTGGATATTTTAGGAATTTCGATTGGCCCTCAAAAAAAAAATTAAAACCTGTGGGAAGCAAATACCCAAAAATTAAAACAAGAAATCTCGCTCTTAAAGCGTTACCCCTGCACCTGGAATGCCAAGTCAATCCTATACCGCTAACCTTTATCCCCTCCCTGGCGACATCGTGGAGAAGGTGAACGTCATGGTGGAAAAGTACGTGTGCGGGAGTCGGAGAGTTGCTCTGCCGATTAAAACACTAAGCAAACCATTTGACAGAGGTGGGTACAATGTGGCAAACATCCCTCTATACTGTGACCTGCTTTATCTTCGTAACATTTATCAATATTGTAAACACAGAGAAAATAATTTAACAACCACACCCGGCCTTGCCTTGACGGAATACAACATCGGGCATCAGCTTTCCCGTCAATTTGGCTTTCGTTTAATAAACAGCACTCCCCATGCTGATGTTCCATCACCCTCTATACCCATTCTCTAAAATATGATAAATACAAATTAAATCTAGAAACCCTCCTCAATGACAAGATTCGTAACCTATATCGTTCCCTTAATTGCTGCTCCCCTAGTGGCACCCTCCACAGAGTCACCACTGGAGGAGCATTCACCACCCTATACTAATATCACATAACATGGAATTGCCTTCCCCTCTACAAAGTTTTCCGATTTCCTTCTTGACAATGACACATTGTGCCCCTTCTGTCAAAAATCCGCCGAAACAACCTGGCACCTTTTCAAAGAATGTTCCCAAATTCCACTGGCTTGGCGCGAGGTGCACCAACTCATCACTCGTGCCACTGGGTGCACCTCGCTAAAATTTACAATTAATCTGGTTATCAATATGGAAATACCATCGCTCCTGGAGTACTGGTCCGATATTTTGATTTACGTTATTTCTATTACAAAACAATGTGTTTGGCAGCATCGCAATAAAATAAAATATGATAATATTAAACCCTCAACCAACAAAATCTTTTTTTCTGTCAAAATATCCATCATTCGCAGACTTTATTTTGAAACTAACCGTCACGATTCTACCTTTTTGTCAGTACTCCAGGGGCTGAGGGAAGCTCTAAGGTAGTCAGCTATTTACTTTTGTTGTTATCATTTGACTTCTTTTATTCCGTCTGTGTTTTCTGATCATTATTTACCCACCTTTATATGTTTTACCATTCGTATTTCCCAAACTGGACAAAAAAGAAAAAAGGGTACGCATACACGTATTTATAGATATGTATCGACATATAATTGTATACGTATGTACTTATGACGTATATCGATGTATCCAACGACTTTATTTTGGCATTTTTTTTTATTTACTTTATTATTAATATCTCGATTACCACTTATATATCTAAACACCATACCATGATAAAATTTATGTTTCATTATATATATGTTTTGTTGTTTTGTTTCTGCATTAGTAGTATATATACACGATACAACCAGGGTTGATATTCTTTTCTTTTCCATACATCAATTTATATATATGTCTTTTTTGTTTATTGATGCGTATTCATGTTGCTGTGTTTATTTTGTTTATGTAATGTTATTTTTGCGTGTATTTCTATCAGTTAAATTCGCTGCTTTGTGTTCGTAACATACTGTGTTGTTGTTTTTCGGTTGTGCAAAATTTTTGGACTTATGTCAATAAACAAAAATGGTGGCAAAGGATTGTAGTCAGTTTCTGCCGGAATTTGTTTGACACCGGGTCGCCAGAGACCCCTTTGGATTACCTCATTGGATATACTGCTGTTTTGTCATTGCACTCATTGGATTATTTACAACGATAGAAGCTCTGCAACGCACCACAAATTGAAGAGTGGGCGTGGCGACCCCGCCTATTAAGGTCGAGGGCCATATTGTTTGTAAACATGGAGGATGCCCCTCCAAAGAGTCTTCCACAGGAGGAAGCAATGCTGCTCGCCCTCCCTCTGCGCCTCAGGTCCAAACTCCTGGAGGAGCACATCAAGACGGCACGTCCAAAGGTGCGCTGAGATAACTTGCACATCAAAAGAAAAAGCCAAGGTGTTGTGCGAACGGTTCAATGCACTGCAAGAAATAGAATACGCCAAAATGCACGACCCTGAGTTTACTGATGTCGTAATTGAACACATCCCAAACAGGTTCGATTGGAAACCCATCTTATATCAACTGGAAAGAAGACCTGGGGAGGTCAGGAAATATTACAAGTTACGAGATCCTCAATTCAAAAAATTCAACGGGAAAAGAATCTTCGATCTTCGCACTTCTGACCTAAAAGAAAACCCCACACCAAAAAACGTACGAGTCAGTGGACTACGACAACCAGCCGGTGCAATGCTTCCATTGCCAGAAATTTAGCCACGGGGATCGCAACTGCCCACAGGAGCAAATCGAAGTTGAAAATCAATAACGCCGAAGGAAAGTAAAAGAACGCACAGTCGCCATGCCACGGTCATCAACGCGGCGGATAACGCGAAGGTCATTAAAGAGGCATTTGAAGAGTTAGAGGACGGCTGCAATTGCTGATCCGAAAATCAGTACGGCCAAAGATTCGCTTGATACCAACGAGGGGAACCCTGCCTCCCCCTCACACGATTCAATGGATATACCACCTGATGTGGCCCAGGAGGAGGAGGTCCGTTGCGACTCCTCCTCAATATTAAACACCGATTCCAGCGGCGAAGTAGAAGAAGAGGAGACCTCGAAGGAGGAGGAGACCTCGGAGGACAACCGTTTTACAAAGGTCAGCAGAAAGAGGCGAGGGAGGTCTACTCCATCCCCTAACAATAACATTAACAAAAAATATCCAAGTGTCCGTGTGGGCGCTTTGTGGGAGAATCCGGTCTTGCAGAAGGTCTGCGAGGGCATCACTTTTGGTTGTGCTTGCGGTTCAGTTCTTGCAGTCCAACCCGGACGTGCATCTACGTGCCCAAGTTGTAAGAGGACGTATCATCCTCACACACACCACGCTAGTGGCCCGGGTGGTCAGACGTAATTTATTGTGTTTTCGTACCCTTTATTTACATTGTTTAACCTTTTTTAATGGCTGACTACTTAAAAGTAGCAACCCTCAACTGCCGAGGACTCGCGGATGACGCCAGGAGACTGGCCGTCTTCGAGAGTCTTCGGCAGTTGGAAGTCCATGTCGCACCTGCAAGAAACTCACGGCATAGACTCGTCGATTTGGGCCTTCCAGAGCCTTGTTCTATTCAAACCAAAATCCTATTCGGGGGCCAGGTCGGAGAACGGAGTCGGAATCTTGCTAAAGCATAACGCCCTTATCTTTGTTTCTCACTCTGGGGATGAGAAGGGTAGAATTTTGGCTGCCGACATTAGCCTATAATACCATTCAACCATACATGTCGTAAACGTGATCGTTTGCAAAGGGTGCGCTTTAACAATGTTTTTTCTAATTTCATGCCTACCAATGCTGGTGTCCCACAAGGTTCAATCTTGGGTCCATTGCTTTTTTTAATTTATATCAATGACATTTCCAACAACATAACTTGTAACACCTCGCTTTCTGCTGATGACACAGCACTCTACTTCTCCGATAAATGTCCAAATAAACTTTGCGAAACGTTACAGCAAGATCTTAATCTACTTGACAAATGGGCCTCCAACTGGGCAATTACATTTAACCTTTCTAAATGTAAAGTATCCTTATCCAAAAAATCCACAAATCCCAAGATTCATTTTAAAGGCTGCGCTTTGCCGGAGTCTTCTTCCCACAAATACTTGGGGCTTTAGTTCACACCAAATTTATCCTGGCACAGCCACATTTGTTCCATATGCCACAAAGCACGAGTGCAACTAACTCGCCTACGTAAAATTTCTGGAATTGTTTCCCGTCACATTATTCTTACTCTTTACAAGTCCTACGTCCTTCCTATACTTGAATATGGCGATATTTTATTTGACAATTGCAATACCTCGGACAAACAATTAATAGAAAACGTGCAATACGACTCGGTAAAACTAATCCTAGGATGTATGAAAACCACGTCGCACAATAAAATATTACCTGATCTCGGCCTAACATCGCTTTACGTTCGCAGAAATGTCCACGCCCTGCTTCAGTTTTATATCGCATCGGGCCTTCTTATTTGCTTGGATGGTTTCTTACGACCTTCGTCATCCACTTAAACTTAACTCCATTCATTGTCACAGCAATCAAAAATTTAACTCGTTTTTTTTGCAAGTCCACTCGCTTGTGGAACGAGCTTCCAGAAGAAATTCGCTGCCTGAAGTCATTTTCAGCTTTTAAATTTAAACTTAAAAGACACTTCTTTACACCCGGCAACTAATACTTTGCACCTACATGGATCTCAACCCAAATTCACCGCAGTTCATTGCATGCTAAGACTTGGTCACAGCCCACTGAACATAAACCCTGAATATTATCGCCGCTGTGCTTGTAATGGTTTAGAAACAACAAAACACCTATTCCTTCAATGCCCATTATCAGTTCGTCCCCGAATCACTTTGCTATCACCATGCAGAAAATTTTGTCTGCAGACACCGAGCTTAGTGTATCCTCTTTTCACAATGTTGCTCCTAAAATTATCCTTCGTTATATTTTGTTCGGACATCCTGGTTTAAACAAAGCGAATCTTTTGTTGTTTTTCAATGCTGTTCAAGTTTACCTGTCTGCTTGTAAACGATTTTGATTTGTGTACTGTACTTTTTTTTACTATACTGCTTCTGTTTGCTTCTTTCCACTACTTTATTTTATTACTAATGACCCTGTTTTCCATTAATGCGTTTCGTCTTGTTGCATAACGACACGACAAAGGGCAATTTTCAGTTTTCGGACTGTCGCCGGATTGTCGAAAAATACAATAAAAAAAACGTGTATGCCCCTATCCGTGACGAAAGCGCTCCCTCAAGGAACGCTTTCTTTGACTCTCTCCATACCTACACCCACTCGAAGCATCCCACTCTCTTGGCCGGTGATTTCAACGGTGTGCAGGACCCGATACTTGAGCGTTTCTCCCCTTTCCGTGGTAGTAACGAAGAAGTCCGGTCTTATTGCCCTTGTTGAGAACCTCCATTTGTCGGATTCCTTCCGAAAGTTGTGCGGTAACAATTTTTTTTAACACACGTAGAGAACATAACACCCAGCCACGTCTAAACAGATTCTACGTTTCACATCATGTACACCCCATTTCGGAATACGGCACACAAAATTCAATCTCAGACCACGATATTGTCACATTACAAATTCGGACAGAACCTCAACCATCCAGGGGGAAGGGGCTCTGGAAGAACAACACAAACACAACAGACGCCTTCCAGGAGGCACTTGAACGCAGGTGGACTTTGTGGCGAACGCTACATCCCACTTGCTTCTAGGACAAAATCTCCGGGTGGCTCAACATGAAACAACGCATTAAATTAATGAACATAGAACACTCACAACACAACGCACAACAGGCAAACACGGAAGCCAAGCAGCTCGAGGAAAGGGTTACGGCTATTTGGAGGCAATTAGCAAGGGACCCCTCCCTTCTCCCTGAATACCTCTCTTCAAAACGCCTTTCGGCCAAAACCCAGCGACAATCTGCTCGCGCCCAAAATTCTGAAGTCCCAAGCTTCCTGTTATGACAGTGGGGATCGGGGTACCAAGGAGTTTTTTCAGCGTTTTACAGAACACACAGCTAATACTGGTATTGTTAAATTGTGTGATGATTCCGGTCGCCACACGGAAAACACTAAGGAGATGCTTAACATCGTCCACACGTTTATAATTATGCAAATGAAGTTGGGGAAATCCCCTGGGCCCGATGGCGTCAGCGTCAAGTTTTACTGCTCCTGCTGGCGTGTCATTGGCCAGGATTTAACCGACGTCATTAACACGATGCACTCGACGGAACCGTCCCGGACGAGATGAAACGTGGCACAGTCATCTTAATTCATAAGAAATCAGAAAGGTTAATGTAGAGTGTACTTAAAGAACTGCTTTGGAAAATTTGCCTCGTATACATTGACGGCATTGTTACGTTTTCGGAGGATTTTTCCAGTGGCCTAAACAATCTGCGTGCTGTATTTTCTTGTCTACGAGATGCCGGATTAAAGTTGAAACCTCAAAAGTGCCGTTTATTTTCTCGTCAGGCATCGTTCCTGGGTTACATCGTGTCTGAAGCTGGAGTGCAATGTGATCTCGCTGAGCTTAAAGCGGTCCGGCATAGTAACACTAGTGAGGTGAGAAGCTTTTTAGCGACGTTTTTTTCGCAACTTTGCAGGCATCGCTGAACCCCTAACCAGTCTCACTAGAAAAACCTCGAAGTTTTTGTGGAGCACAGTGCCAACGAGCATTTGATAAAATAAGGAAATGTTTAACTTCTGCACCAGTTCTGTCCTATCCCATGTCAGATCCTTGACACAGATGCTAGTGCAACCGGTCTTGAGGCTGTATTGTCCCAATCAGACGGACACTGTGAATATGTTGTTTCGTATGCAAGTCGTGCCCTAAGCAAATCGGAACGTCACTATTGCGCAACGTATCGTGAACTATTAGCAGTAGTTCATTTTGTTCATTATTTTCGCCATTATTTGTGGGGAAGGCTATTTGTGTTGCGAACCGATCATGCATCGTTGCAATGGCTTTTCAATTTCAAGGAGACTGAAGGAATGCTTGCCCGGTGGCTTTCGGTGCTGGAGACGTACCACTTTTCAGTTGTGCACAGGGCTAGTAAACAACATTTAAATGCGGATGGATTATCTCGACAGCGTTGCCGCCAGGAGCAGTGTCCTGATTGCATGCTACTAGAAGGAAATACGCCGAATCAAGTCACTGCAGCGGTTAGAAATACGTCTCATGCTGAATCAAATTGGCTTTCTCAATGGAATACTCAGGATTGGCAAAGTCAAGACGGGGAACTGAGTGCCGTGGCAAGGTTTAAGGGAATTAGTCAGCATGATTCATCGCAATCCCAGTTTTTAGATAGCGGAGGGCATCAGTGGGATCTGTTAGAATTAGAAGACGAAGAACAAAAACTCATTGTGGGCTCAAAACGTTGCGCAAAGAAATATTGTATCACTTGCACGAATTAAGAACTGCTGGTCATCTTGACATTAAGCGAATCATAGCACAAATTCGAAGGAGGTTTTTTTGGCCTGGTCTGCGACGAGATGTAACTCTATGGTACAAATGGTGTCTAATTTGCGCACGCAGAAAACCTACGCATGGCCGCCATCGAGGACTGCTAAAACAAAACATAGCAACTTATCCGATGGAGAGGGTGGGCAATAATATTCCAATGACCGAGTTAGGAAACCAGTATATATTAGTAGACTCGGACTATTTTACTAAATGGACTGAATGTTACCCGTTGCCGGATCAACAGGCTTTGACGACAGCACAAACTCTTGTCTCGGAGTTTGGTCATGAACTTGTCTGGTTATCAACCGACGGTTGATGAAACCAAAGTTTTGCAACTTGGTCTTAATTTTGCCACTGCACCACGGGTGGTACCGAAGGAACAAATTATTGCTGCAGTCGAGAAAGGAATTTAGTCAGCAACCCGCGCACATTAAAACAATCATTCAAGGCAAACTGCCTTCGCACACACAGAATGGGTCAAAGCAACCTCAGTAACACCGAGCGCACCAAGCGATCCGAAGTTTGAGGTCAAATGAAGACATCTCGATCTTATCCGCAGACAAAGGTAACTGTACTGTCATATTGAACCGCCTAGATTACGACAAGATAATGTCTGACTTATTACTGGATGCTTCGACTTACAAGCATTTAAAGCGTGATCTCATCTAACATGCAAAAAAATTGCACACAGAGAGACGATGCATTTCTGAAGCCATATTCCATCAACTGCATAGCACGGCATCTACGACTTACCAAAAATCCACAAGGAAGGCATCCCTTTGCGACCAATCGTTTCGTTTGTTGGTACTCCAACTTACAATCTTGCGAAGTACCTAGCGAAAGTTATTTCTCCATATTTCGAACTCGTCCAAGTTTGTTCAAGAGATAGCACAGTTGCCGCCCCAGTCCAACAAAGAGGTAACGGTGTCGTATGACGTCGTGCCACTTTTTACAAGTGTTCCTGTGGAATTGGCGATGGACATCCCGTCGTCATCCAGGATTTTAAGCGACTACAGCAGGGGTGGCCAAACTCCGGCTCCTTGGGCCTTTGATCGCGACTCTTTAATGTTGCGCATGTATTTCCTCCATCCCCAGCTTCCTGAGTTATTAACTTGCTTACAAAACAATGCATTCTATCACGTATTAACAATAGACGACTGATTGTTTGTAATACCCAATGTACATTCCGAAAACCGAAAGAACGTAATTGTACAAAAGTGTACCTAGCTTGTGCATTGCAAGTTAATTCAATTATCAAAATTAAGTTGTGAGTTCGGGCTGACATTTTAAAGGCATTTTGCGGCTTATACTAGCAATAACTGCGAAGTTTAGCAAGAAAATGTCGTTAAAAACTCATTGCCAAAAAAGAAAGTATGAACAGAAAAATATAACTTTTAAAACAGAATGGGAAGAGGAGTTTGCATTCACTGATAATGGAGGCAAACCTGTGTGTCTTTTCTGTCAAGCTTCGCTTAATCATTATAAAATGAGTAACTTGAAACGTCATTACGAAGCTAAACACAAAACATTTCCAATAACCCACCAAGTCGGAGTTACGGATCAGGAATAAGCTTAATGAGGTAAAATTGTCCCTAAATGAAAAGTGCTGACAACTTTCTGCAAGGAAGTTGACACAACTTATTGTATCATGGAATATTGCCCGGTCCATACATCCATATTCAGATGGTAAATTTGTTGAGAAGAATATATCTGAGGTGATTGCAATGTTAGGTCCTAAAAACACAAAACTTCAGCAGCTTATATCGCAAACTCCAGTTTTAAGGCAGACAGTTGAAAGACGGGTATCTCTGATAAATGTTAATGTCGAAGACTAAGTGCAGAATGTTTTGAAAAAGTGTACTGCGTTCAGTTTAGCTTGAGATGAGCCAACAGATGTGCAAAACAGCCCGCAATTGGCTGTATATGTTCGTTACGTTACTGTAAAAGAAGAGTTGTTGAACTTAATTGTATTAAAGGAAACAACTCGCGGTGTAGATATTAAAAAAGACGTTCCGCTAAATAGACTTGTTAGTGTTGCAACAGAAGGAGCACCTGCAATGGTAGGAAGAAAAGTAGGTTTAATTGGACTCTTGAAGAAGGATGGTAACTTTCCTGCTTTCCTTCCTGTTCACTGTATAATTCATCGTGAGCACCTAGCAGCAAAATATTTTAAATATGAAGACGTTATGAAAAATGTTCTTGTAATTGTAAATTTCATACGCAAAAATGCCAAGACCCACCGACAATTCAGAAACTTCATTGAAGATTTGAATCTTGAAGATAAACGTGACGATGTCTCATTTTACTGCAATGTAAGTTGGTAGTTCACGAGTAACGTTTTGAGTAGATTTGTTGGAATCTGTTATTATTTTTCTTAATACAAGAAACAAACCTTATCCTCAGCTGGAATGGATACAAGACCTTATATATCAGAACAATCAGTTACCTCTCTAGTATTAGTGCTCTATGATGGAACTGTTAGAACTACAGGAAGATGTCGCCTTAAAAATGGTACACAAATCTCTGACTACAGTTTAGTTCTGGAAACAAATCCCAGAAGCAAAATACCTGAACCTGAAGAAAGCCGGTATCCGGCTGATTTCTATTTTCAGCACAACATACTGTTGTAAGTCATTTTATTACGCGATGAAATTTGTGAAGTCAAAACATCGTTCAGGTTTGACAAACCAACACTTGAAGGAACTGCTCCGCACTGCTTTAACGTCATATCAGCCAAATTTCAAACCCCTTGCAGCCCAGGTAGAGACTCACAATATCACCACACAACAATATTCGTTATTTAATAGTGTACATTTCGTTGTGAGTGAATAAATTCGTTTTTGATTTGTGTGTTGCGGCTCTTTTAAAACTAAGTTTTGTGATGTGCGACTCGAGCATGAAGCGGGTCTGGCCACCTAGCCTTAAAGACAGAACACCATGGGTCCCGTTGTGGACAGGGCTGCCAAAGCTTGGGTTTTTACTTGTCGTCTTGGGTTCTTGGGTTTTATTTTGAAAATTATAGCAATTCTTGGGTTTTGAGTCCTATTGATAAAATAAATATATGTAAGAACTATTTTTAACAAAAAAAGTGTTTCGAGTAGCTGCACTGTTTAGGCCTCACTTTTATTTTCTCTCTTTTCTACATCTTAATTCTTTCTAGATAAGTATACAGTGATAGCAATCAATGCATAAATTTGACATTTCATTATAAAATAACTCATACCCCATCAATATAAGCGAAAAAATGGTAAATGGTATGCTATGAGTTTTTAAGAAGAATGGTTGAAAGAAGTAGAATTTAAGAATGGCTGATTCAAGATTCTAAAGATAGCGTTTCAAGCTATTGTAGGTGCTGTAATTAAAAATGCAAATAAATCAATGCTCGTTAAACATAAAAACTCTGCTAACCATCACAGAAGTTTTAAAGCTGCTAAATATACTGTAGATATTACTAATTTTATGAAAAAGAAAACAGATGATGATCATCATTAAACAGCCAAGAGTGAACTGGCAATTGCTGCATATTTTATTGAACATAATGCTTGCATTGACTCATTTAAATTCTTGGGTTATTTTGCTGTGAGTCTTGGGTTTTGTTGAAACTCTCATTGGCAGCCCTGGTTGTGGATATGCTTGGAGCAGTCCTTTTTAACATTCAGGGGAATTTTACCAGCGGGTTCAAGGCACAGCGATGGGTTCCCCGGTATCTGTGGTTGTGGCAAACATGACAATGGAAGCGCTTGAGGAAAAAGCCTCATCAACATTTGCCAACCCATCAAGATTCTGGCGGCGATATGTTGACGACATTTTTGTGTCATTGCTAAGAACAAGGTTGAAAGGCATTTCTACGGCATCTCAACGAGGCGCAACCAGGCATTCGGTTTACCACGGAACTCCAATCGGTAAAATGTCTTCCATTTTTAGATGTTCGAGTCACAAGAACCGATGACGGTGTCTTGTACTCGAGAGTGTACCACAAGCCAACGAGTACCGACATGTATCTCAATTTTCGATCTCCCACATACCAGAAAAGAGAGGTGGTTCGTTCCCTAAAAGATCAGGCACGACGCTTGTGCACTCATAGCGACGACTGCGAGGCGGAACTGACAAAGGTTCGCAAAGCCTTATAACGGCTACCCCAACTGGATTCTCTGTGATCGACGGGCAGCGTGTCCCAAACAGGTGACCCATCCAAAAACAGAGGGTTTTGTGGCACTTCCGTACATACCGAAACTGACGGATGTTCTACGGCGTATGTTAGGTGACTTCGACGTAGCCGTTGGCGTCCAACCTGCCAATACTCTCCGCAAGCTACTGAGCCACCCGAAAGATCTAATCGACACCTTTGAACAACGTGGTTTTGTATATTCTATTCCCTGCGCCGAGTGTCCGTTAATATATATTGGGAGACTGGAAGGTCACTCAACCCGCCGAAAAGAATATCAACGGGATGTTGCCAGCAGCGACGCGAAGAAGTCGGCCCTTTCCAATCACAAGGCCGCCGTATTGATTTCAATGCGGCGTTTGTTGTGGCCCGGGAGCCTGACTACAGGAAAAGACTATTTCTTGAGTCATGGAATATTCACCAACGGGGCAACACAATGAACATCAAAACAGACGTGATGCTTCCAGCGTGTTACAGGCACCTGCTTAAAGATTATAGACCCAATCTTTCATTATCGCGCGGTGTTTTTGTTGCGTTCCATTATTTTTTGCCTTTGTTTATCGTGCACTGTACTAGTCGCATTCAGTGTTATTTACCCTGATGAAGACGACCTGTAAAGGACGTCGAAACAAAATTACATTTGCCAAAAGAGCTCTACAAACTTGATATTGTGCCTGGCAGTAATAGCTTATCTGTCCCATGTACGCTGCATATGTTTTTTAGGAGCATTTGTCACATCCATACAATTCTGAGTATAGTTTTGTGCATATAGCCATTGCCCTGGCTGGTGCATCACATATGATGCACTTAATACTGAATTTAAATATACAATTACCAACTTCTAGTCGACGTTTTACACTTTCGTTAAATTCACATATGAAATCAGTCAAAAAAAATTGGAAGGTTCGGATGTTCCGTATGTTAGTACATCAGGGAATACACGTCCAAGTTCGACAACACTGCCAAGCACTGGCGAAAAGCAAAATTTTGAGCTCTTGAACAATGGTAGCCCATCAACATTAATGTCAAGCCCCCAAGTAACAAATGATTTTTCACAACCTGCAATATAAAATGTAGCTACTTTCTCAATCCAAAGTAGTAATATTGTATTCCAGACTTAATTTGGACATCTACACTTTTGGGTGTTGACAAAAGGGTTCGGCACGTACATGGCAACTTACTGACACAAGTAGCTGTTCCAGATGTATAACTTCTGCAACATGGTTGACATTGTATGCAGTGACTCAGTTGGAGTGCCATTACATTTTTTATAAGTCTGATGTTTCTAAAAAACAATAACGCGAGCATTACTAGACGTAGCCAAAATACGTAAAGTGTTTTACACAATGAGAACCCTGCTAGCAATAACAGTGCGCAGTTCTCAAAAAACAATCAGAAGTACTCATCCATGACCATAACATTTGGTATGGGTTTGTTATATGGGTTTTGGTATGGGTTTGTTATATGGGTTTTGGTATGGTGTGATAATTATCCATGGTAAGTTATGTATGATTTGATTTGGGTCTTTTTTAGCTTAGTGATATTTAAGTTTTACAATTATAATACAGCTGTTTCCGAACATTTCAGCTGCAATAGGATTTGTTTCTCCTCTTCACGAACCCTCAAACTTAACGAACCTGCTCTGTTGCCATACAGCCGTTTTCTACAACAACGCCTTGGCACGCCTTGTTTTACGTCCGTTTACTAAATCGAATATGGCAGGGGTGGCCAAACTACGGCTCCCGAGCCACATGCGGCTCTTTAAATGTTGCACATGCATTTTCCCCATCTTGCCGTTGTTTGATTAGATTTGTTGTTGTTGTTGAGTTTATTTCGCTTGGTGAAAGACAACATAGCGACACAATAGCACTAAAAACAATCACCAAGCCGGAAATAGCTGCGCAACGTTAAAACGTTATTAAGCGCAAAACAGTAAAGGGCACAATTGGTGGATGATACCAGAACGCGCTGCAGCTACACCGTATTATAAAGCGTTATGTGACTGGGGCTCACAAGAAAGTGAGGTTGGCGCAGTGATGGTTAACACGACTGGGGAGGGAACGTTGGTGGGACCAGTCGAGGGGGCCCTATAAACTAACCACCCGTGTTAGGAAAGAGGGTGGGGTTCGACAGGAAAAGAAACCACCGAAAGAAACCCTGTCGGATAGTTTCAAGCGCCGGAAGGAAGAACACACACAACGATGATAAAAATTTAAATCCTAGATTAGGACTATTATTGAATTGTTAATTAGAGAATTTGTTTGAAATATTCAACATCAGGTTAAATACCTGGCGAACGGCCCATTCCAGGGCCATCCAATTGTTTGTTTGTTTTTTGTAACAATTTGAGTTGTATTTGTGCACTGTATTTTAGTAATAGTTATATTATTTGTATTAAATGAGAGCGATTTCTACGTGTTTTACGGCATATTTGGTGCAATTTTGTATCTGTTTTAAGGTACATGTATTTAGCGAGTGCAATTTTGACGTGATTGTAGTTCGCTGTTATGAACAATATACCGTGACAATTTTGCTACTACGTTGGTGTTCAGCAAAGCAGCAAGTGCTATCAAACTTATTATGAGGCAAAATTGCTGGGTAAGCGAGCAAAAAAGTCAGGTGGTCAGACATAAATAGAAAAAACGTATTGTGTTCGTTTTGGGGTAGAGTTAGTAAAACAAAAGACAATTTAGTTTATCGGTAGATGTAAATGTCATAGAAAATTGTCACGCAAGTGGTGCACAGACAGCAAATGTGCGGAGAAAGGTGTCCAGCAGAGGGCCAACAAAGATGCAAATGAAATCAAATAGCAAATTTAAATTGACGTATTTCAGCAATTTTTTCAGCAGGACACCTTTCTCTTTGATAATTATCGGCAATTATGAGTAAACCTGAAAAACGGAGAAGTTATTATCACAACGCGGAAGATATCCACCCCGAATATGCTTAAAACTTCCCGTTCCGACTTTAAAATTTGGAACATTTGGGATTTTAGGGATTCCTATTGGTTCATTTGTCCCGTGCTCGCTCGACCGTGACCGACACTTGCGCGAAACTCAAGGTAGAGCTACTAACACCATAACGCACACGACACCCAAAGTCGATTTGGTTATATTTCCAAAAATGCTTACGGTTAGGGCTATTAGGGTCGGGGTAAGGTATTAGCACTTAAAATTCAATAAAACTAACCCAAAAAATTTTAAAACTTATTTCCCAACCTAACCCATTTATAGCCGCTAAATAAAAAAATCAGCTCTTTACGCCCCCTAATCTACTTTGGGTGTCGTGTGCGTTATGGTGTTAATAGCTCTTCCGAAACTCAAAATCCAGGTACCTATATGTCAATGAACAGGTTTTTATGCGTTTTTTGGCTTTCCTAAGCCGTAGTAGTTGTGTTTTGTAGTAAACTGTTTAATTCAAATGGCCAATGCTCAAGAAAACCTTGATTTTGCCGAGATTACTGCAGACGGGAAACTTTGCATTGAGTTTTGTCCCAAGTTTCAGCAGGTGTCGGGTAATTACCGCCAGACGGTAACAATCAGTTAGTCGTGGCCACTGATGCTTCTTAAGTTGTCAATCAGGAAAGACTTCATCATGTCACTATGGACACTGCACCAAAAAGGTATGTTGCAACAGTCTGTTTGGAAACTCGGTTGAAAGCATGTTTGCTGTATGACTGTAAGTTTAGCTTTGGTAGAACTGTTTTTACAAGCTCTGTTCAGCCAGTTAAGGTTTTTCCTGTCAACTTCATTACTAAGGACAGTAACTATTACTCGCCAATATGAATGATCATAGGGTCACTTATTTTAGAGACATTTTAAAGCAAGACTCTACATTCATACACAGGTGTAACTTGGTTTATGCTCACTATTTGTTTGACTTGTTTGGCCAGTCAAGTTTTTGCTGTTTAATTTAAGTTGCAAGCTCTTGTTGTAGAATATGTTGCAACAATAATGTATGCGGATGGATGAGAGGCTAACATAGGCAGTTGTTTTGCAAACACCCATAGACTAGTCACAGTATGAGATTGTAAGAGTTGTTTATCAGTTGTTTGTGAGACATTTCAAAACTATGCTTTGCACTGTAACTTATACCTACACTAAGTTGTAATGATTTTTATGTTGCTCACAATTAGTTCACTATATATATAATTCAGAACATTTTTGAAATCTAACATTAAATGTGCCTGAATCAGGTCTTACTGCCAAGATTGGAATGAAAGGCTGCAGGGATATGACAAGATGTGATACAAGATGGGCTCACAGTCTACACATGACTTACAATGGACAGAGGGGAAAGAATTTGCAAGACATGGCAATATCATAGGCAGTAATGTCTTTGGCAATTTGGTGAAGTGCAGTTGTGGCTATCATCAGCAGGTATGCTTTTTGTTAATTAAAGTTGGCGGTTGTTTAAACCTATCATTCTAGATATAGCTACTGTTCCTGGCTGATAATAGAGTGCGCTGAAGTGCCCATCAAAAGCTGTTGCAAGCAAGCATGAATGCTTTTAATGTACCTCAGATTTTAAAACTGTAACTGCTTGAAGTGTTGCTGCTGACCCAGTAGAGGTGCCAGCAGAACCAACCAGGACCTAGTTACCTTCAATTGATATATCTATGATAGTTTAAATTTAAACCCATGTACTGTATTATTCCATGTTTTTTGTTTTCTTTACACACATACTAATTGCATATATTTTTACACATCGGGCCATGACAGGGTCGTGTCAGAACGACCGGCAACAACCCCCTTACAATCCAGCACCTACTGACCGAACTGCACAGCTAGGTGTGGCTTAAAAAGACTGACTGTCGGCGCCACGACAGCGCCTCTAGGTGAAAGGGCCGTGCAAGGAACCTGCGTGAGTCAGGTCCGCGACCAAGCTGATATACAACTGCCTCCAGTTAACGAAACGACAGTTATTTAGTAGTAAGGAAGGTTATACTGTCAAGGCACCAACCAGCAACGCGCAGAGAGACGTGCTAAGGCGCCCAAGCAGCGTCGTCAAGTTCAGGTTAAAGACCTGGCGAACGGGAGCCTATTTAGGTCCATCTATAGTTGTTTTTTAAATTGTTATGCGTTATATTTTGTGCACTGTGTTCTCGTATTGGTTGTCGCATAATATTTGTATTAAGTGCAATTTTTGGGTGCTTGTCAAACGATTGCAGTTTGCTTTTGTGAACAATATGCAGTGACACATTTGCAAATGCGTTTGGTGATTGGTTACAGGGAACATTTAATAAGACAAAGTCACATATGAATAAAAAAAAAACTTGTGTTCGTTGTGGGCTAAAAGCGGGTCGACGTAAGTGACAAAAATAACATAAAACTTAGGCTATTGTCACATAGAAATGCAAAAGGAAATTGTCACGCTAGTGGGCCGCAGTAAGCAAATATGCAGAGAAAGGGGTCCAGCCGTAGGCCAACAAATATACAAATAGAATCAAAAACCAAATTAAAATTGGCGTGTTTAAGTTAATTTAAATTTCAAATTTAAATTAATTAAGAGCATCAAGCGGAGGAAGTTATTAGCACAAGGCTGCAAGATATCAACCCCGAATACGCTTAAAACTTCGTGTTCCGGCCTTGCCGGCGCTCCTTTGCGCCGCAATCTCTTGCCCCTTTTCTTTTGCCCCCTTTCCGGCTACGTCTTGCCCCCTTTAGGTAGAAGATTGCGTCCCAGCTTTCGCGCCAAACCCAACCGGATGTTCGCTTCCGTTTACAATCTGCGATAAAACACAACCAACGGCTAAATTTGAGGCATCGGTATCAAGTCTAAACTTTTTGTTATAATCCGGATAGCACAAAATAGGGTTGGAAACCAACTTAGACTTGAGGCTACAAAAAGCAGCCTGACATACTTCAGACCAAACAAACTTCCGGTTATTTTGCTTGGTTAACTCGTATAGTGGAGATGCCAGTTTAGCAAAATCCTGCACGAACTTTCGGTAGTATGATGCTAGGCCTAAGAATTGTCGGACTTCTCTAACCGTCCGAGGTTGGGGTCACTGCCTTAACGTGATTAGGGTCATATTTTACACCATCTTTGGAAACCAAGTGTCCCAAGAATTTTACTTCCTGTTTACAGATTTGACATTTATTAGGTTTGAGAGTCAGTCCACTTGTAATTAGACGCCCTAAAACATTGTCAAGTCGGGATAAGTGCTCATCGAAGGTTTTAGCATAAATTATGATATCGTCCAAATAAGCTAATGCCCCATTCCATTCGATACCGTGTAAGACGATGCGCAAAGGTGCTGAAACGTTGCAGGCGCGTTAGACAAACCAAATGGCATAACGTTGAAATGGAATAAGCCACGATGACATGTAAACGCAGTATTTTCTTTATCTTGATCGTCGACTGCAATTTGCCAGTATCCGGAGTTCAAATCTTAAGTGGAAAAATATTGACACCCCGATAATTGGTCTATGCTGTCATCCACACGCGGTAAAGGGTAGCTACATTTTCTAGTGCAGCTGTTAACAACACGATAATCAATGCAAAATCGTGTGCTTCCCTCTTTCTTTTTTACCAAAACCATTGGACTTGACCAAGGAGAGTCGGAGTGACTGATTACACCACGCTCTTGCATTTCGTCAATTAAATCATTTACTTTACGTTTATGAGTTTCTGAAATGCGCCTTGGCTGCTGCTGTTCCAGTGTCAATCTTATGACTAACGCGATTCGTTCGGCCAATATGATTTGCGAACATAGAAAACGCAGAAAATCGCTTCGATATTACCTCAGATAATCTCTTTAGTTCAGTCGCGTTAAGTCCAAGGTTTTAAACTTGCAATTCCTGTAACAGCTTCACGACATCGTTGTCATGGACATTCATCGTCTGTTCTTCGGTTTTGGATGAGCTACAAATAGTAAAGCCATTACAATAAGTCAAATCTCCCTCTCCGAAGATGGGAAAAAGCTTAGCCACATTAACACCACGCGGCAACAATTCGGCGAACACGTCACACCGAGCAAGCTCCGCTTTCTACTGAACAGAACCTGTAACTTCAACGTCAGTGAATGGAGGTATTTTTAACGGTTCTGTTATTTTAACATCACATACATGAGACAAACCTGGTCTCGGTAATAATGGAAGCGTACCAGTGCCCGCAGTCAGGGTCATGTGTTCGTAATTGACTATACAGCGATGTTCTTGCAAGTAATCCAGACCAAGTATACATGAGTCTGCCAACTGTGGAGATACCAGCACCCGAAACGCTGCTTCAACCCCCGCTACATTCATTCGAAGAGTTGTGATCCCATCTAGGTCGATCGGTTTACCATTGGCCCCCACAATTGCTTGGACAAGATGACAGCGTGCAACCAGACAAGCGGTTAAACAAGGAACGCGAAATTACCGTCACTGCAGCGCCAGTGTCTATTAGGGCATACACTGGGTGGGAATTTAGGCTAATCACAGAATAGCGACGTCCCAGTGGGCACTGCGACGTCATTTTAACTTTATAAATTGGTTGCGACCATTGGTTGAAATTTCGGTTTCTGCTGTTGATTTTGAAAGTTTTTTCGATGTGAATATGTAACTGTCGTTTCAACGTCTTTACTATGACATTGCACTGACGTCGAACAACGGCATTTAAGTGACGTCCTTACATGACATTGGTCAAACGATATCTGCTGGTTGATTTTGAAAGTTTTTTCGATGTGATTATGTAACTGTCGTTTCAACGTCTTTACTATGACATTGCAATGACGTCGAACAATGACATTCAAGTGACGTCCGTACATGACGTTGGTCGAACGATATCTGGTGGTTGTTTTTGAAAGTTTTTTCGATGTGATTATGTAACTGTAGTTTCAACGTCTTTACTATGACATTGCAATGACGTCGTACAACGACATTTAATTGGCGTCCGTACATGACGTTGGTCAAACGATATCTGCTGGTTGTTTTTAAAAGTTGGGTTTCAATTTAGGATACAAAATCTACGTCTCAATTACGTAACAACAAAACCATAATAAACCAGCATGTAAATGCGATTTTAATAACAGGGAAAAATAAAAAAACGAAAGTAGCAGACAACAAGATGCTGATATGGCAAACCATATGCTTTTTCTTCCGCCCCCACCTCTTCTGTCTGGGGCATACTTAAGGCAGGTGCCAACAGCGTCACATATCTCCTTTTCAGTGGTTGATTGGGTGTTTAAAACAGCATCTGAAATTGTAAATATTACTCAATGCAAGATATCCCCACAAAATTGAACACATTTAAAGTGCGACTAGGCTACATTTGAAGACAAACATGCTTCTAGGCCAGTGCTCTTCAATCGGTGTGCATGGTGGACCAGTACAAAAAGGTATACAAAGGTGTATCATAAACTTTTAATGAACCATTCATATTTGACTTGCAGGGTATTAGAAAAAAAAGATGTAGGTACCAACTGATGTATAAATGAACCTCTGTATTTTTTTAAATGTTGATGTCTAACACTTTCAGTGCGGTTGATGATGATATGCATAATAAATTTTCATATCACATTTTTTTTAAGTAAACAGGGTGCATGAGTTTGCCACAACAACTTTAAGGGTTTACCAAACCAAAACAGGTTGAAGAGCACTGTTCTAGACATTGATATTAACTTATGGTGGTACCTCCATTGTATGGAACTTTTTTAAAGGAAACGTTTTCGGCTAAAAAATGTTTTTTTTTAAACAAAAATATGAAACCTACCTAGTACTGCTTTATAAAGACGGGTTTCTGTGAAAGCCTTTTTCCCTCGGTTTCCTTTCATATTAAACACAGCCATCAGGTCATTTGCCATCACTCTGTAAATAATAATATTAAAATGCTTGTTGTATTTGTAAGTATCTCTTGCACAGTCACCACTCCACGAAAAAAAACATGGTTTGCATCAAACCAACAAGTTTTGTTTTTGTAAAGTAAAAATTATGCTTGGAATTTTCAGCAAATTTTGGAAAACACTGGTCTAATGCTTATGTAATCAAGACTGACAAATAGTCTGGATCACCCATAATATATATAATCAGATAGTAAACATACATTTTGTTCATAATTCACATTCATGCAATGTATATGTGGGTGTTCAAAACATGTTCGCAAACAAAGGCAAATTTTTTTTTCCCTGAAGTTATGCTGTCAAAACCAAGCAACAACGAACATGAAAACATTGACCTCTTCATGCACTCTATGTACACAATCTCTTGTGTTACTTCCACCTATGCGTTTCAGCTGTGAAACCTAAAAACAGTCATTTTGACATGTTTACATTACAGCTTTATATGACAATTTTTGGTGTTAAGACCCATAAATGTTCACTTCCAACACAATGAAAAATGTTAAGAAGCTTAATATAATTTTTTTTACAAACCGTTTCATTGTATTTTTCACAAGTTTACAAACCGTTTCATTGTATTTTTCACTGTCTATCAAGTCAACTTCAAGCTGTTTGAACTCCTCTTCATTGTTGAGTTTTATTATTTTAAACTCGGGAATGTTTTGCGCAAGGGCCTTCTCCAGCTTCTCATTTACTTCTACTAAGTAGAAGAGAACCTTCCTTTGAAAGTCTAAAGAAAGATAAAACATAGGCAAAAAAGCGTTTTTTGTGATTATTACCAAAACTATTGAGAGTGTACGAGGTGATATACGTCCATCTGTTTCATTTTAAAGTGTTTTTTCGAACAGTGTGCCATAACATACACTCAGCACAACCCCACAATTCAATTATTTTTCAAACTTGAACATACAAAGCAATACATTTTGTTGATCACAGACCTATGGTTTTTTGCACATCATAAACTATAAAAAAAAACTTGTTGCTATACACTTAATGTGAAACATAAGGGTGTTACAGTTATGAGACATTTTTTCAGATTTCCCAAAAAAATTTTCAACCCTTTAATCTAACAAGAATGTACCTACTTTTGTTTGAAATAGGAAAAATCCCATAACCTTGGTCTGCAAAAAAGGGAGCATTGCATGACATTAAACTAGGATAAGTATTTAAACACAGCTTTACCTTTATCAGAGTGAGTAGAATTGCTGCAACTGGAACCCGAGGGACTTTCAAAACCTAAACAATATGACAAAATTAGAAAAGATTGGGCAATGCATTAAATTTCAACAGACTCAATGTGTTACATTCACTTTATACTTGGTAATAAATCTTTGTTTTCTTCACACACCAGGAATCAACAATTTGCACCATGTTTTATTTACCTTTCTCTACTTCTTTTCTGAGGGAGTTTGGGGTAAAGGATAGTGTTCTGCTGAGTGGGGGAACATCATCTAAATGTAAAACGAAAACAACACATCCTTGTGTAAGCATAAAATGTGGCGATGCACAATAAATAAATAAACAAAAAATGAAAAGATTATAAATAACACTTATTTCATCTGTAAAAAGCCAAAGTCTGAATGATACTGATTGTTTTCTGTAAAAAAATATCTCAACCTGTCTATTTTGCTTTACAACAGTAAATTTTTACATCCTAATTACATTAAGGTTGCTGCATATTGTTTTTGTTTTTAAGTACAAGGCTCAACAAGTTTGCATATAAATACATAACTGTGGATCTTACACTTGTTACTACATTCTGAAAGACAGCTTGATTCTTTAGGTGGATCAGGAAGCAAAAAAATTAATTTCATCATCTGAATCTGTGACAAATTCTATGACAAAATGGTTGTAAAATGTTATGTAATATTTTTTACAAACATTTTAAGATTGTTTTACCAGAAACATAGTCGACAACTTCTTTTCTCACTTTCTTCTTCACTTTCGGATGTTAAATCGTACATGTCACATTTTTTTCGGGACTCTTGAAGAAAACACACCAAATGATTAAACACAAAAATCAATCTTACAATCACAAAAATACCTTTAAATAGTTAGTGCCACAGCCACTGTAACTTAAGTTAGATGGGTATTGCCTGCCCTAAACTTATAATTACGTCTAGTTTCTTTAAAAACCCACCATGTTAAAATTTGATTTTTTTTATGGGAAATGTTGTCCATTCTTGGGTCGGTTTAATCATAAGTTTTGCTGCACGCTCAGCCTGATTTTTTTGGCCACAGCACTTCTTTTTCAGTTGTCCAGCACAACGGAATGGTGCCCTCCACTTCTCTTCCATTTTCAGTCCATACACATTTGCACCACATTTTTAAGGAACTTAAAACAATGAAATCTTCTAAAAGATAAAATACAAAAACTTTTTAAAAATCATGTCTAAGAGGAAAGCAAACAAATCCAGTTTTATATTTAAAACAAACAGCTTTTTTTGACAGCTGCTGTTTTGTTACAGTTGTAATTTTTCTTTTCAGCACACTGGGCTGAACACAGCCTATGGCAAACAAGGTGGAATTGCATGGCCTTACATAAAAATCAGACACATCACATTTGGACACAATGTAACAAACAAAGTTATTACCATCAAGATCTTTTACAAAAGCATAATTGTTGCTCGTTAACAAAAAGCACCCATTAATAAAATCGGGAGCAACTTTTAGTGTGGACTTTTGGGTGCAGTGTGCATTTCTTGAAAGCTCATACTCTTTTAATCTTTTAACAATTTGGGCACCTGGATTGCAAGAGTTTCGCACAAGTCGCTTGAGTGTTTTCATATAATTCTCAAAAGGAAAGGTAACAAATTGTGGACGTTATAAACACAAAAACTTTTTCCATAAAATGTTTCACAATTTTCAACAAAAAACTTTAAAAGTGAAGAAGCATAATTTGCATATTTTTCTTGTGTAGCTGGGTTATCATCAAGCAAAACACTCATGGAAATATGCAGTGATAGAAAATGTATGTAAGCTCTCTTTTTAAGTACATCCCGTAGTACAACAGGGCCTGTATAAAGCAAGAAAAATTAAGTTCAGTTGCTTTCCATCGCTCAACATCATCCATCGACCTAGGTTGCCTAACAAATTCCTTCGGCAGTCGCAATGAGGTCATATTTGCAGAAGGAAAGTCTAACTGATTTGCTGACAACCGACATACCCGAGGACCTTTTTTGAGAAAAAGCAACATGCGCTTTACCACACCCAAGCAAACTAAATGCATGTAGTCAAGCGAAAATGATTGAATACAGTTTATGCCTGCATTGATTAAGGGTGATACACACACCTGGTGGTTGATGTACTCGCCTCTTGCAAACTTATCATCAGAGCGTACTTGAACTGTTGCATCAGTTTGGTTGTACACAACTCGCTTTTCCCAGCCCCCTTTAATTGTACACCTTTCACAACCATAATAAGAGTTGTGTGGTTTTATGCACTTCAAAAATGCTCTTGCAGGTGCATCACATACAAATGCTTTGATTGAGACTGGAAACACTTTACCACAATGAATGACCGATTTACTTTTTAAAGCACTATACTCATTCAAAAAATCATCCAGATATATCTACATTGTTTGGTTTTTTAGTTCCACAAAAAGAGCAACTACAAATGGCTGACACAGGTTAAATTGGCACATCAAGGGCCATAGCTGAGTTGAAGTTGATTTAAAAAGTGGTAATCCATCTACATTTATTACAAGTTCAATGTCAGTCAAGTCAAGCATGTCACATGATCTTAGAGTCAACAAAATACCTTTTTCCAAACCCAGATAAACATAATCTCCGCCACACTTTTTGATGACTTCCACTTGTTTTGGAGTCTGAAGTAATGTTCTTGCATCATTTGGAACACTAAGACCATGACATTGCAAAATACCCAAAAGTTCGTTTAAGGATCTTCGCGTGCAGTAGTTGCGTGTAGCCCACTCAGGTAGTTGCGTGTAGCCCACTCAGCCAAGTCTTTTTGAATATTTTTTTCCGCTGTTGCTTCAACGGCAGAATTGCCACTGTTACTACTTTTAATGACAGATAAAGGTATTTCAGGTTCTGATTCCTCACTAGTGCATTCATTTTCAACAAAATCACTTGAGTCGTTTTCTGATTGTGACAGCGAAAGCGATACGTCACATAAATTACTTTCTTTCACTTGTATGTCTTCATCTTCACTCTTAGACTCATTATTCAGACAATTCCTAATTTCCAAATGACGTTTGCGCCATCGTTTTAAATACGAAAGTTCCATAATGAAACTATTACTGGACAAACGAAGGTTAAACAAACATCAGCGGAACATACTTGTGAATTAGCAAACCACGTGTGAAACTGCCCACAAATTATTGCGACACATGAAGCAACCAATTGGTGGTTCATCACATGATGAAATTGTAATTGTTTTGTCAATTGTGACGTTTCAGACAAATTCTAAAATTGCCGGGGAAAACAAATAAGCACCACAACGGTTGGTGAAAACAACGTAGTTTTGGGCTTATCGACCACATTCCATTAGCATCAATACGTGTTAGTCCTTTTTTAACCTTTCAAGTCGCATGACCGACCCATCCTGGACGGTAGATACTTAAACACCAAAAAGTTTACTTGAGGTCAAGAAGGTAACGTCAGGTCAAATGTTTGGAAAATGCTTGTTTTTAACGTTATTTATGATTTTAAACCTTCACCTGACCCTAATAGCCCTAACCGCCGGCATTTTTACAAGTCTGCAAAAAAAAGATACAAAAATTAAACTATTTGATATTTGACCTCCAGTGCCGCTAGTTTTTGGTGTTTAAGTATCTCCCATGCTGGACAGTCGGCAGTAAAACATAAACGGTTTGACATAAATTCAAATTTTTTCACTGGCCAACTCCAAATTTCTCTCAGATACAGCCAATGGCTGAATTTAAATTTTTTGTCAGCCGATTCTATCACAAAAGTCGAGTTTTTCAGCTGGTTGTGTTACAAAAAGTTTAACAGTAACGTGAGACGGTTCCACATAACCGGTGCGAACCGGCTGAATCTCACCACTGGATACAGCATGCACAGTTTCA
Source organism: Phallusia mammillata (assembly GCF_965637545.1). Classification (NCBI taxonomy): domain Eukaryota; kingdom Metazoa; phylum Chordata; class Ascidiacea; order Phlebobranchia; family Ascidiidae; genus Phallusia; species Phallusia mammillata. The sequence goes on from NC_137257.1 coordinate 14,068,119, forward strand.
GGTCATTCCAATTAGCAAATCGAAAATGGAAGCGCACCACGTCATTATTTGCAGGGCACGACCATTCAAATTAAGGCGCGCTAAAGTCCAGAGAAAGACATGTCGGTCATAAAACACGAACGGTTTGACATAAATTTAAACGGTTTTCACCGGCCAACTCTAAACTGCTTTCAGATACAGCATTCAAAGTTTCAGGTCATTCCAATAAGCAAACCGAAAATGAGAAGCGCACATCGTCATTATTTGCAGGGCACGACCATTCAAATTAAGGCGCGCTAAAGTCCAGAGTAAGACATGTCGGTCATAAAACACGAACGGTTTGACATAAATTTAAACGGTTTGCACTGGCCAACTCCAAACTTCTGTCAGATAGATCATGCAAAGTTTCAGGTCATTCCAATAAGCAAATCGAAAATGAGAAACGCACATCGTCATTATTCGCAGGGCACGAGCGTTAAAATTTAGGCGCGCTGATTTCCAGAGAAAGACATGTAGGTCATAAAACACGAACGGTTTGACATAAATTCAAACGGTTTTCACTGGCCAACTCTAAACTGCTTTCAGATACAGCATGCAAAGTTTCAGGTCAGTCCAATAAGCAAATCGAAAATGAGAAGCACACATAGTCATTATTCGCAGGGCACGAATGTTAAAATTAATGACGTCTTCTTTACATAGGTTTCGAAGGTTATTATTGTCATGTAGATACAATGTTGAGAAGTGGTTGCTAAAATACCTGGTAGTATTACTGACGTCTTCTTTATGTAGATTTCTAACGTAATTCTCATGTTATTATTGTCATGTAGATACAACGTTGAAAACTAGTTGCCTAAATACCTAGTAGTTTTACTGATGTCTTTTTTAGGTCGGTTTCGAACGTAATTGTAAGGTTGTTATTCTCATGTCGATACAACGTTGAAAACTGGCTGCTTAAATACCTAGTAGTATTACTGACGTCTTCTTTACGTAGATTTCTAACGTAATTCTAAGGTTATTATTCTCATGTAGATACAACGTTGAAAACTAGTTGCTTAAATGCCTAGTAGTATTACTGACGTCTTCTTTTAACGTAGATTTCTAACGTAATTCTCAGGTTAATATTGTCATGTAGATACAACGTTGAAAACTAGTTGCTTAAATACCTAGTAGTATTACTGACGTCTTCTTCACGTCGGTTTCGAACGTAAGTTTAATGATTCAAATACTACGCCACGACGAAGGTGTAATTTGGTTTTGAACAAACTTGGTGTATGTTTTTAACGTCCTACTAAAGTTGAAATTTGGTTGCCAAGTTTAAAAATTATTCTTGACGTCAGTGGGACGTGTTTATTTTGTCGAATTATGACCAATAGGATTATGGTTTGTTGCGTTTTGGTTGCGTGACGTCGCAACCACATTTTAACGTTACTGTGACGTTGAATAAGCGTTGGGTGCCCACTGGGGTAGTTCTTGTGATAACGTGTCAATTCGGTACACGTCTGGTGAGAATCTAGGTTGATTAGAAATTGGCTCGTCGGTACTCTGTCTCTGGAAATAATAGGCTTGACCGGTATAGTGCCTTTCTCGGCAATTTGCCCGAATATGACCTGGCTTGCCACATTGGAACCATACAGGTTTGTTGTTTGTACGGTTCGTACTGACAATAGAACCAACCTGTTGCTTGAGGTCTTGAAGCTCAAGGCGCAATTCACCAATCAGCTTCAGCAACGCAGTTTGGTTTGATGAAGACTGTTCATTGGACACAGCCGCACATACACCTGTATTCTTGGGACCTTCTGGAAAATAATCGGATTGATCTAAAACAATTTTGTAGGCTGCTGAAAAAGATGGTTTCTCTTTGCAGAGGTTTTCCCTCATAATTTTGTCAGCTAAAAGGCGATTTTTTAAACCTCGGGTGAGTGCCAAGTAACAAAGTTCATCTCTCAAATCGTCATTATCCGGACATGCTGCTTGACCCAGCCTAAAAAGTTCCATAACAAACCTTCTGTCGGTTTCATCGAACGTCTGCGTTCTTACCAGCAAGTCTTGCTTCGCCTTGTTTCTGACAGCAGTGCCTCTGGTCACTTTAGTTGCAAGTGCCTTCAAGTCCTTATAATCAGCACTGTACAGGTCACTGCCGTTGGCTTGCTTCATATCAAAAATTACCTCTTCTGGCAAGCTTGCCAAAAGTGCGTGGCGCTTTGCCGCGTCGTTTGCATCCACGCTTTGGCAGAAGCTTTCAAAACTTGCCAGAAAATGTAAAAAGTTGCCCCCTTCGTCAAAGCGCGGTGGGGGATAATAAAAATTCATTCTGACAGATTAAAATGTTTAAAAAAGGTATAAAAATTTCTCCTTCTGCAACAACTGAAGCAGGTCCTGGCGTGCTTGCCAATTTTGTAACACGCCTTTTCAGTTCGGTCTAGACCTGCAGTTAACAGTTGTTGCAAAGTTTATGCACAGTATAAAATCGGGCATATAAAAGTCGACGGGTAAAACACCTCTCACCGTCAACACCACCAACCACGACTAACACGTGCATTCCCTGCCACGTCCAGGAGCACTGGGGGCGCCACAGAGCACATGTGACGCATTAATTATGTAACATATGTACAAAATGTTTTAAACCAGGGGTGGGGAACCTGCATAGTACCGCATGAATTGCACAACATTTTAGGGCGGGCTAAATATTTTTTTTATTTTCAAAATCCGTGTAATAATACCCTAAGCCAGGGGAGGGCAACCTTTGTTACTGTAGGGCCAATTATAAATGTCAAAATTGGATGGAGGGCCGCCCATGTGCATCACACAAAGTGATTTTGCTTTGTTTCTTACCAAATATGCTTAACTACAAGTATAATTCGTATTTGATTCTAGCCAAATTTTGCCAGATCGCAGAAAACTATCATCAGGCGCATTAATCAGCTCAAAAATATGTAATAATTGGACTCGTTTGCCAGTACTTTTGAAATCCAAGCGTATCTGCGGGTCTCACAAGCTTTAATGAAGGGCCGCATGCGGCCCGCCGGTTGGCCACCCCTGCCCTAAGCACACAAGTGATTTTATATTTCATCGCTCCAGATGTGATTTTTTCTTTGCTGTTGCTTGTTTGCATCAAACAAGGCATACAGGTTTATCACTTAATTCGACTAAAATCTGTTCATTCTTTGTGGCCCCTAGCTCAGGGGTGGCCAACCGGTCGAAGCCTAAGAGCCTAATTTTTTATTGCGTTAAACACAAAGAGCCACATTATACACATAAGCAGATATGTTCAATGCCTTGTACCTTCCTCACACACAGAGACCTGTGCTTAGCCAGATTTATTCCAAATGTCGCACACCAACATAATAATGACACAATTGGACTTGTACAGACCACGGCCGGTCATTTTCATCACTGTCTCTCACACAAAACTCTCATTGCAACGAATCTCACAAACAAATTCAAATAAATTAAAATTAATAACGTGCGGTGAGATTCATGTCTGGTGAATTGCTAAAATCTTTTTTTTCTTTTTTGGCATTTTGAAGGCTAACTTGACAAAAATTGTTGACTCAAAAGATTTTCCCTGGTGAAAAACTTTGCGGTATTTTCATCTAATGCGCATGCGCCCCAAACGTAGGCGCCGAGTTTAACAAAAATGCAAAGTGGCGAAACTAAATTCATTGCGACGCATTTACCACCAACAGATGCTCAAATCATTGCGATGCATTTACCACCAACAGTTGCTCAAATCAAACCCAAGACAAACTTCCCATAAAATACAACATTCGTCGTAACCCGAAAACCAACGGATTGAAGCACTATTATTTTACTTGGAACACTTTGTTGTAAATATTGCTGTTGCTTTGTGTCTCATTCGCATTGTTCGCAACAATAAGGCAAGGTTTGTGGCCATACCGATAGTAAGTTGGTTTAAAAGCAAAATTGTTGAAACTTTACTTTAAATTCAACGATTTTTGTACCAGATCGCCACATACTAACCAAAATATACACAGTAGGCCCCAAACTTCGACAACGACGTAAGAGCCGCATATAACCAGGCGAAGAGCCGCATGCGGGTCGGAAGCTGCGGGTTGGCCACCCCTGCCCTAGAGCTCCATTATACCGAATATATTTTATGTAACAATATAAGGATCCACGCTTTTAGCTCTAAAATCAATTCAAAACTAACACCACATGGCAAATGATTTGTTACTGCAAGGAGAGACAATCGAGTGACTGTTACGTCACAAATACAGCAAGTGGTTGAATGTGTGGCAATTTTAATAAGTTTGGCGTCAAATGTGGAAATGTCGAAGCCTTGCAAGTAAATATTTGTACATAAACATTTTATTGTTTTTTTATGCTATGTTTTATGCTGTACTTTAACAAAATTGTGACGCGGGCCACATTAAAAAGGCAAGCGGGCCACAGGTTCCCCACCCCTGTTTTAAACTATAGCAAGCATAATAACTACAGTCCAGAATACATACCTTAAAGTTATTACCAATCTTTCTCCTGGTGAAATAGGCTCTCCTAATGAGCTTTGTTATTTCCAGGGCTACTTTGGCCAAAAGTTCATCAAACACCACAGCTGTCATTCGAAAGTATGTAAAAAAAAGGTTTATGAAGTATGCACATTTCTCTGAGAAGTTTATGATATTCACCTGTGGATTTTAAAAACTGTATCATATATCTGTTTGGTTTCATAACATTTAAAACTACTTACCGTCTTGTTTGCGTTTTTGTAGGAGTGGATGCACCCTAACATTTCTACATTTTTTAGCTTTGCACCAACGTTAAAAGAGCTAATAACTTTAATTTATATTTGTACAAGCATTTTCGAGCCCCCAATTTATTCAGTTCCCCAAACATAGAAAAACCATTGCTGACAATTATTATTTTTTTAGGTAAACTTTACACATTTTTGAGAAACCCAACAACACTATTTGCTTAAATGACTTCATCAAATACAAACCATGTATATTCAGCTTTACACTGGTGCATTAAGTGTGCTATTTCCTGAAAAAAATGTGTTATTGCATTGTATCCTGCCATCAATCTTCTCTAAAACCAAATCCAACAGTAAATGAATATGACTCGCACACCACGTCGCTCTCTTCTGCATGTCAGCTGCTATTTTAGACATAATTTTGACTGAAATGTTACTTTCAAAAACTGAAACCAAACGCTGGTACATTTATTATTTGCACTCAACCACTTCTACTTCCTATAACTATACACACCAAAATACTAACAGTCGGGCAAGCTAAAAAAATGACTTACCAAATTGATCTAAAATTAGATTAGTATCTACCCCTTGTGAGAGATAGTCCACTCAAGGCCTGGAAACAAGTTAAAATAAAACTTAACACAACATATTACATAGTGACTTTAAACAACTCAACGTGACTTTCATTATTTCAATACACCAAACATATATTGCATTCTTACCATAAGATACCATAGCTCTTGGTCGTTCTCCCAAGTAATTTGCCCAAATGATCGTAAAAAGGCCCTACTGCCTGATTTTGAAAGACCTCTTTTGTCTTTGCAATACGATACTAGATTTTTCCACTTGGTTCTTATTCGTGACCTACAAACACATCACATTTGTAAAAGATACTCAAAATGCAGCGCTGTACATTAAATGGTTTAAACAATTAAACTGCACCAGATAAAATCAATTAACAAACAATATTTAACTTGCTACAGTTGTCAGATTACAAACCAGCTAAACTCTATATTGTGTCTTTGCCAGAGTTTTTTGCAGGTTCATAAAAATCTGGATGATTCCTTTGTGATTTGCCATCAATTTTTGACGATACCTTCTGCTCTATTTCTGGCGGACATTATGCAATATTACCATAAACTTAAAGATAACCTCCAAAAAATTAGTAAAGTTATTCACCCCAAAACGAGTATTTTGTGTACTTTTACACCACTCCGACTACAAAGCGTACTAAAAGTATCCTGGTTATTAGGCGCGCAAATCAACAAACTAGTATTATTTTGCCAACTGTTCACAAAAAGTCCCTGTAAGCGTGTTCAACGTTCGTCGCAACGTTCACTCTCTCGTTCAATTTCACAAAGTTATAAATAGCATTGGACCATCATATTTACAAAGCTGCATTCCTGAATACATTAAAAACTTAGTTAAATATGACTTGCGTAACCCCCTCAAAATCCAACCCATTGCGTGTACCCAAAACTATCCGCTTATGGAATGATCTTCCAGAAGAAATCCGATCGATAAAATCTGTTTCAGTTTTTTAAAATAAAGTTAAAAAACTTCTTTACGCATCCAGTCAATCTCTGCCTGCAATACTGCCATTGAGGAACCTCCACAAACACAATAAATGTAATGATCTGCATGGCAATATTGCCTGATACTGAAGTGATTCCAGGTCAATAACATGATTGTTTGAACAGCATGTACTTGTGTTTATTAGAAACAAAAAGTGACAGTGTAGCATTACATGAATAAAATTGAAATGAAAGAATCGAGAAAACAAATAAAACACAAAAACGTTGAACAAATTTACAATTGAGTTGTTCTAAATAACCATGTGAGGTGGGTAATAGACAGAAACACTAATGCACATAATACAAACACCATGTACAGTTTTAACACTGAATAAAAATGTAATTGTTAAGTGCCTAAGGCTGATTGTACCTTTTTCAGCTTTACAGCAGTCAAATTTGACCTGTAATTTTGGTCACAATGCTCCAATTTGGACTTATTTTGTGTGTCCAGCAAGCCTCCTTTCTGCATCATGGTTTTGGTCTGTCGCTTTGTAATGAGGACACTGGTTCTTATTTTGTTTTAAATCTGTAATTGAAAAATGAATATGTAATATTGGGATGGTTAATTGAAGATGCAAACCATAAAACCTTACAAAATGAGTTGTACAAAACATGTGTTTAGGTACAATAAAGTTGTCATTGTTTTAAACATAAATGAAAATCACCCTAATGTCACCAGTTAGAAATTATAAATTATTTTATAAAGTGTAAACCTACGTTAATCACAGATCTTACCGTATTTTTATGAAGCTCCAACGTTTTCTTTTCATAAAAATCATATCAAAAAATGTTTTGCACCTTTTCTAAGATATGAAACTTCCATTTCAACTGTTGTCCACGTTTCAATAAATTCTTGCAATGTTTCTTGATGTTGTTATGCTACTTTATCAAATAAACAAATTCCAAACTGTCCGTAAATTAGGAAATCCAAACATTTTGAGGTTATATTGCAAATTTACATTAAAAACAGCATAAATGACAGGCGAAAATTGTTTGTCGCAAGGTGTCGCATAGCGCGGCGTGACGATTTTGCTGAGTCAGACGTCTTTTTTCTTACGATTTTGACGCATTCTCTCGTATTTGCGTCAGGCTTTAGCGAGGACACTTCGTAATATCAAATACTTTACCGAGTTCCTCGCTCGTTAACTCCTCGCTAAAGATTTTTTTACCGAGCTCGGTAAGTAAGCGAGCGAGGAAGTGTTCATAATGCCGCCCCAGTACTGTGGAAACAGATATGTAACAGATTATTTTTGTAGCAGCTTACTTGATTTTCCCTTCTGGGAGAAAATCTTTGTGTAAAACTGTAATCAGTCCAGATAAAGATTTATCAGTTCTGGGGCGGCATTATGAACACTTCCTCGCTAAAATAATTTTTAGCGAGGACTTAAAGAGCGAGAAACTCGCTAACGTAGTTGGTATTACGAAGTGTCCTCGCAAACGCCTCGCTAAAGCCTGACGCAAAAACGAGAGAATGCGTCAAAATCGTGAGAAAAAAGACGTCTGACTCAGTAACATTAGCACTGATCTAGAAAAAAGCCTGGATAGCGCAACCAGGCGTTACGATTAGGGGATTTTTGAAGCCTGTGCGTAGGCTTTGCCGCCATATTGGAAGGATCGCCTGGTACAATGGGCAAAGCAGGTACACGATGTTGTGCATTCGGTTGCAACAAAAGAATAGCTAAAAAGGAAGAAGTAAAGTGACGGCGAAGGCAGTGATGATGAATAGAGATGTACAAAGCGCAGATATCTCGTACATTTCACAAGTAGGATATATTTTTGACATTTTTTTGAAAATTGGGGTGGCAACTGAGGCCATAGGCGAAGCTGATTTTAGTTGTATGATGTTAGTGTTTGTTATATAACTACAAGTTTTTTTACCATTATATTTGTACAAGACAAGCAGACCTTCTTCACAGTCATACATTGTGGTGTAGTATTACCTATTTATCCAAATGATGTATACATTTTGTCAAATCCTGTGGTGTAGTGGTTTATCACATTTGCTTCACGGCAAAGGACCCTGGTCCGATTCCAGGCAGGATTATTGAGTATACAATCACTTGGTTATGTGCTCTATTTAATGTTGTCCAATTGGTAATTTATTCTTAATTCTAAACTCGCAAGAACTCCAGTTTTTTATAACTATTTTACACACATTTTCATTTGAGGTAGAATACATTTGTCTAGATTTCCATCTTAATCTGACTGTCGAAAAGTCTGCACATTGGTAGGCAAACCTGAATTCCAAGCAAACACTTACTTGTTTGCTCAAACCGTTTTTTTACAGAAATATATAAACCATGCTGGCCAAATTATCACTCTAAGAGAGGATGCAGTTTCCACAAGATTCAAGAATTTACCCATACATCTACAGCAAGTGATAATTAAATTGTATTTATTGAAATGATGAATTGAAACATTAAATGTAATACATAAATGAATGAAAATATATTTAAGCAACAACTGAGATTCACAAGTTCGGGAAATGTTTATTTCCAGGCCAAAATCAGTGTTGAAAAAACAAATTAATTTCGCTAAAAAACATCTTCAGTGTCTAGAAAGCAATAAAAGCGATTAAAAATAGAAAAGGCATTGAAAATAGAAAAATCTAAAGTTTCCTTTGCACACACAATCAATCCTCAACTGAAAGCCCAACAGACTAAACTGACTGGACACGCAACGAAAGATAAGAAAACGCACGAAAGATAAAGACGTAAAAGCGTAAAAGGCGAAGGAAAAAACACGCGTCACTTACACCTCGGTAAAACCATTTTTTTAATGTTTATTTTTGCATTGATTTTGTTTAGCCATTTGTCTTCGGCTAAATCCAGGTCAGCAGTACGTGGCTGTTCAACAAACACGGCACAATAGCAACTTTCAATTGATGGCTTTTTCGCAAACTCGTTTGGGTGTCGTTCTTTATAATGGTTTAAAAGCGCCGTCCCATCATCGCGCTGCGAAGTGTCAAACTTCGCCCAAATGGCGCGGTGACCCCACCACCGAGTTGCAAACCGATTTTTTGTCTGGCCTACATATTGTTCTTGGCATAAGTTGCAAGTGGCGACGTAAATGCCATAACTCCTACATGTCAGATGTTGCAAGATCTTAAATCTGCGCATCGGGGTTTGCAGAAATGCGGTATTTTTAACCATGCCGGTTTTGTGGTTTCCATGGTTGCCACATAGAGCACAATGCCCGCAGGGATAGCATCCTAATGGAGCGCAATGGTTTAGTTGCCCTAAAGCAAGTTTCCTAGGGCGTAAAAACAGTTGTTGTAGGGAGGGTGGTCGTTTATATGTCACCATACAGTTGGGTTTAAGTGCCCTTTCTTTATCTGTAAGGTGCAGTAGCGCTGGAAATTCGGAGCCCAAACGAGTTTCTTTGGTCTTTCCTTTACACACGCAGGCCCCACGAGAGGGGGGTGCAGCCGGTGCGCCGCACCGGGGCCCATGAGAGTCTAGGGGGCCCATAATTATTAAGTTGAAGATTACAGGGTGATGAAATGTGCGCGAATTTTAGCGAGATCTCTTATTGATGTTTCTACTTTATTGTGCCACAGTTGTGTCCGTTGTTTGGTAAGAATTATGCACATTTGCGCTGACTACATAGTGCTGGTGAGTTTTCTGGACGTAGCATTTGTTACACGTATTTGATTTGGTCACAGCTTTGGTAGTAAGCGAGGTACTTTATTGGATCATATTTGTTAACGTACATAAACGATAAAGCGACAGTTATGTGTGTGTGTGTGTGAAGACGTTTACTTTGCTCTCTGCCTTCGACCCTTCGTATTAACATTTTTAATTGGTCTGTACGTACCTGTGAAAATTACCGTCAAAGCAGTTATTATTTTAAACAAATTAGCAGTAATGGGGTCTCATGTCCGACTTAAGTCACATTTTTCGAAAGCTTGACTTGACTTGAGTCTTCTCAGCTGTGAAAAGTCTTGGCTTGACTCGGTATACCAACAAAAACAGGAAATCTTTTACCTGATAACCTGTTCAGTTGGCTTTAACCAAACAATAGCAGAACTTTACTGTGCGATTTGTAGGTATTTTTGTTGGTATACCGAGTATATATATTTTATATTTTTGTGGTCATTTCATCCGGCCCTCGACCATATTTTTTGGTTTGCGAAATCGTATTGGTAACTTTGTAACATTCAAAAATTAAACTACTCCCTACGAAAGTTTTCCTGTCGCGATATGTGGAATTGATATTACCTTGTTTCATAAGATTACAACGCCTATGATTGATTCAAAGCCAGTTTGTTACATCACAGACAAGACTACAAGTGCTCATTGTGCGCAAACAATTGCCTTCCTAGGTTACTTGTGACGTAATATACAAGCATTGCTCGTAAGATGAGACTAACTATATCAGGGGACGGCAACCACTGGCACGCGTGTCAAGGTTGGCACGCTAGGAGGTATTTTATGGCACGCCAACCGATTTGTGTGTTTACATTGAAGTAACAATTTAACCTGTTACACTGCTTGTTTATAGTTTTTATCATGCCATGGTCTTAAAATTCAGCCTTTGGCACGCGTCGCCTAAAAGATGGTTGCCGACCCTTGAACTGTACAGTTTAACAGTCGCATTACCAGATTTTGGGATTGTAGAAATACCATGTCTTGGCGCTGAAAAAAGTTTGTGGTGACCCCTGGTTTAAGCGAACACAGTACATGTCAAGACCAATATTTGCTTTTGAGCGTTTACTTTGTTGTACGAACGCTATAGTGCATGCAGTAAAAATAATTTTAGGTTTTTAAAACTGTAAAGGTTTGACGTTATTGTCCAAGCTGTTTAATGAGTGCGGCTAGCTTGCTTTTGTTTGTTCTTTTGGCGAATAAACGTATTAAACGCTTGATCATCAGCACACAAATAGTGTTCAAAGGGGGGCCCAGAAATTGACTTGCACCAGCATATTTTTTTTCTCTCCAGGGCCCTGTACACACGTACTGTTCTTGGAGTGCCTTCTGTATTCATAACGCTGATCTTTCCAAGCTTTTGCCTCTTCAACTACAGCAGCAGTCATTCTTTTGGAAAAACCCGAGCAGCTCGCCTTTAACTGCAACCTTTTCAGGCTGTTTGTGTAATCTGCATACAACTGGTTAAGATATCTTAGCCGAATCGCGTCACCCCGTACAATGGACCGAAAAGTTGGGGGCTTCAACAAACAACTCAGCTACTTAAAGAGGCATGCAATCGCCTTCTATGGAGAAGCAGTATCACAAAAAATGGCAATTGCCAAAACCAAGATCCTACCAATATTTTAAAAGTGATAAATAATATTCGCAGGCCTAAAAATAAGAGAATTTCATATTTTGCAGTTATTAGAAAGTATAATTACGAAAACCAGAATCCAAAATGATCATGATTATGCAGATGTTCCAGCAACACAAACATTATCTGTCTATAAAACAGGAAAGATAAACAAAAAACAAACCTGTTTGATTTGCATTGAAGCACTCGGTTCACCAGCGTAACTACACTTTGCCACGAAACAGAAAAAAGATTTAAATGCATGTCACTACAGATAGCAAATTACCAAAAGGCAAAGGAATATTAGAAGCAATAGCATTGCCAGTGTTGATGGATGTTCCTCATTCCAAAGTGTTCCAGGGACTGATCATTCATTTGATTGCCCTGTTATGGACAATTATAAATTTGAGCTAATTAAAATGATATCCAAATGCTACACAAAAGTTAGACTTCACCATCTTGCTCAAGGAACCGCAAATGTCAGAAAAATCAATGGAGACAATATCAGAAAAAGTAGAACAAAGTAGTTTTTTTTATTCCTCAGTTACGATTTGAAACATGCAATAAAAGTTATTTTTTGGGTTTAATGCATGTTCCATCTTTGTCAAATTGTCTCTTTTTAGATAAAATAAGCATCAACAATTGCATAAATACATGTATCTTCGCTGCTAAATACCTACGTAGGTAAATTAGCAAAAATGTAAATCCGACGACATCAGCAATTTCTCTCCACAGAAGCGCGTAATATGCGTATATATTAAGAGCAATATATTTAATACAACCTGAAATCAACATAAAAATATGAAACACAACATAATAACTTCGCACTAACACTGCATTTAGTCCAAATAACGTTCTGATGGCTGCCACCGCCTAACGCCAATATGGCCGCCGTACCCTCCATGTAGGCTTCACTTTTCCGCTTGAATGCGCTATCCAGGCTTTTTTCTAGATCAGTGAACACGAAGTCGCGCTATGCGACATCTTGTGAAAGACTTTTTGTGTTGGTTGTTGAGCTTCACGTGGCATTATTTTTCAAGTTTTACGCCAAATAATTTTATTTCTTGTGTTTAGTCATTGTGTAAACTTTCAGTAGAAATTTCTTTATGGATACAAAAAGCAGTAAAATTGTAAAAAGGCGATCTCCAAGATAGACAGCCGTTGAAGTAGAAGCATTAGTTAATGCAGTGGAAAAACATTCGAAATGCATTCTGGGTTCATTTTCACCAGAAATTACAGTTGTTTCAAAACAACAAGCTTGGCATGATAAGATTTCTGCACAATATTTTTTTACTGCTGTACATAGATTATGATATTTTACAGGTCAATTCATTTAATATCAGTGGTGTTAATCGCACAATTGAGCAAGTGGAACATAAGTGGTGGGATTTAAAAAGTGTTGCAAAAAAAATCAGTGTCGGAATGGAAAAAAGAATCAACTAAAACAGGCGGTGGTGTCAACAAAGCTATACCACCTTCAGATGTTCATTACCAAATCATTAACATAATTGGACAACAGGCAGTCTATGGCAGGATTCCGCAAATACTTTTTGGCGCGACCCTAAAAAAATGCTCTAAATTCTCGCGACCCAAGCATTTTGTTAGCATGTAAGTTTGTCGAAAATACTAAGCAACTAGATATCAATACTAAGACTGCTATAATGCTATTGTAAGTTGCTATTTTCTCGCACAAAATAAAGCGAAACTCAGCACATACAACAGGAGGTAAACGAAGGTATTTATTCCAACTAATGAGAACTGTGGGCTCTGTGTTGAGAACACAACAAATCAATTCGAGGTTTAATTCAAGAGACGGCAAGCCGAAGATCGTTCTCTGCTTCTAGTCTTGATCTGTATTTGCTTTTAATAAAGTTAATGCAGAAAACGTCCTTTCACATAAGTATGTAGTTCCAAATGGCAAAAGAACATTCATTGCAGCCGCTGATAACTGCGGATATTCTTTTGCGACTGAAATCCAAAATTCAGCCAAAGTCCTTTTAGTATCAAAGGCAATATTTAAACTGCGATCACTTGACAGGTCATCCAATGCTTCAATCATATCTGATGCTAGATGGTGAGTATTTGATACTGTGAATGGTGATACTATCCAGTCAGATTGTTGTGGTGTGGTGTCTTCGGGAAAATATTTCTCAAACCATTGACAAAGATTATTAAGATGACTAATTAAAAAAAAATTGCTTCACAATGTTTTCGCAAAAGTTATTTTCTTCTATAAAGTCGTTCAGCTCCGAAAACATATCAAGTCTTCCAGTTTCAACCCTTTCACTCCCATGAAAATTCATAACTTTGTAGTCTTGTATCCACTGCTAAGAATATGTCTTTTCCTGTGCATGTTCCAGACATTGCCACGCACGTCAGTAATTCTTCTTCAAGCTTCTTTTGTCGATTCATAATTTGACAGATTGCAATAACAGCAGGTTTGATGAGTGTTTCTCCGATGGTGTGAGGTTTTTTATCTTTTGCGATTAAATATGCTAATTCATACGATGCCTTTTGAGATTTTTCCAAGATTGTGAGGTGATTTATTATGGTTTTCCTTTGACTTAACAATTCCTTTTCTAATGGGCGAAAAAAAGCTGTTGGTTTGTCAATTAAATTCGGATGCTTCGTTGTAATATGGCGTTCCAATTTCCCTGCTTTCAGACTTTCGTTGGCAAGAACCCCGGAGCAAACAACGCATTGAGGACGTGGCTCATCATTTATAAGAATACACGTGAAACCAACGTTTATAAATTTTTCGCTGTACTTTCGCTTGTGCTGGTTTGAGAGTCCTGTTTGAGATGACATTTTTTGTCGGGCGCTCATCCCCACTGCTGGAAGATGCAAAGATTTTTGCGGGTACATCCTGTGCGAAGTTGTAAGCCGAAATCCATGTTTTTTTATATTTATGCAGACATTGAATAAATCAGTCAAACCACAGTTTGGCAAGACACGTGTTTGGTAAAATCACGCCAAGCGTTAGCAAAAAGTGGTATCGAATAACAAATTATTTGGCCCCTCCCAAAATTTTTGACTGCCTACGCCACTGCGTTAAACAAAGCTTTATTACACAAACAAACTGCAATTGTCGCGTCACAACAGTACTTGTTGTAAAATCTTGAAGCTGTAACTGTCTTTGTTAGCTTTATTTGGTCTTTGCGTGGCTACAAAATGAATAGTTTATTTTTCCCAGAAAGTAGTAGTGATCTCATAAATCATATCAAATCAGCAAGCTCAGACTTCACATTAACAGAAGTATTGCTTGTGCGGTTATTCTTTTCTGTCAATTTTAGTTCTTTTCCATTGTGGTATTTTTCGCAATATTAAACGGTGGTCCGCCAAAAAAAAATTTTTTTTAAATTGGCCGCGAGCTGGAAAAGGTTGGGAAGCACTGCGATAAATAATATATTAAAAAATAATTTTCCGGTGCCGGGGCTCTTTAACAACCCCAACCGATACACCGAAATCGGTCAACATACGACGGATTATATCTGTTAACCCTGGTATGTAAGGTAAGGTGACGAAGGCACGTTCTTTGTACTGGATCTGTTTCCGTGAAACCTTTTTATGATCACGGAGAATCCACTTCGGGTAGCCATTTAACCGCAGGGCCTCATTTACCCTGTGTAATTCCGATTGGAGCAATGCAGGGTCTGTCGTCAAGCGTACGGCCTGGTCTTTGCTTTGACAACAGCCCTTTTCTGGTATAATGGATGATGAGATTTAAAGTGTAAATAGCGCGTTGTACTGATCTAGAAATGGTAGACTGTTGTTGCTTTCCATTTCCATAGTGTAGTATTGGACTGTTTCATAAAAACAGATAAAAGCATAAATCGTTTCTTTTAATAACAGAAATATATATTTCGCCTTAATAAATAGGCATCGTCAGTTTCTGCAAAAAAGCAAACATGTAAGGGGCTGTCGGTAAAAGTAGTAAAAAATAAATAAAATAGTTAAAACACTTATAAATTTTTTTAAAATTTTAAACTGTACAAATTAAACAACTGCGAAGCACAGAGGCAAACCACGACTAGCGAGTGGCCACAAGCGACACGAGAAAAGGCAAGAAAAAAGAGACGTGATAAACTGATAAGCCATTACAGAACACGGTGGGAAGTAAATAAACCTCTAGGCGTGAAGAAACAAAACATTAAGGGGTAGAAACACAAAGATGGGATTACCTCACGCGCGGCAGAATCATTTTTTGTATGTTAATTTCGGCCTTGATTTTGTTCAGCCATTTATCTTCAAAAATATCTAAAAGATTGGGTGAAGGCATTTGCACAAACACAACAAAAAAACACAGGTGGATGTGCGGTTTACGCTTTAATATCGCACTATGGTTCTCCGCGTAGTGGCGCAGTAGCGCAGCTCGGTCATTGTTTGCCGAGCAATCGAACGTTTTCCAAGTGGCGCGATGGGTATTCCACCGTGTGGAGAACTTGTTCTTGGTTTGACCAACATATTGCTTGCCACACTTGCGGCAAGTGGCCACATAAATGCCGTAGTTGCGACATGTTAGATTTTGGCAAAGTTGGATACTGCCTGTGGGCGTTTTTAAAACGGTGGTATGGTACACCATAGTTTGGTGACTACCAAAATTACCACATAGTGCGCATTTTCCGCATGGACTTGAAGAGCCTGTGCCGTTGTCTTTGCCTGCCTTACCGATGGACAAAACTTTGAAGTTGGATAGAAAGTGTGCCAGTGTGGGTGGCCTTTTGTATGTAATGGAAGCCAAAGGTTCCATAGCTTTCTCTTTTTGAGTTAATAAAACACAAGCAGGGAATGCCGTAGCCCAAACAATTCGATTTTGAGGTCTATTTTTGTCTTCCGGCCCAAACCTTTCTTTCCAACCCTCTGCGATGTGTAGCATGTCTTCCGTCATTCCTTGATGAAAACCAGAGAGCAAGCACTTCTCCCTGAGTCTGTTAAGACTGTTACGGTAATCTTGGTCTAGTTCGTTTAATCGACGCATGCGAATCGCTTCGCCAAAAACTATCGATTTAAAAACCGACGGCGGGTGGTGGGAATGACCGTTTAGAAAACTACGTCCTTTTGCAGTTGGTTTGATGTAGTCCCTTGTTATGAAACCTTTAGGTGAACTTTTTGTTGTGATGTGGTTTACGTCAAGAAACTCCAAAGCCTTGCCTTCCTCCTCAGTTGACACTGCCCTGAACGTAAGTGTCAGCCCGTAGTTTTCAAAACCCTTTTTAAGTGAAGTTTGTACTTGTTTCGTATTTTCGCTCCCGGATGATATCCATAATATGTCATCTATGTACCTTTTGAAAAGATGAACACCACATATCACATCCCTGAGTGACTGAACGATGTAGTGGACGGCAATGTTTGCAACCGAAACTGAATGGTTGACGCCTGTGACAATGCCGCTAGTTTGCCTATAGTAAGCATCCTTGAACTCAGTCACTACATTACTCAAGCAGAACATAACAAGTTGAGTGAGTAGATTTCTTCCTTTGACGCTAAAATTGGTATGTGTGCTCAAAGCTGAAGATAACGCTTGCTTTACCAATTCGCGGCGAAGGTTTGGATATAGGGCTGTTAGAGCTTGTTATAACGGAGTCTCGTTTACTCGATGATTACAGCGTTAAAGACAGGATCACATGGACTCATGAAGAAATACATAGGGGCTTAAGATTTGTTTGGAACAAACATACGTTAGATTCAGAGGTTCCATTTACAAACAAATGTATGGCACGGCCATGGGCTCTCCTGTGTCAGTGGCCGTTGCCAACATGGTCATGGAGTCTGTGGAGGAACGTGCCTTGCAAACTTTTGTCCGCTGCGTTGCGACTGTGGATTCTTTTGGGGTAATGGTAAGAGTGGGGAATTCCTCTACTTCAATGTCCTCTTGGGGGCAGTCACGGTCTCTGTGGGCAACTTTCGGCAGAGAAAACATTGTATGGGGTGATTGCCATTGCACTAAGAATTTCAGGCCCTTGCTCTGACATTCTTCGGTATCGGGTTTTCCCCGAGGTCGCTTGTTCTTACTTCGAAGATTCTTTTGCCATTAATTTTTTTATATTACGGATCCCGCGATTTATAATATTTTCGTACCTCCCTGTGTCGTCGCTCGAGTTGGTATAATATTGGTTCCCACTCAAGCCTGTTTGGTACGTGCTCGATCAGAACATCGGTAAACTCCGGGTCATGCAGTTTGGCATATTCTACTTCTTTTATGGTATTTATTCTTTCAGCAAGTGCTTTCTCTTTTGATGTACACAGGTAATAATCGGTTCGGCCATAAAACCTCTCGACGATACCTTCTATTGATTGCAGAGGGAACATTATCTTCTCTAACCATATGTAAATAAGCATCCGGGTTTTCCTGGCGGGAAATTTCACCCTAACTTCTGTTTCCCGTGAAAAGGATGCAGTGGGCCCTGCTGTGTCTCCGCCCACAACTCTGTTCCTCCCACGCTTCACGGGAGCGAGCCCTGTCTTGCACTGACAGCAGAAGAAGACGCCACCGATGCCAGAGGAGGAGAGCCGCCTGTGGCCTGCTGCCCAGGGAGACTCATGGAGAAGCCCGCAGGGGCATACCCCATGTTGTAATCAAAATATGACCCTCGACATTAAAAGGCGGGGTAACCACGCCACTTTTAGTTTGTGGTGCGACACATACCTTTGAGGGTAAAAATCCAATGCTTTTTTTATTGTAGTATGGCATTGTAGGCATTTGATTTGATGTTGGACAGTTTTTCGTGTGTAAAATTTTCATTTCTTGTTTGTGCCGTTCTATTGTTTCCGAATGCACTAAGTTTAGACATTTCTCGGGAATCAAATCAAACTGACTGTCTTTATTTACTCTTTTGAAGACTTGACCTTAATACACTTTTGAAAACTTGGCCTTCGCCTCTTAATTTTTGCTATAAAATTTTTGAAAATCTTTTTTTAAAATAAAAACTCAATACAGTAGTTGTTATGAAATATATTTTTATTTGGTCGGCATCTGAGTAGGCCTTTTTCTTGGTCAATTGACTGTAACGACAACTTCGCCCACTGTGCCATAGGCATAGCATAACGTTTCCATTGACTAAAGAACAAGTATTCTCACATTTCTCACGAATACATTTTTCCTCTTCGCGCTGATTTGTTACAAAATTTGTGATGATATTGATTAGATCTGGAAACGATTTGCTTTTCCAGTTAGATGCAGATTTTAGAACGTAAATATTTGATTCGGAGTTGTTGTTTGTTCATTGGGGCACATTTTTTCACAAGTGTGCGCTGCGCAAAAGGTCGAACTTGTCTAGAAGAGTTGATTCAAGCGTCGCACGCTATTGCTAGCAAATCGTAGCATCATGTATTCGGCATGGACTGTTGCCAAACTAAAACTTGAGTTGTACAAAAGAGGTGCAAAAGCAACGGGTAAAAAGGCTGAATTGATAAACAGGTAATGTATTGATTCATTAAGAATAGTTTATTAATTTACCAAAGTGAGTGAGCCATTTTCTTTATAGTGCTTAGAATTAGGTGTGTGCTGCAAATGATTTAATTTCTTAATTTACTCTTTTTGTCCATAATGAGGTTTATTTTTAGCACCAAAAATTTATCCAGATAGAGTTAAGTTTGCTACAAACATGTTTTGGTAGGGGATCACAGTGCATGAAAGGTTGAGATTTGAGAACCACTGACCAAAGTGCTAAATGTGTTGAATGTTCCTGAGATTAACATTTTCATATTGGTTTTATCATTAGGAAATAGTTATATGTAAAGGCATCAAGCTCATAAATAATAAGCTGCAGACAGTGTGCACTGTTTCAACCTATTAGGGTTTTATAAGTGCAGCTGGTGACAAGACAGCCTAACGGCACACAGCTTGGGAGTAACAGGCTAAAAAGCCATTCCTCACCTGTTTGTTTTAGCCAAATGAAAAACAAAACAAATTCTCTGATGTTTATATCTGTTGCTATCTGCAAATCTGCTTTTATAAGTTCAGTCAGCCATCACAGGCATGCGAGTTTTTCTCTCTTTAATTGCTAATTTTGAAAATACACAAACAAACAAACAAAAGACCTCATTAATCAAAAACACCTTTTCCAAAGAATCGCTTGACAACCTCAGTGTCAAGTTATAATTATGACGTAGTGTCAACCGTGTCAAGTCTTATCCTATTTAAGAACACTTATCTTCATAGAAATCTAATACAGTGTCAAACGAAAAAACAATCATGGGGTTCTACCACAATGCAGTGTAACACACGACGGAAAAAAGGCAGAAGATTTCTGCTGTTTGCATTTTCTGCCCTGTTCAGCAAAGCAAGTTATAGTTTTGATGTAGCGTCAACCGTGTCAAGACGATCTTAAGCAGTGTCAAGTCAATGTTAAGCAGTGTCAACCGTGACAAGCAGTGTCAACCGTGACAAGCAGTGTCAAGTCAGTGTCAAGCGGTGTCAAGTCACTGTCAACTGTCAAGAGTCAATTTTTGGTCACAACCCTCACTCCAAAAAATAGCTGTGTTATGTGTCTATCTCATACTTATCATTTATTTATCAGGTATCTAAAACTGAGGCAAAGTTAATTGAAAGGAGGGACTGTCATGCAAAGTGTCACATTCAACGTGAGTGGCGGCTAACAGCTTCACGATTTGGAGATTAAATTAATTCAACTGTTTGAAGGGATATGAGCAAGCTCTGCACTTCAATGTATTCCACTGCAAACATTCAATCAAATGCCATTATTCATGGAAAGACCAATAAGTCCATTGGTTTATCAAAGTTTTCTGAAGATTCAGGAATTGCAGTTCTTCCTTGTGGTCTTGTCTTATCCCTATTTAGCTGCAACACCTGATGGTTTAGGTCAGGGTTGTCCAAAGCCTGGCCCGCGACCTCCTTCAATGCGGCCCGCCGCCTCTTCTAGAAAACTTTTAAAAATTACCGTATATCCTCGCATATAAGCCGACCCTAGAAAAACAACCTTAAAATGGTAAATTTATAAAAATCCGCATATAAGTGACATAACAACCAAGTATGAAGACAATGGTAAAGAGGCATTGTTATTGTTTATTACGTAACTTAAATTTCTGCCTCGTACGTCTTATGCTAGTTTTCAACAGTTTAGCCCAGGGGCGGGCAACTTCTCCAGTCGGCGGGCCTGATATGGGAAAATGAAGTACTTGGCGGGCCGGATCCCTGAAGCGATACATTAATCGCGTATTTATCCAGTGATTTAAAACGGATTTTTGACCACCTAAACCAGGGGTGGGGAACCTTTTCGTTTATAAAAGCTACCTAACGATTTATCGACACTCGTGTAGGCCGCATAGACTATTTCCCAGGCCAAGGGCAGTGATGTTCAAACTTTTTGACTTACACAATGGTCGTTTTGCTATTTCCTCGTAGTTTGTAGGACTTACGGTCCCAGCTAATTAAAATTCCTCACTACATTTTCATCTTCACTACAACATTCAGGATTTATTTAACCTAGAAATTGCTGAACCTGGAGTTTTTGGTAGTCCTAACTATGGAAATCGCTTTATGTACCACTATGGGACCACATGGGTCTTGTTTGAACACATGGGTTTTGCCCTGGAACTAATCAAAAAATAATCTGCAATAAAGTCAAAAATACGTTTCTGTCTATTTTTTTCAGCGCCTGGTGCAGTCGGTTATATCAACATCTTAAAAATGTATTTTGCCATCGAAGGCCGCACTTAGTGCCCTGAAAGACCGCATGTGGCCTTTAGGCCGCAGGTCCCCCACCCCTGCCTGAACTAGGCTATACGTGTGGAAACAAAGAAAACCGTTAAAGTAGGACACACACGGTTGGTAGTTATGTCGTAACAATGGACGTATGGTGCAATGGTAACAACGGCGGGAAATTTTTTTGCTATTGGGGAGCGTTACTGTGCGTTACAACTGTAATTTGACGTAGTAAGCAAGTAATGGGGGATTGCGGCAGACTGTGGCCGCGGGCCACATTATCATGTAAGACCGGAAACTGTCCGCGGGCCGCTCAAAATCCCGTCGCGGGCCGGATCCGGCCCGCGGGCCGTATGTTGCCCACCCCTGGTTTAGCCCAACCCTAACCGGTACAATGTAGCCTTTGAAAATGAGAAAAGTTTATCTCGAAACGTCAGGCATTTCTAAATAAAATGTTTTCTGCAATATTGGCTGTGTGCTTTATGCTGAGAATATTCTTTATAATTTCAGTTTTACTTAATCCTCCATTACATTCTGTTTTATTCTTTCTTTTCAGACTTAGTGCCACATTTTTTACGATGGCTCAGAAAAGAAAAATCTCTGATGAAAAACGTAAATTCAAGGATAGTTGGGAATTGAGATTCCTGGTGAAAGAACAAAGTGGTCGAGTTTTATGTTTAATTTGTAATGAAATGATATCTGTTATGAAAGAGTACAATGTACAACGACACTACAGCACTCTTCATGTCACTGGCTATGATAAATACACTGGTGAGGCGCGGCGAGCCCTACTCAATGATCTCAAATCAAACCTGCGTAAGCGCCAAGAAAACATGTTTCAATTAGTGAAGCCTTTGTCTTCTACAACCATTGCTTCTTATGATGTATCACTTTTGATGGCTAAATCCAAAAAGGCATTCTCTGACGGTGATCTCATTAAGCGATGTGCAATACCTATGGGAAAGGCCATGGGCTTTAACGATGCAGCTCGTGGGTTTGAAAAAATTCCACTCTCGCATCAAACTGTTGCTAGACGTGTTGAAGAGCTTAGCAATTTCGTTCAGGAGAAGGTCATGAATCAAATTCAGCAGTGTGTTTATTTTTCTCTCGCTCTTGATGAAAGCACAGATATAAGGGATGTCAGCCAGTTGCTTGTCTTTATTAGAAGTATTGACTCACAGTTTAATGTCAGTGAGGAGTTACTCGGCTTACTCCCACTTTTTACCACTACGAAAGGATCTGATATTTATGAAGCGCTGAATTCTTTAGTGAGCAAGTATGGTGGATTTCAGAAATGCTCTTGCATCGTTACAGATGGTGCCAAATCAATGACTGGAGCTAAAAGAGGGGTTATAGGGTACTTGAGAGATGCTGGAGTCGACTGCCCAATGCTTCATTGCATTATTCATCAAGAATCGTTATCTAGTCGCTGTATACGTTTATCTGATGTGATGCAGCATGTAATGAAAATTATTAATTTCATTAGAGGCGGTAATAAAGCGCTGAGACATCGTCTATTTGTTGATTTCTTGAAAGATTTGGATACAGAATTTTCTGACGTTTCACTCCATTCTACTGTTCGTTGGCTTAGTGCTGGGAAATGTTTGCAGCAGTTCTTCAGTCTGCGTAATGAGATTCTAAACTTTTTAGAAGAACTGAATGCAGACACTGATGGGTTTAAAGGTTTATTGCAAGACGTCAACTTTCTGAAAGGTCTAGCATTTTTCACGGATATTACTCAGCATCTGAATAAGCTCAATTTAAGTTTACAGGGTAGGAATCAAACAATTGCTTCTCTGTATGGTTTCATAGATGGCTTCCGCAAAAAATTATGTCTCTTCAAAAGTAATCTGCAAAGTAACATTCTGATTCACTTTCCAAGTTGTGACGTTATTTCTAAAGAAATAGAGGACAATAACTTCTGCTGCTTTGTTGAAACTCTTGATACCCTGATTGAAGACTTCAACAAGCGATTTCAAGATTTCCGGCACCTTGAGAAAAACTTCAATGTATTCAATGCTCCGCTGACTATAACTATATCAGAAGCCGATGACGATTTGCAGCTTGAATTGTGTGACTTGCAAAGTGACCAGTTTTTATTAAGCAAAGCTACACTGCCAATCACTCAATTTTGGCCTCTTCTTTCTGAAGAGCATTATCCTAATTTACGCCGTTTTGGATTGCACTTGCTGTCAATGTTTGGCAGTACCTACCTTTGTGAAGCAGCATTTTCCGCAATGAAGTCGATTAAATCCAAAGAGAGGAATCTACTTAAACAAACATCTCTCGAAGCCTCCCTTCGTTTAGCCTTAACCTCAGTTGAGCTGGCTTCCAAAATACAGGCACACCCATCTCACTGAATTTTAAGTAAACTGTACCGTTTTACGTACTTCCTTAAATATTTTTTACGAATAAATTTATGGTTTATTCTTATTCATACTTGTCAGTTATTTTTAAGGTTTCCTGGTCTACTGACGTTGCTCAAAATTTCCAAAACTCTCTTATTCGTAGTATTCACATCTTAGCTTCTTTAATCTATTCCCCAATATGTTTTTATGATAAATATAAAGATTCATTTACACATGTACGTGTTTTACTTTACATCTGGTACGGTGAGACAGTGTATAAGAGGAAAAATGTCAACTGCGGCCCGCGATCTAATTTCCTTGCCGAATGCGTCCCGCGTCCCATAAAGTTTGGACAACCCTGGTTTAGGTTATGATTAGCATTGTTGAAATTAAATGTCCATATAATGGCCGCAACTCTAAGATGGAAGCAAACAGTTGCTTTCCATTTTTGGAAGCCAGTTTTGGTGTCCTTCAGTTTAAAACAAGCCACAAATACTGTAAACAAGTTCAGGGTCAAGTTGCGATATGTATATATTGTTATTTTATTGTGTATACATATTGTGATATGTTTGTGCAAAAACCTAGAAGGGTGGCTTAGCACATATTGCCCTTGCATGTACACTGTAAACTATTTGAAAAAAGTAATATATTATTTCATATTGGGTCCCATATCACACACACTGTCTTTTATAACATTAGTTGTTCAGTAGGCAGAAACTCATGGGTCCCCATAGATACAAAGTTGTAAATCAGGGGTCTCAAACTTCCTTGAGGGTCAAAAATTTTTTTTAAGTTAGTCGAGGGCCGCACTTTTGGAACGTTTGTTCGAGTAATAACAACAAAAATATTATGTGCTTGAAAACATTTTTATGTGACAAACAGTGTAGCAAAGTGAAAGAACCAACTATACTTTACTCTAACTATACGCGAAAACAATGGCCACCTGAGTTAAACACTTATATTTTAAAAGTTGGTTCGCGGGCCGCACAAAAACCCTTGGAGGGCCGCAATAATGCATTTCAAGAAATAACCATGTAAAAGTTTGGTATTATAAGTAGGGTTGGCCCGATACCAATATTTTGAACCGATACCGATACCCGATATTTTACCCCAAAAGTACTGCGATCCGATACCCGATACTTTACAAACAAGCAAAAACATTTTCAAACTGATGTATTTGTAATGTGTTTTCCCATCACAGTTAATTTAACAACACACTCAGTCTAATAAATCACTTAAACAAAACACACCATTTTAGTCTTAGCACCAAGAAACAACACTAAACTACTGGCACTAAACATTTTTTTACAGTAATCAGAAATTGAAATGAGTAATCTGTTATCATTTCACACATTGTGCTTGATGACAATAAGTTTGTTTACATTTTCTGGTGACAAACGGTTTCTTAAAGGAGACACAATATTACCAGCAACAGAAAATAATCGCTCACAAGCAACACTACTGGATGGCAGGCCTAAAAAACATTTTGCTAAATCAAATAATGCAGGAAAATTTGCTTTGTTAAGCTTCCAAAATTCACAAACACTTTCCCCAGTATCCACAACTGGAGACCGAAGGTAGGAATATAAACTTCATTGCTACTGTCCCTGTCCTCTGTGTTTGACAAGTTAAGGTTACTCCACAAACTAGTTATGTTGCTTTTGTGGACATTTGAATTTTCTTTTTGCTGGGCAGGTTCCTCATCAGAAGATGACTGGTCCTCATTTATTTCTGTACATGTAAATATTGCTTGGCCCCTTTTCCTCCTTTTGATTGCTTGTTGAAGCAGTGTTCTACCAACATCTTTCATCAAATCATTGAAAGGTCTATCCTTAAATCTAAACAAACAAACAGTGTGAGAAAACTTTTAATCAAAAGTTTAATGCAAAAACATACCGAGGGTCCAAAAATGTGACCATAATTAGCTGTTTATCAAATCCCTGAATTCTACGTTCAATGTCCTGTGAACAAACATAACATGAGTTCAATACACATACTTAACTGCTACCACAAACCTACCGCTAATATTGTCCTCTTCATCGTTTCAATTCCTGGCATGCTAAGCATTTCCAGTTGTTTTGAAACAGCCATCACTGTTGGAAAAATTTCAGAGGCAA
Source organism: Phallusia mammillata (assembly GCF_965637545.1). Classification (NCBI taxonomy): domain Eukaryota; kingdom Metazoa; phylum Chordata; class Ascidiacea; order Phlebobranchia; family Ascidiidae; genus Phallusia; species Phallusia mammillata. Next base: position 14,093,774 of record NC_137257.1, read on the forward strand.
AACCATCTTCTTTGCTCACTTGCTCAGTTGCAGTTTTGAATGGCCCAAGAAGTTCTATTAACTTTGTGATTTGTACCCAATCACCAGCTCTTATGTCACAAGGCAGGTCAAATTCAGATGCATACTGAACCAAAGAAACTTTGAGTCTCTGGAAGCGCTGAAAAGATTTCGACACTTGGTCACAACTTTTACATGCTGCAAAACGTCTTACCTCCAACATTGCCAGAGTGGAATTCCAGCGTGTATTATTGTCAATCACAAGTTTGAGTGGAATTGTTCCACTGCACTCTTGAAACTTTTTGAAATTGGAACTTGCCAATGTGGAATGGTGGAAGTGCCCACTTATCCGACGTAATTTCGCCAATAAATCCTTAACTACTTTCTGGGAGTCCAACCCTTTTGATACAATTAGATTTAATACATGGGCTGAGCAACTGAAGTTTGCAATTTCCAATTTTCTAAATAAAAACTGATTGTTAAGGCCTTATAAACCCAATAACATAGTCTAGTCTTCCCTACTTAGCTGCAGACACCATATTACTGGCACCATCTCTTAATATCGCACAAACTTTTCCATCAATTTTCCATTCAACAAAAATATCTTTTAAGGCATTGGAAATCGCCTCTCCTGTGTGACTGCCTGGAAAACCTACAGCACCAATAACTTTGTTTTGTCTCACAAAATCCTCATCAATCCAATGCAATGTTACACCAAGATAGCCTTCTGTCTAAAAAATTTGATGTAACAAGAATTAAATCCATATCAAATAAACTAACTCAAAGGTATGCTTACTTGACATGAACTCCAAATATCTGTGGTCACAGACACACTATGTACATTAAATAAACTTTTCTCAATTTTTGTTTTAATTTCTGTGTATAAACCAGGCACCAAAACAAAGGAAATCTTGGCGCTTTGGCAGTTGAAAACGTGGACAAGCAACTTGACAAAATTTTTTGAAACCTTCATGTTCAACTATGCTGAATGGTTGCATATCCTTGCATATCATTGTGCACAAACTTCTTTCTAACTGTTGGTGTTTTGGGCTGTCTTTGGCCAGCCTTCCAAGTTTCGAAAGAGAACATCTTATGTCTGCTTGATTTTTATTCCCAACTGTTTGGTTTCCAACCTGACTGACTTCTGCTGCTCTCATAGACAGAAAAATGTCTCTATGCCTACACTGAAGATGTTTTAGCTGGTTGGAAGTGGACCATGACCTAGAACTATTACCACCACGGGCAAGAATTGCACCACAATGATTGCATGTGCATTTAGACAAATCAGTTTCGGACTTCATAAAATGATCCCACACAGCACTTTGATTTTTGCAAGCCATTTTTACAAGTTCACCTAAAGGCATAGAAAATAACATGTCACTGATAACACTGGAAATGTCTAAATACACTTGGATGGAAATGTGTAAATACACTAAACTTAGTGCGTTGTGACGCTTGCTCGCAATTAACGCGGGCCTAAAAAACGTGTTGCGGCATTAAGTCGCTGTAGCGAATAAGGTCATCTTATTTCATTAAATCCAAAACGAACGCGTTTTTTAAATGTAGTCCCATAAATATTTTATCACAGCCGATGGTTGTTTTTTTTGCCTCCTTTCATTTTCAATTTTACACATAATAAAGTCTCAAAAAAAGTATCGGTACTTGTACTGATACCGCTAAAGTATCGGACGAGTACCGATACTGCTCGAAGCATCGGGTATCGGCGCCGATACAGTACTATCGGGCCATCCCTAATTATAAGGTCAAACACAGTGATTGGTACTGAGCATAAACAAAACATGCTATGTGGAGTACAAACTATCTAAAATTCATTCCATTCGGACATTTTCAAGGTTTTTCTATTGTATGTTCCATCCGAAAAAAGTGAAAATAGGCTAGGGGTATAATAGCAAAAAATTAGGCTAAAACAACAATCAGCTGCTATTACCGGCAAATTGCACAAGCTGTCCTAAATTCATTCAATTCAGACTTTGTTAAAAAACTCACCTATTGTAGGGGGCTAGTGGGGTAAATGATATGGCTGCAGGGTCGAACACAAGAACCAGCACCTATAAATGGCATACTCTACACGCTTTCCAGTTTTATCCAATTCAGACATTGTTTAAAAAATTTAGCGGGTAAATGTTGGGGCTACAGGTTGGAAAACAACAATCAACACCTAACAGTGGTACAATGAACAAACTGGCCAAATTTCATCCCATTCGAACACTTCTTAAACAAGTCACCCTTTTTAGGGGGCTAGTGGGGTAACTAATTGGTCTCTAATCCTAAGCTAAAAAATATCAAACCACAATAACCCAATCAACAGTCCTGTAAATTTTGTCCAAGTCGGCCAATGTTTAAAATTTTGACCACTGGGGGGCTTTTAAGCAACAACCGTTGATGCCTCTGACGTCATGAGGCTGTTAACACCCCTCTAAGGGTTCGTTCAAATACAGATTTGGTAACTGGTATCCAAAACTTAGTTTCGTAACTTGAAGTTCACAATAGGGTTCGGTCTGGTAACTAGCGATGAAACCACAGCGTTCAAACATAGAAGTCCCAAATTTGTTTTGAAAACTGCCGTCCAAACCAGAGCGTCCAAATTGGCCGCGTGGTTTCTAACTTTTGCGTTCACCAACAGCGCGTATCGCTTTCAAGTTTGGCATTTTTCGTTACAAAAGGCGCAATATGAACGCTTCGTTGTCACAACAGTTTGAAGTTGTTGTACCGGCTTTTTGCCCCGACATCAGACGGACGTTACTTGTGCATGCAAACGCAAGCGACTTTTAAAACTTTCAGTTCATTTGTATTTGAAGGTTTTGACAAATATAGCAATGGATTCAGCAGCTTTAAGTGTAAAAACGCGAGGTGTTTAATGGTCGGTAGAGGAAATTGACTTCCTGATTGACCTGTGGGCAGATGAGTCAGTTTAAAGTATGATAAAAGAGGACAAAAGCAACAGAGAAATATTTATGCTCATTGCAGAGCAGATGAGTTCAAAAGGGTATCAGAGAGATTGCCACAGTTGCATTAAAAAGATGCAGGGTTTAAAGAGAGAGTATAGAAAGTTTAAAGATATGTCAACAAGAAGTGGGCAGGGTGGTGAGCCAGTTATTCCAAGTGCCATTGCTAAACATTACCCAAAATCGGGGGATAAAATATTGAGAGATTCCCCACTTACAGCCCCTTGACTTTTGATTTCTCAGTCACCAGAAGGTATGTTTGACAAACAAATGATTAGCATTATCTGGTGTAATTTTGTTTAATTAATTGTATGTGATTACAGATAGCAGTGATTCCGACACTCCACGTAAAAGGGGAAAAAAGCGTAAGTGTGTGTTCCAAATTTCACAGCGATTACTTTTACAAAAAAGTGGTTAAATTATCAAGTGTAGCGGTCACGTGCTTTCAAACCATCATTTTGGTACTTTGGTTTGGCTAAGCATTAAGTAATGGAAAATTTTAACTTTGCAACCATGACTTTTCGTTCCATGGAATTCATATGCTGCTTTTGCGACATATGGTATCGAGCGGTGTAACTTTACTGTTCCATCGGTTCTCACGATTCAGTAACTATTGGAAGCACATATTCAGTGTCGTTGTTACATGTTCCCGTCTTACTCATATGTTCCAACAGCCTGACCATAAGACAGGCTGATGCGTAAACAGAGTGTTTCGAAATAGTTGTGCAATCCATTGCAGTGCTGCATATCTTTGCAAACGTTTAACTTAAAACAAACTAATAACTGATGTGAGTAAAAGAAGGTACTGTTCTGGAATGATGGCACGAAAAACGAGTTTCAGTTTAAAAGCCAATGTTTATCGTTGATCTCTCTTTTTCCATCGTATCCTTTCATTGAGATAAATGAGACTTGATGTGTGTTGCGTAACCAGAATAAAATACAAGAACTAAATTGATCTTTTGTGGACCATGTCGGCTCTATGCAGCAAGCGTTAACAATCGTAATAATGAACTTACTCGCTACTGCAGACGACCGATACGAGCCACGAGACGCAGAAGAATTAACGAGCTTTCGAGTAAACAATAACACAGCACGCGCGCACCCTCGTCCCTGCAAATTGGTGCCATCCGATTGTGGTTCGGCCACGCATTTGAAGAAACTGCAACCAAGACACCACCAAGAACATTGCATTCTACTCGGAGATCTACAGGAATCACGTCGCCAAGATCAAGCTGGCACATACATTGACCGCCTTGTAAAGTACACTGTAAAAAAAAACTCGTAAATTTTACTGGAAAAACATACGTAATCTTTTACGGACTCGATACGTAAGTTTTTTTTACGTCCACGTGACCGTAATTCAAGCATGTTCTGATATGGATGAATGCGTTATCCAATCAGAATCGCTCAAAATGCAGACTGCATTTATGCGCGACCGCGGAGGTTCTGTGTGAGCGTAGGTTGCTGCTGGCAGATGCAGATAGTGTTACTTTTTTAGAGTTAATGTTAGGTTTTATTTTGTACGGTGTTTACAGTTGCTGTATACAGAGAGAGGTGCAGATTTTTTTTTTACAAAACGGTAAATCTTTTTTGATTAAAGCTAAAAACTTCTGTAATGGACTTAAGTTTAGTGTGTAGTGTAGAAATATGTGGGAAAGGTTTTGATTGCCTGAAATAACTTATAAAACATACAAAGCATTATATACGACAAGGTTATGAAATTCAATGTCCTGTCGATAAATGCTCAAAGACGTACAGTATCATATCCTCTTTTACATCACGCTTGTCTCGCTGTCATAGCAACTTGCATTGTATTGGCCGCCATGATACAAGTCTCAATGATTCAAGCTCTGGCAGTCAAATTCATTTTGTTATAATTAATCAAATTGCTCATGCTTATCCACATTATGATGTTTACAAATTGGATCATTTTCAACGTTTTGGTTTATTATGTGTTTGTATTGATAGTTTATTTTTGAGAATTCCTTAAACTGTGTACAACATTGAAGTTATGAGTGTTTTTGTCAACGTTTGATATGATCAGGGTTTTAAACTTTTGTTTCTAACAGAAAATGGAGGAATACTTAAAAAAACATTGCCAGAACTGTAAACCAATGAAACAAAACTTAAATTATGTTTGAACCATTTAAGCAACCTGGGTGTTATTACCACTGATGATTTTCAGCATTTGGAACTGGATGATTTGCTTGTCCAGTTTACACTGGTGCAAGCAAGAAAATTGCTTAAAACTTCCTTGGTGAATCAGGGTAAGTAAAAATGGTTCCTAAAGCTAATTTGTTTAATGATTAAATAGATGGTGTTCAGTGGATACATGAGTACACAGTACCTTGGGAAAAAGGTTCCGGGGCTTTAATGAATGTTCTTCAAGAAAATCGAGTACCCAATGCCATTTTGAGAAAAGAAAAAAAAATTTTTGAGAAAAGTAAAACACAACAACAGTATGTAGAAAAAAATTATTAATAAATGAGTCGAAAAAGGTCGAAGTATTTCATTTGGACAACATTTAAGTAAAACTGGTTATAACAATGACTACTAACTAACACACTTGCTATTCAGTCATTAATATGGTCATGTATCATTTAAGTACCTTATAGCCACAGTCAGCATTTTCAACATATTCCATTACACGTCACAGATTGTAATTGCCACACAAAAAATAGCCATAAAGCTTTTTCCTTGTATCATAACTGACAAATTCAACAACCACATTACATTTGCGTCAGAACTTGTTTATTCAACATCTTTTCTAATTTCTTGTGTACAACTATTAATTGTTTGTAAGTTTCTTAACTGCTAAACTTGCTGCTTTATTTGGTGGCAAATAGCTTATAATTCCTTTTTTGAAGTACAAAACTCTGCAAGGTTTGAAAATTACAACACTCTCACTTAAATTTAAACCATATTATTAAACCTTGTGCTTCTATTTTACAACCAAAATGAATCATAAAGCTATAGTTTAAGCAAAATAATTGATAGCTTCTTCCTTGATTTCCAAATGACAACCAAGAAACTGTTTTTTTTCTATTTAGTGCTATCACTGCAAGTGCAATTCTTTTTGGAAATAATGGTGTTCCTTAGAAAAGTTTGCATCCTTTTCAGTGTTGACATCCTTTTCAAGAACCGTTTTGCCTTTGAGAGACTCATGGAAATGGCTGGCTAACTGGCTTTTCCTTTTAAAGTTTCAGTAACTTTTCTAACAACAGGATATGTTTGGTGGTCACTACTATCTCCCCTGTAGAATGTTCACTCTTCAGAAACATTTTCTGTGAAGCAATTTAGCAGCTACTGTTTAAAGAAACATAACATGTCCATTATATCAATACACATGATTGCACTTGGTTGCAAATACTGTCCACATGGTGTGTTAAGAAACCAAAACTTGAAATTGTCATCACTAAGGTATTTCAAACTTCCTGTTGCTTGTGCAATTGTTTGTTCTGCATTTAATATTGCCTGAATTTCAGTGAGGCATTTAACTTCACAGTGTAAGTAGTTCTTGTGGTTGCGATGTTTTATCCCAGTTTTCTTAACTTTTTATTCAGGTTTTTATTATAAAGGTTAATCGTGACTTTTCAAAGTGTTAGATCAAAGAGATTATAAAACATGAGTGGAACCTCTGACGTAACAATGGACTTTTCCTTCGTCCTCCGTCACGGTTCAGTGCATAGAAGTTTGTTCAACATTTTGTGTGTCGTTTGCAAAACGAGCCGTATGTGTTTGTAATTAACATCGCATGTTGCGAATTTAGTGCGAAAGGCAAAAAAAATCGCCTATAGCAGTATGGTGGTACTAAATGTTGTTTATTTTCGTTTATTCGCACTCTTCTACGGACGGGATGGCAAGAGACCTTGGTTTCATTTAGTCAGCCACTGCTGATATACAAAGAAGCAAAGGGACTAATTCCATCTTACAAAACTGTAAAAAAATGCTTTATGAACATCAAGCAAATTAGGTCTTTGCTTAAGTTTTGCGTTTACATGCTTAAAGTTTTTACGAAAAAATGTAAAATTTCGTGCAAAAATAAACCTTTCTTATATAAGCTATTGCTGCCAGGCATAGTATCAAGTTTAAAGAGCTCTTCTGGCAAATGTGATTTTATTCCGACGTTTCGACGTCCTATACAGGTCGTCTTCATCAGGGTGAACCTGATAGGACGTCGAAACGTCGGAATAAAATCACATTTGCCAGAAGAGCTCTTTAAACTTGATAAACCTTTCTTGCAAAATGACTTTCATAAAGCTTCTGTTATAATCTTTAAATTCTGCAACCAGCAAAGATAAGTGCGATTTTTTAACGTTCTTGAACTTTCATTACTTGCCAGGCATGCAGTCTGATAAGCTCTAACAGGGCAAAAAAGTTCAATTACTTATTTTTTTAATAAACATGTCTAAGCTCTTTTGTTTACACATTGTGATATCTGGATGCCATAATTAATTAGATTTAATGTTACTTGCAAAAGATAAATTTTCACAGCTGTCGGACACTGTTACAAGTTGTTTTATTTCTTGGAAGACAGCAGCAAACAACCAAAGATTGAATACCCATCAACGTTAAGTAAGTTTTAGGCAACTACCAGCACAAAAGAAAGTGATTTAAACTTGTACTTTAAAAGCTTTTGAGCTCTTTTACAGGCCTAAATGAGCATAACAGAAGTTCAAAGTTAATTTGACGACGAAGTTCAGCTTTTTTTCAAGTGTTTGTTTGTTGTTTATTCTGAAATTGCAGTGAACGCCAGAGGAAAAATCAGCAATACTGAGAAGTTGCATGTCAGGGATATCACCATAAGGCACTTAGTCCATGAAGCACAATGGTTAGCAGCCTTCTTACACTACCAACATGAGTGAGCCACTGAGTGAAAGCTTGATAGTCTGTCTGGAAATGATTGTAAACTGATAAAGTTCGGTGTTCTGTTTTACACAAAACATTTCAAACATGCCTTGAGCTTATATTGTATGTATCATACAGTTCATGGCTTTGTATTTCATTTTTGATACTGGCTCCACACAATATTCCAACTGTTCATATTCAATATTTAGATCGGATTGATACAACAACAAGAAACAGAAGTATCTGTAAAATAATAAAAAATAACACAGTATTCATAGTATAAATCTGTTACAAAATGTAGCATTAAAAAACAAGTTATCATGCACTCTTGTCATATTATTTTGTTTTCATAATCAAAACTGTTTGCTAATGGAAAGTTTGTAAGTTTTAAAAATATAACCCCTCATATACTTACATGCCTGACAAACTATTTATTTATTAGTCATAAAAATAACATAAGTTCTACAGTGGGAAAGTACATGGCTTTGTCCGTACTGAACATATGTTAAATCCATCTTTCAGTTAAATATCATGTGAAACAAGCCATCCTAAAGGAAGTTAAAAAACGTACAAATTACCGTACATTGCAAGATAACTTCATTTTCTCTCATTTGAGAGTACCACATGTGAATTTTGCCAAATTCATGTCACTTTATTGGGGTAATAAACCACTCTAAGTACATATCTCAACTGAAAAACTTTGTCATAATACCTGAGATGCTTTATTGTAGAAAACCAACCCAGTGACTGTCTTGAAACTTTGACTTACTCGTTTCACATTATACTATATATAGCCATCTTATATCGCAGTTTTTATAGGTTTTACAAAAATACTACAACCATAAGACAAAACGTAACATCATTTTTCAGCCAACAATTAAATCCTAACGCCTGACGACCGAATATCTCGTTTTGAACTAGCTTGCAGTCTGCTATCCTGTACATACAATTTCAGCGAAAAACATGCAAAACTTCTATGCACTGAAGCGGAACGGCGTACGAAACTAAATTACGCTTAACAATGCAAATAGTCACGTGACTTGCCGAAGTTTCATCTCATGTTTTTAATACTCTTTGGTTAGATGACCTTTTTCAACACTTTCTAATTCAATGATAACTGCAAAAACTGAAGCCCACTTACAGTCATCTTAAAAATTCACGACTAACCTTCAAACAAATAAATTAAAAAAGGTAAAAAAATTGTTTAACTGTACTGACCGTCAAACCTAGAATATAGCAAACGGGTTTGGTTTTGGAGCACAATATAGACCCGGAACAGATAACACAACTACAGCGGCCGGTTCACACGCTGCGTGATTGGTGGAGCTGCGCGAGCCGCAGCACCAAGTCGCCTATTTCGCCCGGCATGTAGCTTTTCCAAGTGCGCATGCGCACAAGTGCAAAACGTCACGATTCGTCATGAAACTGGAGCTGCAGTTCCACCATAGATAACATATTAATGCCATAATTTTTTTTAAAAAATGAAAACAATGCCGATCAAGGCGGAAATTATACTTAGGTTATCTGTATTGTTGTGGTAGGAATAATAGGTGAAAATATCTAGGGGGTGCTGCAGCTCCGCAGCACCCTAGCACGAGCCGCCCCTGCAAATGATACAAAATAAGTCTACTTTTCATGCAGTCCAAACAGCGCAGTTTAGTTTTTTCCATATGTGTATTTGTTGACATTTGTGCAAACATTTCAGTTTACGGAGAGGCCAGGAAGAAAAAACCTTGAGCGCATTGCTTATTTGGTTGTTTCCAAATATCCAACATCATTCAGAGATGTTATTGGAGGCATTCCTATGGGTGATGGCCACAACTCAATTGCAAACCAGCTGTACTACAGATGGGAAAACGTGATACGCAAAAAAAGAAAACTGCAGCATTTATCTGATGTCCAAAGTTCTGCAAGTAAAAAAACTCCGTATGGTGTCAAAAATTGGTTGGTTCCAAACAAAACCCAAAACCGAACTTCTTTGCAAAATTGGTTATTGGAAGAGTTTAAAAGAGCAAAATCTGAATGGGATATGCAACATACCAAAAACCTCATGAAGCAAACTTACTTCATGCAACGGGAATTAATTAATAAAAACTCCCCTGTCCAAATGGTGCTGACACAATGGCCATTTTTGACAGAGGCCGAGTTTTTACTTTTCCATTTTGGGAAGCTATTGGAAAAAGACCACGCAGAACATCTGCCATCAACCATTGCTCATCGCAGCATGGAGGTGTATAGGTGAGCAAAGTGGAATTATTGCACTTTTGGTTTCTCATCTACTTTGTTGAATCTTGCTTCAGGTCACTAAAATTAAATGCTCGACCAAGTGTGGAAACAGTGCTAAAATCCATTAAGCACCAATGCTCCCAATTTGAAAATAACGATGCAAAGTCATCTGAAGTGGTAAGCCTTCTGGCTGCTTTTTTTAAGGAAGAAGGCAAGACCATTCTCAAATATTTCAAGGTAAGTGCTGCATTTTTTGATGACAGTGCACAGTTCACTTCTAACAAAAATGCACTTTGTGTCTAGGATGAGTATCAGTTAAGCACTATTATAGAAGAAAGCGAAACTACTCCTTATGTTATAGCAATTGATGAGTTTGCAATATACATTCTTGTATGTATGTGTATGTTTTAAGTACAAACATTTTTATTCTAGGGGACATGCCAGCAATTGCCAAACATTTTAAGGTCATTGTTGAAAAAAACATAGTAACTTCTTGCAGTGACCTGTTTCTTGCATTGTCATGCTGTATTGCCACCTACTTCATATTCAATATTGAGTATCCAAAAAGTGCATTGGCAACTTTGGAGTTCATGCAAACATGAAGTACAAAAGCCATAAGTCTGTTGGGTCAGGTAGTGTATTTTTTTCTTTTTAAACTTAAGGGCATGTTGGTTTTAACCACAGGTTTTGATTTAATTGTGATTTATTATGTTTTTAGTTGTAATTTTTTATGTTAATTGAAGAAAAAACATTGCATAGTTTGATTTTATGTGTAAAATCTATTGTTTATTCAAATAAAATTATAATGACTGTTATGTTTTTTTGTATGTATAGGTATTTTGTGGAAATCAATGCACCCGGAAGCAAAACTTCAAAAAAAGGAAAAGTTGTGGGATACATCTGTAGCGACCCCAACGCTTGCTAGGTCTAATTCTTTATTGAGTTATAGTGATATTAAAGTGATATGGTATCTTTCGAAACAACATGTATATATATACGTACAATTGTCAACGACAAACAGTCAACAAAAGGTGACAACATATGGTATACAGCTGTGTGGAATTACATGCTTGAGGTGTTGATTGATTTACTTGTCAAATACGTTTGTACAGATCATAATCCCACATAGGTATCCCCCCGGACAAGTGTTTTCTGTATAATGGTACAAATTACGATTGGGGTAAATTTGGTAAAAGTTCGACTTTTCACATCACCAAACACGTAAGCGACCGCCGCCAAACAGTTCTTTCCTATGACCATTGCGCGCTCTTTTGTTCTTCGGATATGTCTTTTAAATTGTTCAACGACTTGTACATGCTTGGTCAGTGTCTTCATTGGTGTACAGAGGTCGACATGATTGTTTGTTTTCTTCAGCGTGGTCATTTCTTCAGCGGTGCTTGCTTGTGTATTGGTGCATGTTACTTGGTCTTGTCCGGATGAAAAACTTCAAAAACAAAAACATAAACAGCAAAATTGCGGCAAACGTATTGTGATAACTATTTAGTGTAGGCGAAGGGTTACGTCAAAATATTGGTAATCCGGCCAAACAAGAAATTATGTGTTTGTACGTTGATAACAGTTTGCAAAGTTCTCTACACCCTAATACTAAGCTCAACTCGCTAGCTTTGAGGCATCACGAATTTGCTTTGCGAGGAGCTGACGATCCCTAATGCAAGGATTTACAGACCGTGGGATCAGACAGTAAAAATGAATGAATGAATGCAATGTGGCAGCCTTGCGACCTGCTTAATACGATTTCCCACATAATCGCAACCTCAGTGAGTCGAGGGTTTCTAAAGATGACATGCCGGCGAGTTTCATTGATCGCTCGGTGTGTGCGTTTTGCTCATAAACAGCACATTAAGTAGATTGTTATTCCACCGTATCAAACACAAACGTTACATATTTCTTCATGCAAGTTATAGTTAAGTTGACATTTTACAACTACCGTACACCAAAAAGTTATCAAAGCTTTAGACAATTACGCAATAAATTAAATTTTGACATATCCCAAGTTTGGGCTAGGCGTTGGATCTGAAAAGTGTAAATAAATGCAACATAACATAGAGTTAGGCGTAGCTTGGTAATACAACATTCATCAAAATGCAAACTTAACTTTGATCGTTTTTAACAAACAACATCGTCATCGACGTTGTGGTCCATTCTGCTTTGTCCGCTTCTTTGTGCTTGTTTTCCATTTCCATATCGACTTTTGCTACTTTCAGTCACGTCGCTGCTTGGTTGGTTGAAGTATCAGAAGGTGTTGCGGGTTCTGATCACGTCGGGGTATCACCAGTTATGTAGCGCCCCCAACGCTTGCTAGGTCTAATTCTTCATTGAGTTATAGTGATATTAATGTGATATGGTATCTTTCGAAACAACATGTGTATATACGTACAATTGTCAACGACAAACAGTCAACAAAAGGTGACAACATATGGTATACAGCTGTGTGGAATTACATGCTTGAGGTGTTGATTGATTTACTTGTCAAATACGTTTGTACAGATCATAATCCCACACATCCAAAAGTTTTGCAATTAAGCAACATTATGCAGGCATACAAGCAATAATATTCTGGATTTTTGCAACAATAAAACACAGTTCTTGAAAGCGTGTTGTATTGCAATGCAGTAGAATTGACAAACTTGTCAGTAAAAAAAACTGCCAGGACTTTTCCCTGTAGATTTAACAGCAGGTTATTCAGTGAATTTAACTGGCCAGGTTCCGTAAAAATTACGTGTACAGACATGTAAAACAGAAGAAAATAACAGGGGAATGCACGTATATATTTACTTGGGTTTCCACAGTAAAATCTACAAAAGTGCCGTAAAAAAAGCTGCCAGAAGTTTTCCCAGTAAAAATTTAACAGTGTAAGCGTACTTGATATATTTCTATACTTGGCAAATTTCCCCTGTGTGCATGTTTTTTACTAAACGCTATTGTGTAAACTAAATTTTGATTGACTTTGTATCATTGGAAAAGACAAGCAAGTTTGTAACATAAACGGTGCATTGTAATTATTAAACGTTAGTGTGTTGAAGTAATTTCACTAAATAATTTTGTAACATAAGAAAACACAAGCAAGTTTGTGAAATAAAGTGTGCATGTTAAATAATTGTTTATCATAATATGTTGTTGCATGCTAATTTATGTGCTGCATGTGCATGCACTGAAATTTTGAAAGAAACAAACATATACACACATACCACCGTGGATCAGTTTATACAGTCAGTGACATTTGGTCGCTCAGGAAAAGCAAAAGTGTGTCGCAAAAGAAAGACACACTTAGTAGTGGTCCTGCAGCAAAAGTAGAATGGCTCGTTCAGCCGAAGACGCTACAAAAACCAAGACCACAGATGTCATTTTGTTCGCCACTGATGAGTCAAATTCCGAGGAGTTTCGTCCAACTGCACCAAGTAGCTCGACGCAATATTTAAATAAGGAAATTAACGAGGTTAAACACAACATGTCGACCACGCTGTCACAACATGTAAATGATACCTTACAAAATTCCCTTGAAAACGAATTTAACGCCATGCGGTATTCGTTTCTAAAATTACCTCTTCTACGGAACGAGGACAATGAGATTTCGAGCTACTTTAAGGTGTTGGATAGTTTCTTTTGCGCAAGCAAGATTTTCGATGAAACTTTGCGACATTCCTTGTTCGTTGCTACTTTACATCAAGCTCAGAGCAGCTTTAACTCGGTCGTCGGATTCGGAAACGCCTTATTCTGCTCTTAAAGATGCCATGGCAGAGCAAGTGTATGGGCGCAATAAGTTATCTTGGTTCAAAACGTTCAACAACATGACATTTCTGGATTCCAAAGAAGCTCCCAGTGGATTAATGAGGCGACTTAGCTGCCTGTCCCCGCAATCCCAACAACGATCCTTTATTTAAGGACATTTTTGAAGACAAATTCATGTCTCTCTTGCCACAACACGTTCAACCTATCGTGAAGGCATTGTCTTTTAATTCCTTGGAGGGAATGGGAAAGTTTTGTGATCGCTATCACGATCCAGAACAATATCAAGGTCCGTCAAATAAGCGACAAAACTCAAAAGTTGACCAACTATCAGCAAAATTTGATGAGGTTATTTCTACCATGTCAAGAAATGCACAACCAGCAACGAGGCCTTCTCTTGGGATAAATAATAACTTCCCCGACAATATGTGCCGTTTTCATCAACGCTGGGCGATCAAGCAATAAAGTGTGAAGGGCCGTCTTGTTCCCTTTACAACCTGCATAACTCCACCCCTGAAGAGTTTCTGCATGCCAGCAATTAGTCCACTAGATGAAGTTGTTTATTAACAAAATCTGGATTGTTGATGAAACTCGTCACGACCCTTGTATATTACTGTACATACTTTATGGTGATACAACATACGATGAACTTTTGACGTCCATTCGCCTGCAATCGCTTCCTTATTGCAATATCCATCCGGACAAAAACATCGTCCGCAACAACTAAACATGCTAATGTGCTTTTTCACAAATGCCAACTTCGTTTCGGACAACCAGTCCTTTTTCTATCTGCTTTCCAAATATTACGACGTCTATCAATGCGCATCCGTTTTATGCGGACAAGTCCCTTTTAATGAAGATATACGAAAGTGGAATCCTTACGTCCAAAAAAACCTCGAGTATCAACTATCTGCTCTACCGACGAATTTTCTGTAGAAACTATCTAACACGTCGATAAGTACAAAGCAGCTAACGAGTAGAAACTGTCTGCTCCATTGAAGATTAAACAAAAGAACTATAGTTCAGTAGAAACAATCTACTTTAATGTCGACCAAAGGCAATTAGCTGAGTAGAAACTATCTGCTTTGTATCTTGAGTACAATGGCTCGCACGAATAAGTCATTTTCTGTGTACTATAAGTCGCGTCGAGCCTTTTGCAACAATACCCTTACATATGGGTAAATAGACGAACCGCAACTGATCACACCGAGCATTCTCGACGTGTGTGCAAAAAGTCATTTTTTTGTCAAGTCGATCGTGGCCAGGTTGCAGACAAGCAAGTGTTCCGAAACTACTGTCCCTATCATGTCTTAAACGTCTGATCAAATAATATATGGGTGAACATTTTCAACATATGCCAATCGTAATTAACACCCTCGCTCTCCCGCAAGAGTAAAAGCATGTACGGCAATCGCTGCTTCTACAACTGCTATTCAGTACGGCAATCGGTGCCTCTACAACACCGATGTTCACATCGCAAGGCACGTGGAATGTTCATCGACTGCAAAAGCGAGCGTGCCGAGTTAAAGTGCACAATCCTCGCTCAGTTCAAAGCACAAAATCACAACACAACTATACATGTTACGTGCTTGCAAGTTAAGTTAAATTTGCATGTTGTTGTGTTTGAAAATTAAGTTTGCATGTTGTTCTGTTTGCAAGTTAAATTTGCATGTTGTTGTATTTTCATGCACCCTTTGCACAATTGTCAAGTATGGAGATATTGCCGAAAATTAAAAACATTTTTTTAAAACAATTGCGATAATTAAATTGGGAAGTGAATCAATTTACGGCAGAGCACGAGTTAATTTTCGTGTTTTTTAATTGCATCGTATGTTTGTCAATCGTTCTTGTTTATCATCCAGTACACAATTGTATTTTATATGTTTTTCTCACAAAGCCCATGGAGGGCAGGAACCATTTTTCGCTATATTTGCAATGTGATTGTATCGTGTGTAATTTCGTATCGTACAGTACGTCTTTGCCGCCATGACTCTTTACTCCTACCCTGTATTCATATATAGAACACAGTTAAACCCTCTAGCGCCGGAGTATTTGTAGCGGTCAGGTGCTTTCAAACCATCATTTTGGCACTTTGGTTTGGCTAAGCATTAAGTAATGGAAAATTTTAACTTTGCAACCATGACTTTTCGTTCAATAATTTTTCATATCCGGACAACGGATATTTGTATTTTTGCTATCCGGTTAACGGTAGTTGCGTGACAAACCACTTTTCTAAATTTGCTTGATAAGTCTATTACAAAGTTATCTTATAATGAAAAGTTTATTTTTAAATGTTTGCGATGTCCTGCACAAAACAATTTTACACGTTACTGTTGCAGTGCGTTTCTAATGAAGCACAACGCATCGATTGTAGAGTCGTTTAAACGGGAACGGAGTTTTGTAGCAAAGAGTCCACATGCACTAAATGCCCTTTCAGCTTCCACAGAAGTGGGCTGAATAGTAAGAAGGGCTTCATATAAAGCTTGGAGATTAGCTGGCCTTTTTCCTGAAGCTTCAAAAACTTCACATTCTTTTTGGACTGTTAATCTGTTGATATTTACGATATTTGAAGGCCGAGTTGCAGGGAGGCATGTTGACCTGATTGCTCTATCAAGTTCTTCTTTTAGAGACCTCGCCGATATTTCCTCACGCACAGTAGAAGCCATTGATTCCAACTGGTCGCCATCAACAATTTCTGCGGCAGTTTCCGTTGCTCCAACTCCCAGCAACCTTTGCATCAGGGTTGCCGTAAGAATGATCACGTTTGTTCTGTTTCCGTATTCGCCAAACGTGTCGAGTTTGCTCTCCACCGTAATTGGAATCGAACAAGTATTCAATCAAATGAACAAGACCAATGTTTCTTCAACTACTGCTAGATGATAACCATGCGCAAAACATAACTGATGCATGCAAGGAACCATTCTTCCAAAACTCTTCATTACACTAGCTCCATCTGTCGTAGTTGCAACAATATCTTTCATTTTCAGACCAAACTCATCTAATCTTTCCATTACCAATTCTTGCACTTTTTTAGCTGGCAAACGGCCTTTTATTCTTGCCATTCCCAAATTAATGTGGCCAGAATCGTAATGCAAGTTTAAGATCATGTATCTTCTGCTTCTTGTGCTTGTGTACTCTTTAAGTGTAATAGAAAACAATTTTCCCGTCAGTTTTTCCGTTTCAATCTGCTTACGTTTTTCGCTTTTGAGTATTTGGTAAAATCTCATCACAAGATTTCTGACACTTTGTGCTGTCTGTGGCAGGTTGTATCCTCTTGCGAAGAATGCCTGCCTCATTTGCTTATTGGTAGCAATTGTTTTGAAAGAAATTCTGTCAATAGCTGCCAGCTCTGCAACAACTTTCTCTAGCGTATCTTTGGTTGGTTTAAAAAAGTGGTCAATCATGCTGGTTCCTGAAGAATTACCGGCTGTTTCCGTTAAAGAATTCAGTTGTGTTTTAATCTTTTTTGCATCTACTTTAATCTTATGTTTTAACTGCAAGTGATTCCTCATAGCTCCTGTCGATCCACCTTTACAGGAAACAGTATTACAGGAATACAGGGTTTTCGCTTTTCAAACGCTTGAATTCCATTTTAATTTCCTCCTTTACTCAATCACTTGCAAAGAATACACTGTCTAGTTCACATCTTACGATACATGAATCTCCAGTGATAACTTCAATAAGCTTTGTTATATTTTGTGACATAATAATACTTCAATTGATTCGTTGATTTTGTCAATTGTAGAGAAAGGGCAATATAAAGACGCGCTGTAAACACTTACCATAAGATAAACAGGACGTTGTTAGCGATTTTTATAACTGCAAACAGACTTTTGATTTGCAAAAATGCTTAAAAACGGATCAAATGCTTGCGCAGCACTATCTCTTGTTAACCGGTTAACCGACAAGAAAATATACGGATATCGGATAACAAAAAACCTTCGGTTAATCGGTTATCCGATATCCGGATAATTCAACCCTATCCTCTCAAACTTTGAATTATCGAATATTTCACGACTGCTTGCCAGTCTTAACCAAATTTACCTATATTTCCCTTGATAACGACACGCAGTGTCCTTTCTGTCGAAAGCAAACTGAAACCATTTGGCATATATTTGCAGAATGTAAATTCATCAAACCCAATTGGCAAAACATTCAAAAAATTATGAACAAAATTAGTGGCAAAACAATACAATTTGACATAAATTTGATAATTGACATAAAAATTACGGCTTCCCTGGAATACTGGTCAGAAATTATTATTTACTTAATTACTATAGCCAAACATGCGGCCGAAACAATTTTCATTTTGAAAATATTCCACCACAAGTTAATGGCATAACACAAACATTTAGACGGAGCATTTTTTCTCGACTTTCTTTTGAAAAAAACAAAAACGTATGGATCAAACCTTTTTACCAGTATTCCAGGGATTGAGGGAGGCTATGGGATAGCCAGCCATATTCCGCCTAATCAATTTTATTTTTCTTGCCCCCCCCCCCCCTTTTTATTGTTTTCTATGGCCTCATAGAATGGTGCAAACATAACAACAAGATGAAAAGAAAACTACGCAAACCCAATTTCCATTACTTAATTGCGACATCTCGCGGCGAGTATTTCCTAGCGCTTTTTCGCTTTTGTTTACCACATGTACCTACTAAATTCTGCTACAACAAAACCTCCTAAAATATGATGGTGTTGTTGCATTCTTTTGGTTGTGCTTCATTTATGCGATCTGCAGTTGTTGAAAGTTATAAATTAGACAACTAAACAAAAGTTTTGTTTTACCCACCGTTCGTATCTTGCTTCCTTTTGTTTCCTTCCATGTTATATGTCCAATTTTCCTACTTTTGCACCACCTCATAACCAAAAGACTTAACTTAAAGGAAAAAATTATACGCTGCTGTGCTTTATAACCTTTATGTTTTGTACTCTTTTGTTTTCAATCAGTTTTTTCCCTTTGGTTGTTTCGTGTGTTGTTTTTCGCAATACAAAAAAATCGTTCAAACACAGCTCACTTCAACACGAGCAAATCTTTCGCCTTTTACTAAAGATTTCCGTGGAGTGGGGTATTTTCAAGAGTCTTTGCTATTTGTTCGTTCCAACACAAGTTTTCGCAAAATGTTATGACACTTTTGGCACGAAAACACGTGAATACGAACGGAAACTTGGTTTCATAACAACTATAGGAACAGAATATGTTTTGATACTTTTTCGTCAAAACCATTCGCGTGAACGCGAAGGAGGTTTGGGAACATGACGTAATCTTATGGTTGAATAGCCACGATTTGCACGATTTTGCCAAAACGTCGACCGTTCATTGCCCGTGGTTCCAAACTTGCACGTGTCGGAAAAGATGTGGTGTTAGGGTGTTTATGGGTGACACTAAAACGCTGAATGGGCGGGAGATGGGTGGCGGGACGTCGCGAAAACCGCTAAATATCGGGTAAATTGCTGACGGTTAGTGCTATAAGGGTTGGGTTGAGGTTTTACAATAGTATATGAATCAAAAAATGTCCCTGCCTAAAACTTATTCAGCTGTTTCCTGACATTCAGAAAAAATGCTTGGGCGGGAAGTCTCCCTCGGCCGCTTAATGTTTCCCTCGGTCGCGGAATGTATCCGGGGGAATTATTTTTAATGATTTTCTATTATAAAACGTTATCCAAACCGCTCACTCGGTGAACATTTTGGTTTGGGAAAGTCAACAGTCTTTGAGGTACATATGTATTAAAAACAGCAGGTAAAATGGACACACTCGCATGGCTTATCATACTAATAGAATTTTTTTTTTTTTTTGAAAAAAGGTTACTATTGAAGTGTGCAAACTACAAAAGTAATTGTGAAAACGCTCTTCATGGACGTTATGAGGTACCAGCAGAACATTGCTACAAACTGCAATACCTTTCTTCATTGAAAAAGGAATGCCCAATTGTGTTGGTGCAGTGGATGGGTGTCATCTTGCAATCTCACAACCAGCAGAAAATGGACCTGATTACTCCAACTTAAAAATGTTTTACTTACGAAGCATGCAGGCAGTTCAGACTATAAAGGAAGGAAGGTAAAAATGTTTTTGGTATGCCATGACAAATACAATAAAGCTTGTTAACTACCAGGTATTCTCCTAATTGCATCCTTGTCCTGTTACAATTGATTGTTATGTGTTTTATTATGTATGTCGTGTTATTTTTAGATTTGTTGATGTTGTGATTGGGTGGCCTGGCAAGGTGCATGATGCTCGAATGTTAGCTAACTTTCCACTTGACACAAAAGCAGAATCTGGAAGCATGTTTCCACAGGTAAGCTACATGTGGTGTGAAATGAGTGAAAATTTGGTAAATTTTTACAATACTTTGCTTTCCAGAGCAATATGATAATTGAAGACAAACATATTCCATACTATATTATTGGAGATGGGGCCTACCCATTAAAAAAATGGTTAATGAGTCCATATGCCAACACACAAAATAACAGTCAGGTTGATTTCAACAGGGTGAAAATAAGTTTATGGTAAATTAAGGTGCTAGTTACCAAGGATTTTTTTGAAAAGCAAGTAATGTACTTTGGTACAAAGTTAGCAGTTATTTCCCAGGATGTATGCTACAACTGACAGGCCTAGCAGGCATAAGCTGCAGTGGCTAGGCCACATTTGTAATGGGTGGGGTTAATTGATATTTTGCAGCATTGTGTAGAAATAATGAAGTAAAGTTGTACATAATTACATTTTAGAAATTGTCCATTGCTAGAAGAGTGGTTGGGCAAGCATTTAGTCGCTTAAAACAAAGATGGAGGTGTTTGCTGAAACGATGCGATGCAGGTCCACGCAATGCCACAATCATAATAGCAGCATGTGTAGTATTGCATAATATTTGTGAGGAAAATGATGATTAAATTCCGGATCATAAACCACCTCTTTTAGAGAACTTAGACCAGGGGTGTCCAACCTTTTTGGCCAAAGGGCCACACGCGGTTTACGAACGATTGCGCGAGCCACTTGAGTGTTACTGCTAATTTGGAATCGTAGAAATAGCTGTCTTATAATTTCTAATCAAAATCCTCACATCGAAATTCTAATCTTAGAAATGTGTAGTATCCTCGTTTACAGTTATAAAAACAATAAACACACCAAGATATAGTTAAGTCAACAAAGTTTTTCCCACACGTCGACATTTCAATGTGAAGTTTGGCACTGTTTTTCTCCGACAAGTTTGGCAATATTCGGTGAGATGTAGCAATACGAAGCGATTTTTTCATATGGCTGTCAGAAATTACTGATCTTACGGGGGATTTAAAGTCACATGTCAACCTTTCTTGGAAAGTTCTGTTAGCGTTATACTTGCTTTTTGTTTCCTGTTTGGCATAATTTATATCACTGCAGAGTGCGGAAGATGTTTTACTGCTAAATGCGTTTTGCGCGAGAACCAAGAAACATTACTGACTGACTCTTGAAGCACGAGTCAGATTGTGACGTAACAATGTAGAAATTGTGATGCGTAACAATGTGCATTGTGACACAATAAAAGTAACTTGAAGTTGTGTATTATTACTCAATTAACAAACAATCAATGCCAATTTTTCGGAATGAAATTTCGCCATAAATTACGAAGGAGATTAAGTTGCCAATATGAGTCATTTCAAAAAAATACCACGCGGGCCACTCACAACCTTCGTGCGGGCCACGGGTTGGACACCCCTGCCCTACGGCTTCAGACAAGGCTGGGAATTTTGCCAATGTCTTCCGAATTAAAAACCCTCCAATATATTCAATGGTGTCGTTTTCAAATGCCTTTATTTGTCCATATGAGCACATTGTGACTGGTTCTTTGGTTTGATGAACAATTTTTGTACTGTTTTGCGTTGAGGCACAAATGCACAATAAAGGAAACTTGCCTACAATTTCATCTTTGTTGTTGGTTGTGCAAATGTTTTAAGCAAACTACCCACCAACTCCAAACCTGCGTTCGACAACTTCAATTTTAGATTCATTTCTGTTATGAATTGAGCTGGAAATGTAGATGTCTCAGTGCTCAATACACTTTGCTGTACAGAAAAGCCGGCGTCAGCTAGAACATCAATTTCACCGTCCATATTTTCGAACAGTAGGTCCCTTATAACTTTCTCGAGTAAATTTATGATTTTTTTCCATTGTTTTCGATGTCTATGACCCAAATTTTTGTGAAAAAATGTAGTCTTCGCTACCTACGCCAGCCATTTTCCCGGTTTCTATCCAGCCTCGGTAAGCGTGACGAATTGAAACGTCACAATGAGTTAGCCTTCCTCTGTATAGTGTTCTTTGGTGGTATTCAGCGTCCACGGGGATTGGCGCAAAATGGCCTATAATCACACAGGGGTTTGCCTCGCATGTGCATTTATCGTTTTTTTTGCGTTTATATGCGTGTGTCGATTTAAGGCAGTGGTTCCAAACCGTTTTGTAGACACGAACCCCTGTTATAAATTTTATAGTTCCGCAGACCCCAAACGTAATTTGGTCTTGTTATGTTTTTCGTTTCCTGCATTATACGTTATTATACTTTCGCCTTTTGGGGCAGAATTTTATTCAACCTTCACAGTCCTTTAATCTCAATAAAGTTCTGTACAAACCCCAGGTTGGGAAACCACAAGGTGAAGTAATCCTGGCCTTCTAGTGTTATGCTCGTCATATCCGCCATTTTGTTTCACCTGTTTTTTTTACTTCGATCCTATGTTTCTACCTGTCTCTAACCCAGGGGTCTCCAACACGCGGCCCGCGGGCCAGATGTGGCAATTTTCCGTGGCCCGTGACGTTATTAGCAAATGAAAAAATAGTATTGTTTCGTTAAATATGACCAACTTTGTTTGTTTTACTCAACCGTGGAGTGTTCAAGAAAGAAAATGTAATGAAACTTTAACTCACAACCATATATCCTCACTACGTTAAAGAAATTGAACCTTTGTGATACATAACTATGATGAAATAATGCGATCTTAGTCTGGTCATCAAGTGTAAACTCAGAAAACCGTTTAGTTTTTGTTTACTGTGTAATTTTATTTTACGTATGAGGAACGTTTACGCTTATGAAGACCAACCAACATTTCATTATATTGAGTAGGCCGAATGGACTATTTTAGGTGCCCAGGACCAGGGCCCTGGAGAGAAAAAAAATATGCTGGTACAAGTCAATTTCTGGGCCCCCCTTTGAACACTATTTGTGTGCTGATGATCAAGCGTTTAATACGTTTATTCGCCAAAAGAACAAACAAAAGCAAGCTAGCCGCACTCATTAAACAGCTTGGACAATAACGTCAAACCTTTAGAGTTTTAAAAACCTAAAATTCCTATATTTTTACTGCATGCACTATAGCGTTCGTACAGCAAAGTAAACGCTCAAAAGCAAATATTGGTCTTGACTTGTACTGTGTTCGCTTAAACCAGGGGTCACCACAAACTTTTTTCAGCGCCAAGACATGGTATTTCTAAAATCCCAAAATCTGGTAATGCGACTATAGTTAAAGGGTCGGCTACGTTTTAGGCGACGCGTGCCAAAGGCTGAATTTTAAGACCATGGCATGATAAAAACTATAAACAAGCAGTGTAACAGGTTACATTGTTACTTCAATATAAACACACAAATCGGTTGGCGTGCCATGAAAAACCACCTCGCGTGCCACGTGCCAGGGGTTGCCGCCCCCCGGTATAGTTAGTCTCATCTTATGAGCAATGCTTGTATATTACGTCACAAGTAACCTAGGAAGGCAATTGTTTGCACACAATCAACACTTGTAGTCTTGTCTGTGACGTAACAAACTGGCTCTGAATCAATCATAGGCGTTCTAATCCTATGAAACCAGGTAATATCAATTCCACATATCGCGACAGGAAAACTTTCGTAGGGAGTAGTTTAATTTTTGAATGTTACAAAGTTATCAATACGATTTCGCAAACCAAAAAATATGGTCGAGGGCCGGATGAAATGACCTCAAAAATATAAAATATATATACTTGGTATACCAAAAAAATACCTACAAATCGCACAGTAAAGTTCTGCTATTGTTTGGTTAAAGCCAACTGAACAGGTTATCTGGTAAAAGATTTCCTGTTTTTGTTGGTATACCGAGTCAAGCCAAGACTTTTCACAGCTGAGAAGACTCAAGTCAAGTCAAGCTTTCGAAAAATGTGACTTAAGTCGGACATGAGACCCCATTACTGCTAAAAACACACACACACACACACACACGCACACACACATAACTGTCGCTTTATCGCTTGTGTACTTTAACAAATATGGTCCAATAAAGTACTTCGCTTACTGCCAAAGCTGTGACCAAATCAAATACGTGTAACAAATGCTTTTATAACGTCCAGAAAACTCACCAGCACATAATGCGCAAATGTGCATAAAGCGGGATTCACACCAGACGCGTTAAGCGACAAGCGTCGCGATTTTGCGTTAGGCGTCAAGCGACGTACCATTCACACACGACGACACGCTTGTCGTGACGGCACGATTTTCTCAGTTGAAGCGTCAAGCGTCGGAGTTAAATCAGATTTAACTTTTCCGCTTGACGCTTCACATTTAAAGTATCTTGGAACAGCAGAAACCTTGGTTATAAGCAGTATAGTCACTGAAAATGGAGTTTAACGAAATGCTCATTCAAATGGTACACGATTCTCCGTGTATGTACGATGCTCAGCATTGTAACTATAAGGACAGCAAGCGAAAGGAAAACATTTGGAAGAACATCAGTCAATGCACTGGTCAATCAAGTAAGTTAGTTCAATTACTCTTTACAGAGCATGCACATAACTCTACAAATTCACTCTACATATACATATGTTACAGTGGATGTTTGTATGAAACGTTGGAAGGGCCTAAGAGACCGATTTTTGAAAGAAAAAAAGAAACAAGAGAGTGCCAAAAAAAGTGGTGCAGGAGCTTCAGCCACATCAACTTGGGAACACTATGATGCACTTACATTTTTGAATGACCATTTAAGGCACAAGTTGTATGTCAATTAATGACATTATTTAACTGATTACTGTAACCTGCTAAATAATTTTGCATACTTTGTAGGACAGTTGGTAATGTGCCTTCAAGCCCTGCAGTTCTTGATATTACACAAGATGATGCAGACACAACTGATGGTATGAATAATCATTAAACATGTACTTTTTATGACTTATGTGTGTGTTTTTGATTTTATGTTTAGAAATGATTACACTTGAAGTTGTAGATGATCCCCCTGTCCCTAACATATCTACCTCTACACCAAGTACTTCATCTAGACCAGCTAAGAAACGAAAATGTTCAGATCGCATAGAGTTTGAGGTTAGCAAAATTAAACCACTGATATATGTTGTATTGTTGTCATTATTGATCTTCCCATATTATGTTGTAGGAAGGCATTTTAAAAATGTTACATGAAAATAGAACATCAGTAGAAGAAATTAAAGGCTTGAAACCAAACCCATCAAAAGATGGTCAATTCATCAACTTTGGAAATGTTGTTGCCAACAGTTTGAAAAGCATGACAACAGACATAGCATATGAGGCTATGAGTGACATAATGCAGTATTTGTCACAGAAATTTAAACCTTCCACTGATTAATTTGCTGTTTTTTTTTGTTCATTATCACTTCTTTCTGTGCAAACTTACATTCCACAATTGGTAATGTAGCATACATGAAAATGGTTTATTGAAGAACATAAACATGAAATGGTGTATTGAAGAACATAAAACATACACATGAAGCTAAAAAGTACAAGCATGTATACACTTACAGTCGATTAACTACATTATTTTGCCATGAAAGTTTGCCATTTTCTGACAAGAAATAATCCTTAAATGTATCCCTAATTAGAGCAGCTTCATGAGCATACATATTTGTACCCATTCTACCTATGGGTTGGAAGTTTGAGGAGTTTTGAATTTCATATCGCCATTCTCCAAATATCATATTTCCCATTCTGTCTTCCCGGTCAACATATGTTGGTGCACAATACATTCTTTCATTTTCCAAAGATTGCCTACTTTTTATCTGTAAAAAGTTATGTAAACAACAGGCAGCTTTTGTTATGGCAATTGCTTTTTGGGGCTCAGCTATAATAGATCTTCTGAATATTCGCCAGCGAGTGGCTAAAATACCAAAGGTATTTTCAATGACCCTTCTGGCACGTGATAGACGGTAGTTAAAAACACTTTTATCAAAAGGAAGTCTCTTTCCTGGGTAGGGTCTCATTAGGTTGGGTCTTAGAGGAAAAGCAGCATCACCCACAATACAGTAAGGGACAGTTATATTGGTTTTTGGAATACATTCAGCAGCAGGCATATTTAAATCATCATTCATAAATTTTTTACCGTATTCAGAATTGGCAAAAACACCCCCATCACTGTGTCTGCCCGAATCACCAATATCTAACAAAGTAAAGCAATAATGTGCATCACATACAGCCATTAATACAATGCTATGTGTTCCCTTGTAGTTAAAATATTCAGATCCAGCATTTTTGGGGGCCTGAATGACCACATGCTTGCCATCTATGGCACCTAAACACATTGGAAAATCCCATAAATCATCAAATTCCTTTGCAATTATTTTCCATTCTTCTGAACTTTGTGGGGGTTTAAGGTATTCTGGCTGCAATACAGACCATATTGCTTCACAAGTTTCATTGATGATTTGGCACACAGTTGAATGGCCAACTCTGTAACTCAAGGAAATGGTTGCTTGAGAGTCCCCGGTGGCCAAAAACCTGTAATAAATGTGGTCATATTAAAATAATGAACTTGCACATTAATCAACAAACAAGTAAAACCCACCTTAGCGTAATTGCGAGTCTTTGTGCAGATGAAATTGATTTTCTCCAGTGGGTATCCTTTTTGCTGATCAAAGGTTCTACTTTCTGGAGTAGTTCATAGAAAGTTTGCACATCCATTCTAAAGTACTTGTGAAAGCTTTGATGGTCATTCTGCATGTTTTTCACCAAGTTAAACTCACCCATTTCTTCTCTGTCCTGAAAGATTGGACGAACCCATACTCTGCATATAAACTAAAATCCTCAACAAATTGATTTAGGCACTTTGATAGTGAAATATGTCTTACCTTCTTGGGTAAATAATGTTGCGAACAAGTATCATGATAAGAATCAATTGCTGTTCCAGCAACAATAAAAGCAGTAGGTCAATTCTATCCATTTTAACTGTTCAGTGAAGATAAAGGCTGATTTTGCATCACAACAATACCTTTTTGCAGCATGTACCGTCGTCCGCTTTGACGCCTACCGCGTAGTGTGTGTGTAACCCCTTGTCGCTTGACGCTAGACGTGACGTTTATCGGTTGACGCGAGTGTCACATCGCCAACGCCAGACGCTTGACGTTTAACGCGTATGTCTGCATAGCCCTTAATTCTTACCAAACAACGGACGCAACTGTGGCACAAAAAAGCAGAAACATCAAAAAAAGAGATCTTGCTAAAATTCGTGCATGCACCAACGTAACAATCATAAAACTTGTTGCATAGAGATGCACTACAAACAAATCAAACTCCACATTCGGCAATTAGCATCAACATTTTTCAGTTTTAAAACAATTTTAAAAGTACACATTTCACCCTGTAATCTTCAACTTAATAATTATGGGCCCCGGTGCGGCGCACCGGCTGCACCCCCCTCTCGTGGGGCCTGCCCAGGACGGTGATTTTCATAAGAAACAAATTGAACTCGCGGTCAAAGATAAATCCAATGCTAAAGTCAATTAAACGCTTTTGCAAAACTAAATCTTAACCTGCTGAAAGTAATTTTCAGTTTTACCACTGCAGCATTTAAGATTCATTCCACCTGGATATTATTTGCTTGGTAACGCATATCAATGATCTAAAAGCGGTTTGTGACATCACAGACAAAACTGAGTTATGAATTATGCGCAAACAATTGCTTTCACTGATGATTGTGGTGAAATAAAAAGCCTTGAACACGCAAAAAAGATTTTAAAGACATAACCTCCTGAAGGTCAACGAAAATAGCGCCTTCAATCATTCAAGAACCCAAAACTTTGGTTTGGAAAGAGCAGGCGTAAAGTGTTAATAGAATGGTGTAGCATGCAGTATCAAGGCCTTTGAAAGTTTTAAATCTCAGGGCGCATGTGGCCCGCGGCTTCAAGGCAGATCAAAAATTGGCCCTGGACAAACTTTTGAGTCGGAGACCCGTGCTCTAACCCAATGGATCTCAACCTTTCGTGGATGGTGGCTCACTAAAACTAACTTTTTGGCCTCATGGCCCCTTTCAAGTAACCCTGTAGGTCATGTGACCCTTTTAAAAAATTTAAATGGCAACACATGTTGGAATTCGTTACTAATTTAGACTTTAAACAGGTTGAATACAAATTGAGTAGAGTGGAAAAGGCTGCCTAACACTCATTGGTGGTTACAAAAGGAACGAGGGCTTTTAGAGTCATCTTGGAAAGATTGTCCCATTTCTATCCAAAAGTCACTGCAGCACATATCTCGGTGAAGAAGTTTTGCGCCACCATCGTTAATCATATCAATAAACTCTTCTTGAATTTCATTCGATTCTGAAGGTAAATCGTTTAACTTGAGTGCAAATAGGGTGTTAATGAAACGGTGCAATTTGTCCAATTCCTGTAAATTTGGAAAATAATGTAAGATTTCTCACTGCGAATAGACATGTGTCGTTTCACCACTTAATAATATCATCCTTTGCTTCAAGTTCGTGGTTATCCAAAAATTGATTTAAGCTCTGAAAAGGGAGCAAAGTTTTTCTTTTCCAATTTGGAAGCCACGGCACTATTTTCGTATTGAAACTTTTCATGGGAGTGAAGAGCGTTTGTTTCTTTTCCTTGCAGAGCCAGGTATACGAAGTTGACAGATTCAAAAATGTCAACAGAAAAAGAAGCATAAAAAAAACTATTGTCAGAAAAGGTACTGTGTAGTTCTGAGCGACATTATGAACACTCGCTCGCTTAACGAGCTCGGTAAAAAAAAAAAAAAAAATCTCCAGCAACTCGGTAACGTATTTGCGAAGTGTCCTCGCACACGCCTCGCTAAAACCTGACGCAAATACGAGAGAATGCGTCAAAGACGCCCGACTCAGCAAAACCGGTAAGTCGCGCTTTGCGACAAACATGTTGCGCCTGTTATTTGGGCTGTTTTTAAAGCATTTTGCGATATAACCTCAAAATGTTTGGACTTCCTACAGACAGTTTGGAATTTGTTACTTGGTAAAGTAGCACAAAAGCAAAGTAGACAAGAGTTCAAATGGAGGTTTCATATCCTCAAAAAAGTGCAAAACATATTTTGGTATAATTTTCATGAAAAGAAAACGTCGGAGCTTCATAACATTACGATAAGATCTGTGATTAACGTAGGTTTGCACTGAATAAAATGCTTCACAATTTCTAACTGGTGACATAATAAACAATGACCACTTTGTAATACTTAACACATGTATTGTACCACTCATTTTATAAGGTTCTAAACCAGTGGTTCCCAACCAGGGCCCTTGGCCCCCCAAGGGGGCCACGAGCTGTGGTCCGGGGGGCCACGGGCGTAGATTCACCAGAAACACCCACTAAAAACCATTTTCTTTTTAACATCATTCCCCAATTTAATCGACTATTTCACATACTATTTGTCTATAGTGAGGTTTTTTACAAATACAGATTCTTATTTACGCTACTGAACCTGTTTAAAGCCGAAATTAGTACCAAATTTCAACACGAGATTTCCATTTACATTTTTAGGGGGGCCACAGGTCCTGTAGGGTTACTTGAGGGGGGCCATGAAGCCCAAAAGTAACTTTTAGGGGGCCACGGTCCACGAAAGGTTGGGAACCACTGTTCTAAACCATCCCAGTATTACATTTTCTTTTTTCAATTACAGGTTTTTAAAACAAAATAAGAACCAGCATTCTCATTACAAAGAGACAGACCAAAACCATGATGCATAAAGAGACTTGCAGGACACACAAAAAAGACCCAAATATGTGCTAAAACAGCAAATTGGATGCAAATGATCATTGCATTGTGACCTAAATTACAGGTCAAATTTGACTCTTGTAAAGCTGAAAAAAATGACAACCAGGCCCAGGCAGTTCATAAAAATTACGCTTTTATGCAGTGTTAGTACTGTATTGCGTTTGCATTATGTTTATTAGTGTTTCTGTCTATTACCCACCCCACATGCTAGTTTAAAACGACCCAATTGTCAATTTGTACAATGTTTGATTTTTTTTTTTTTTGCCTCTTATATTTCAATTTTATTTATGTAATGCTACACTGTCACTTTTTGTTTCTAATAAACACAGGTACATGCTGTTTAAATAATCATGTATTGAAATTGAATCACTTCAGTATCCAATATTGTGCAGATCAGTACATTTATTGTGGAGGTTCTTTAATGGCAGTACTGCAGGCAGGGATTTGGGACACATTACAAAACGGACAAGTATTTTGAAAAATAGAACAAACACATGGCAATCTTATAAACTTAACACAACATAACTGTTGTATCAATAAAAAACAACCAATTTTGACACGTCCATCTTATAGCTGGAGTGTTAAAGGAAAATGTAGACCCAGCAGACACACGACGTCCTATAGATATCGCGACGTCGAATTGACGAATTTCGCCGTTCCGTCGTTGTCTGTCCGTTATAACTACGTCTATTAGACGTCCAGTTTTGGTAAATATCAGACCAAACCAGAGGGTCAAAGTTTGGACGTCTTGTCGACTTACATATTTGGTCGAAATACGGGCCAAGTCACATGTCATTTGTTTGGACGTCAAAATTTTACGTCGGTCACTTATGAACTGGTTATCGTCCATCGACGTCCTTGAACGTAGAAATTGTAACTGATTTTCGACGTCATTTTTTGGTAATTTGGAGTACATCCAATAAAGGTAAAAATGTTTATGTGATTTGAGTCCGAGAACATTGAAAACTTGGCATAAAGTTGTGTCGTGACAACGATGTTTTTCAACAAACCTTTCTTTGCGATTTCAAAAACACTGTACTTTAGAGTGCAAGTTAAATGGATTTTCTGCAACAAGAAACATTTTTTCTTCACATCGCAAAAATATTCCATGAAGCCTTTTGTTCCAGCTCCCTTGGGCATCGATGCAGTCAAGTGGAAAAATCATTTGATGTTTGACTCCGCCACAGCGGTTATCGCTGCAATGTTTATGTCGGGATTAGTGATGTCGCGGACAGAGTTTTTTAAAATTTTGTTCGCACCGCAAAATTCCAAGCTGTTCGCAAACCGCACCGAAGCTGCAAAACTTATCAAAAGTTTTGTTGACACTGCTCCGCACCGCATATAATATTGTACCATAAACCCCTACATCAGTTCCTAAACCTGTAATGCAAAACATGCAACATTAAACATGTATTAATGTTATCTTAAAAATCAACTAGTTTGCATGAAATAGTCAAACAGCAACAGCATAACAAAGTCATAAATTCTTTAAACAACAAATAACAAACCAACAATCTTAAAATAAACCACTACTCCTTTAAAAAAACTATTCAAAAACACAATTGCATTAATTGAATCTGGGTGCAACTGATTCCACCTTTCTTCATACACTCTCGCAGCACATGAAAACACCCTTTCTGAAGAAGCAGATGAGCAAGGTGTTGAAAGAACACTTTTTGCAAACTTTGCAAGCTTAGGAAACAATGAACTTTGCTGGTTCCAAAATTTAATTACATCAAAACCTCCTAAATGATTTGCATATGTTGTGCACCGCTGGCGCCCACTTATGGGGAGGCGGGGAGGCGCCGCAATTTGCTGTGTAAATAAAAAACATGGTTGAAACCAACCAAACGACCTAGAAACGTAAGAAACGATTATTATAATGGCTTTTTAGACGCATGTGCGCCTTGTTGCGGAAAAATAAAACATGCTTTGTAATAATTGTTGCGGGGAAAGAAAAATGTATTACTGTATAGTTGGGTCGGCATCAGCTGCTAATGCAAAGGGTGTAACTTGTGACGTTAGGTGACATCCGGGCTGAAAATATTTCCGTCTTTACCGAGTTATAAAATTCTGCCTCCCCGCCGATTATAGCAAGTGGGCGCCTATGTTGTGCACTCAGAAGAAAAGTCAGCATGGATATATTTTGTAACCTCATCATAAGTTTGTTCAGTATTTGGAGTATCAGCATAGTCATTAAAATCTAATGCAAAGTCACACTTTCTCTTTTTTTGTGTAACATTTTGGTACATATGGTCAGTCGACAGCATGGGTTGAAAATCACTATTAGAAGAAGATTGATTCACATCCAATTTTTCCCCTTACTAAATTTGGGACTTCCACTGCACATTCTGCAGGTAGAACTGACAAACTTTTAAACTTAGGAAATAGAAAAAGGGCAATCTTGTAGGTGTCAAGACTTGGCCATTTGCTCTTAATCAATTGAGTGCATTTTAATTTTAACATTTTCAACACTATAGTATTCGTTGGCAGTGTTTTACAGTGGTCCTGTAATTTTTTTTCCACAAAAGCACACCATGAATGGTAGGATACTTGTCACCTTCCATTGCTTCCGATACTTGTTTGAAAGGCAAAAGAAAATTAATAAGTTCATTCATTAATACAATGTCAATATTTTCAAGTCGAGATTGTTGGCCTTTCTCAATCAAAAGAGTTTCTATTTCATCAAACACCTTGTTTACACTGATTAGAACTGCAAGTTTTGTGTTCCATCTTGTTTCACATTCCTGTATAACTGAACTAGTCAGCAGACAAGCAAGGCCGCTCCGTTTTAAGTAAGTAACTAAATCTTTCACTTCTGAAAGCAGTTTCACAACAGAACTTATTTGACTATTGTAGCGACTGATCACTTGCTAGATCTATTCCTTAATTGAAAGTCCGTTTTTTGCACAATTAAATCCGTAGTGACTTTGTATTGGTACAAAAGTAGAGTTGAGTTATAGTGATGATATTATAGTGATATCGTATCGCTTGAAACAACATGTATATATACGTACAACTGTCAAAGACAAACAGTCAACAAAAGGTGACAACATATGATATACAGCTGTGTGGAATTAAATGCTTGAGGTGTTGATTGTTTTACTTGTCAAATACGTTTGTTCTGATCACAATCCCACATAGGTATCCCCCCTGACAAGTGTTTTCTGTATAATGATACAAATTACGATTAGGGTAAATTTGATAAAAGTTCGACTTTTCACATCACCAAACACATAAGCGACCGCCACCAAACAGTTCTTTCCAATGACCATTGCGCGCTCTTCGTTCTTCGGACATAGTCTTTTAAATTGTTCCACGACATGTACATATGCTTGGTCAGTGTCTACGTTGGTGTACAGAGGTCGACATGATTGTTTGTTTTCTCAGCGCGGTCATTTCTTCAGCGGTGCTTGCTTGTGTATTGGTGAATGTTACTTGGTCTTGTCCGGATGAAAAACTTCAAAAACAAAAATATAAACAGCAAAATTGCGGCAAACATATTGTGATAACTATTAAGTGTAGGTGAAGGGTTATGTCACAAAATCGGTAATCGGTCCAAACAAGAAATTATGCGTGTGTACGTTAATAACGGTTTGCAAAGTTCTCTACACCCTAATACTAAGCTCAACTCGCTAACTTTGAGGCATCACGGATTTGCTTTGCGAGGAGCTGACATTCCCTAATGCAAGGATTTGCAGACCGTGGGATCAGACAATAAAAATGAATGAATGCAATACAATATGGCAGCCTTGCGACCTTCTCAGAACGATTTCCCACATAATCGCAACCTCAGTGAGTCGAGGGTTTCTAACGATGACATGCCGGCGAGTTTCATTGATCGCTCGGTGTGTGCTTTTTGCTCATAAACAGCACATTAAGTAGATTGTTATTCCTCCGTATCAAACACACAGGTTACATATTTCTCGGTACAAGTTATAGTTAAGTTGACATCTTACAACTACCATACACTAAACAGTTATTACGGCTTCAGACAATACGCAATACATTAAATTTTGACATATCCCAAGTTTGGGCTAGGCGTTAGATCTTAAAAGTGTAAATAAATATAACATAACATAATGTTAGGCGTAGCTTGGTAATACAACATTCATCAAAATGCAAACTTAACTTTCATCGTTTTTAACAAACAACATTGTCATCGAAGTTGTGGTCCATTTTGCTTTGTTCCCTTCTTTTTGCTTGTTTTCCATTTCCATATCGATTTTTGCTACTTTAGGTCACGTCGCTGCTTGGTTGGTTGAAGTTAGAAGGTGTTGCTGGTTCTGATCACGTCGGGGTATCACCATTTACGTAGCGACCCCGACGCTTGCTGGATCTAATCCTTAATTGAAAGTCCGTTTTGTGCACAATTAAATCCGTAGTGACTTTGTATTGGTACAAAAGTAGAGTTGAGTTATAGTGATATCGTATCGCTTGAAACAACATGTATATATGCGTACAACTGTCAACGACAAACAGTCAACTAGATCTAATCCTTAATTGCTAGATCTAATCCTTAATTGAAAGTCCGTTTTGTGCACAATTAAATCCGTAGTGACTTTGTATTGGTACAAAAGTAGAGTTGAGTTATAGTGATGATATTATAGTGATATTAAAGTGATATCGTATCGCTTGAAACAACATGTATATATACGTACAACTGTCAAAGACAAACAGTCAACAAAAGGAATTAAATGCTTGATGTGTTGATTGTTTTACTTGTCAAATACGTTTGTTCTGATCACAATCCCACACTATAATAGGTTTCATCATACAGTAAAGTTTCTTCATTCTCCTCTTTATCATTGCACTGAATACTTGCACGTTTTATTCTAAAGACATGATACAATACAGTGTTTAAAATATGGTAGCCAGTTAAAAACCTCTAATGCTTTTTTTACATTTGCTCCTCTATCAGACACAAAAGTAACTGATTTCATCAACTCCATTGTAAAACCATACTTTATTAAGCTTCTTACCAATTCGTTTGTAATATAATCTGCAGATTTAACAGATGGAGAAAATTGCTCACAAAATATGGCACTTTCTTCGATCCACTGTGCAGTACATGACATATAGCTTTGTTTTTTATGGCTATCTGTCCATAAATCAACAGTCATGCCGACTCCTCCATTGCAATGTATAGCCTGATTTAATTTTGCAATCAAATTACCTCTTTCCTCTGCTGCTGACTCTTACATACTTGCTGATGGTATTTCTTGAAGGCAAAACACCTGAAACATTCACCTGTCCATATTTTGCGCCTACATTGATTAAAGTCTGTGCAAAGTTCTTCATTCCACTTCATTCTTGTTCCACATGTCTGGCTAAGTGGGTTGTGCCTGTCGTGTGGCTAATATACTTGAAACACTTCAAGCACTGTCTGCATGCTAACATCGGAAGTTGTTTGGAAGCCGAAGATTCTGCTCCTGCCTTCTCTGCCACTATGCCAAAAGTGTTCCAAATGCTAGATTTTCCGCATTTTTTTTATAATACAGAGCTCGCCTGCCTCCAAACTTTTTTTGACTTAGCAAAAATACCAAAAAAAAAAAAAAAATTGATAACAAAAAAATCGAATAACCCTAATTTAACGTTTACGTGTACTCTAAAATTCTAAAGGCATACAACCAATTGTTATTTCACAATAGCTCTGCTTAATCATGACAGAAAAACGTATCAAACCTGTGTACATAAAAGTTGAGAACTTCTTTAAAGCAAAAGTAATTACACAAGTTGCACGGCGTGCGGCATTGACGCTGCATAAAAATTTATTAATGCCGCGGCCGCGCATAAAAAAATACCTCAAAAAATTGCGCGGCCGTCACGGTAGAGCTACTAACGGAGTGCCTCCTTGGACAGTGGTTCTCAAACTTTTTTGTGCGCGACCCAAATCTGAGCTTTATGAACTTGTTGCGACCCAAGCCTCAAACATCAAAATATGTGTTTTTTATTTCTTGTAACTTACGAATACCTACTTGTCCTTGAATGCTAACTGTTACATCTCAAGTTCAGTTTCGCATGATTAACCTCGTATCATTCCCCGTGCTAACACGTTACAATCGCCGTGTGCGTAACCGAATGTTGGAAGGCTATTGTCTGTATGTTGTAATGATTGGTTCATTTTGCCGAACAACGTGGTCGAGTGAGGCTGTATTTCGCTATGGTAGTACAGTAGCTGGGTGCCATCTAAACTCTCAGAAAACCACTTACTTATGATGCAATACTCCAAGGTTACGAAGATAAAGCCACATAAAATGCGTTAGTTACAATAATTCAGTCATGACTAGGAATTGGAAATACTTGAAATGAAAAAGTTCATTTAGGCAGAAATTGAATCACCATAGCGCGACCCATTTTTTTACCCTGCGCTACCCATACTTTGAGAACCAATGGGGAGATCCAAAAGTGCTTAATTTTCGATAGGTGGCGCAATGGAGCATTCACGCCAAAATGAAAAAAAAAAAAAATTCGCGCCAAACAAAAATTATTTTATAGAAGGGTTTGATTTAGTATATTTTTTTTATCTGTTTTTAAACTATCTGGTTTGATTTAGTATATTTTTATGTGTTTTGACTGTCTGCATTACAATAATGCATTTCAGGTAAAAATTGACATAAAGTTAACAAACTGTAATGTGGGGAAAATTTGTATGGGGGATGGGGGAAGTGAAAGGGGGGGGTAGGGGAATTAAAAGACAGAGTTGGAAAAAAGTAAGTGTTAGATAGTTTGAACAGTTGAACATAAAATTAAATTGTTGTGTTTGTTGCAGACGAAAAAACCAATTAATACTGGCAGACAAAAACGGTGAGATTTTATGATGAAATGTTTTGTGTGTATTTCATGGTTAATGTATTCATTATTTTTCAGATTCATACCGTACAAAAAAATTGTACGCCTGCAAAAGTAAGTGAACTATCTTAAATGAATTCAAATTTTGATGAGAAAATAATTTTACACATAAAACATTTATTTGTAGGCAAAATATAATTCCTCGACATTCAAGGTAAGCTACAACATTGCATAAATTTTTTCTTGCCTATATGACAAATTATATTGTTTGCAGATGGCTATCCAGGCATTTATTTTTTTTAAGGTTTATTGTTTGAAGTAAGGTTGATTTTTGTAATATTTGATGAATAGAAAGTTGTAACAGTACTACTAATGGCACACTATGTTTTTTTACACACAGGGAGAACAATAAAAGTAACTCAAACTGTAAGTTTGTATTGTAGACTTTTTAACTTGCAAATGTTGTAACAGTACAACTAATGACACACTATGCTTTTTTACACACAGGGAGAACAAATAAAAGAAACTCAAACTGTAAGTTTGTATTGTAGACTTTTTAACTTGCAAATGTTGTAACAGTACTACTAATGACACACTATGCTTTTTTACACACGGGGAGAACAAATAAAAGAAACTCAAACTGTAAGTTTGTATTGTAGACTTTTTAACTTGCAAATGTTGTAACAGTACTACTAACGACACACTATGCTTTTTTACACACAGGGAGAACAAACAAAAGAAACTCAAACTGTAAGTTTGTATTGTAGACTTTTTAACTTGCAAATGTTGTAACAGTACTACTAATGGCACACTATGCTTTTTTAGACACAAGAAGAAAAAGTGGTTTGAATGTAAGTATGGGTACAAACATCTTTCAAAAAATATTCTTATACTAAACTGTTTGTGTGCTTTGCAGAAAACAAGGAATAAAAGTTTATTAGCAGTTTGTGGCTGTATGATATTTGATGACAGTTTAGGACAGAAATGGTGAAATTTTTTTGCAAGGTGTTTAAAAAAATTGTGAGAATTCCAACCACACCCATGAGGCTCTCATTCGTGGTCGTTGGCATTTTTGTTTACCCAGACGCCTCGCCAGTAGCCATATGAAACTGGGGGTTCTTAGAACCACACCATTTGAGCGTTCGAGCCTTTAGTTTTAGCAACCGTCCTAGGCTTTCGGTTAACCACATCTTTTGAGCGTTCAAGTCTGCAGAAGACAGATTGGTT
The DNA here is from genome assembly GCF_965637545.1 of Phallusia mammillata. NCBI lineage: Eukaryota > Metazoa > Chordata > Ascidiacea > Phlebobranchia > Ascidiidae > Phallusia > Phallusia mammillata. The sequence goes on from NC_137257.1 coordinate 14,131,545, forward strand.
AACCACAACCAGTTAGGCGTTTAAGCAAAAATGCTTATTGGTTAACCACACTCAGGCGTTCAAGCAAAAAAAAGCTGTTCATAAACAAATGAGCTTTTCGGACATTGGAAGGAATATTACCATCTCTTTCTTATTGAAAGCCAAAAAAATAAATAACACAAATTGCACTAATTTTTGCGCAACCGGGTGACATGGCAATTAGGGACAAATGAACCTTTTGTCTGAAATAGGACACTGCGAAATGTCAAAGCAACTGGTGTGAAAACCTTGTTTACATCTCATACATGTAATCCAGTCACTTTTCGCCATGCCGATAGTTTTTACATGTTTGTCAGTCCCACACATTTTACATTGATCTCTCTCTAGTTTGCCTTGAAGGCAGTTACCAGATATAAGGTTAATATCACACACCAATCACCAATTGGTTTTGAATGTCAACTGCCAAAAGAATCCAATGGCGGTGTGAAGGGTTCCATGGAATAAAAATAAGCTTTTTATCGATTAGAGACATATCATGCCAAAGCTTTCCAATAGGTCTCATATTTTCCAGGAGTTGTGCCATCATAGTACAAACATACAATGTATGGTTGTTGGCAGACACTATTTGCCACAAATAGCTGTCAATTACATCGCCAAACAGCCATCCAACTACAAAGTGTTTGTCAAATATTTTTAAAAGTTGTTCTTCAAGTTTTGGTAAAGTTTGTTCCAGTGACTTTAACTCCAAAATTGAAAGCGAATGATGTCCATTTACTAAAATCTTTTCATTGACTTTGTACCTGTTAAGGCTGTCCAAACTAGGTGTAAAACATTTTGACCCTGTTGACAAATTGACCGTTCCAGAAGTTTCGTTGTATACTGGGGACGGCAAAGTAGTCACTTGGTGCAGTTGCTGCATAGTATTTGCAAAAGCTCCCACTCTTGATGTAAATGGGTTTGTCTTTGGTCGTTTACGGGGAAGCTCATCACCACTATTAGACAAAGGCATCTTTCTTTTTGTTGCACCAAACTTTTGTTCTGAAATTTGGGAAATTCTTACATGTTTTTAATGTCACTTAACAAATCATTAAATTTCTTTTTTTTTTAAATTACAAATCATAAAAGTATTTGTGGGTGACTTTTTAAATGTCTCTGAAGACAGTAAATAAGTTTCAGGAACATCAGAGATGCAATTACTTGCTATAGCTTCTTCATCTGATTTTGTTGCACTTATATAGTTCACAACATTTGGATCCAACACCATGTGAACAGAGTTGTGATACCATTCTGGTAAGCTGGACCAATCAACATCATCATACTTGTTAAACACAGCAAACATGTGCTTGCATGGCAAGAAGTGTCGTGTAAAATCTGCACATGTGCATTTGGGAAATTCATCCCTTGATCCAAATTGAACGGTGTATATTTGGTTAGTAGAATCACTTTTAACTTTTTTGATAAAGTACTTCTGAAGTTTAACATTATCTAACCAAAATACACTGCACTGAAAATTTGTTAATGCTGTTTGATAACTTTGCTCGCTTTCAGCACTTGCTATAGCTCTCATAAATGCTAAAACTTCATCTTTGTTATCTCGAACTCCATTTTCTGACTTTTTCACCCAGCGCTCCCATACTTGCTCACGATGAAAGTCGCAAATTAATACATTGCAATTTACAAAAGTATTAAATTAATACCTTATTCTTGTCACTAAAAATGTATATACCCCCATGTTCAGCAATAGAAAGACATATAATTGTGCTTACCTGAAAATACACTTTCAATGGCATGTATTTCAGCATCACATTTGTCTGTCATGAAAAATGAAGGTTTCCAGGCAAGTGTCCATTTTTAAAAAATTGAAAGAGCTTCTTCAATATTGATTTGCCTTTCATTTTAAGTGATAAAACTTGCAACAACCTGGTAGTTTACGTTTGTCTTAACACACAAAAAAAATAAGGGCAGAGCATACTTCCGATGTTTTATAAGTGGCATCAAGTAACGAAATGTCTTGCCCATAACGAAGTAGAAGTTTGCGCTGCCAATGAAATTAATGGACAAATAGCATGGTTTGTTCGGAAGCAATTACAGGAGCTGTTATTTCATCGGTAAGATCTCAAGAAGTGTTTTGGTAGAACTGGAAAATGGCCGAGAAAAGATTTTGTCTTCTGGATCACCAGCCTTGACCCACTCATCAACCAAACATTGGACATTTGTCTGATCCATTTTTGCAAGCTTACGTTTTAAAAATGACCTGTAGAAGTGACTCTCAACATCCTTTCTTGTTGGAAAAAATCTCCGGTTTGTGCTTGATGGTACATCATCATTTTTAAACAGCTCATGTATCACAAATGATTTTAAGCCTCTCATAATCTCCCCAATATTACACACACCTTCATTCACCATTTCATCAATTTTTGTAATGATTCGTTTGTCAACCATTTGAAGAAATCCTGCTGACTAACCCCTGGCACTGTGGTTTTTTTCATGGCACGCCAACCAATTTGCGCGTTTATATTAAAGTAACAATTTATCCGGTTACACTGCTTGTTTTCAGTTTTTATCATGCCATTGTCTTAAAATTCATCCTTACATGCACAAAACACACTGCTTTCTCTTTATCATCAATATTTGTTGGCACGAATCACTATAATTTAGAAAAACGTTGGCACGCGAGGTCATTAACACATGGAAATAACAAGTAAATTGGCACGCGTCGCCTAAAAGGATGCCGACCCCTGCAATACGATATCCAACAAATTGCAAGTTTTTTTTGTTTAATTTTGATTTTTGTGTTTGGAAAACATACTTCTCCAATAACATGGCCAACATGACCGTCGCTGCTTGGAAAGGCAATACTACAGGCACGTTCCTTCAACAGAGACTCATCACTATCTTTTAAAGCCTTGCGAATAAATTTAGCTGATTTTTTCCTTTGGTGTTCTGATCTGGTGACTTCCTGATATTAAACAAAGCAAAAAATAAAATTTGTCATACTGATAAAGCATTAATATACTTACACAAAATTGGGGAAATCTCAGCACTTCCTGTATAAATATTTTTGCTTCGCAATTGCATTTTTTTGTACCTTGAATACACATCTTTTTTTGGCAGGATTAGGATGGTCAAGTAACTATAAATGGCGACAATGCTATTTTAAAAACCTTGCTTGTAGATTGAGCCATGAGACACCATTATACCGGATTGGGAATGCATGGCTTGCGTTTATCATTTCCTTCTTTGTTGTAATCTTTGCCATGTTGGCACTCCAGCCACACACTTTGTACAATAACATATGGGACTAAATCTTTTCCCCAGTGTACATTACCTTTTGAGATATCTGTGCATAAAAATGAAACATTACCACTTTTATACATATAAATATTTACTACTGCAGGGGTGGCCAACCCGCGGCTCGCGAGCCGCATGCGGCTCTTCGCCTGGTTTTATGCGGCTCTTAAGTTTTTGTCGAAGTTTGGAGCCATTGTGTATATTTGGGTAAGTATGTGGCGATCTGGTACAAAAATCGTTAAATTTAAAGTAAAGCTTTAACAATTTTGCTTTTGAACAAACTTATTATCGGCATGGACACAAACCTTGCCTTAAAACTGTAACTTTATGTGGCAAACGGCTTGATTATGATGGCATATATTTAATTGTGAACAATGAATGGTTGCTCATTGTTGCGTACAATGCGAATGAGACACGAAGCAACAGCGATATTTACAACAAATGTGTTCCAAAGTAAATGCTTCAATCCGTTGTTTTTCGGGTTATGACGAATGTTATATTTTATCGGTAGTTTGTGTTGGGTTTGAATTGAGCGATTGTGGGTGGTGAATGCATTAATGACGTCGCAATGAATTTAGTTTCGCCACTTTGCACTTGGGGCACATGCGCGTTAGGTGTTTGGGGCGCGTGCGCGTTAGATGAAAATACCGCAAGTTTTTTCAGCAGGGAAAATCTTTTAAATAAACAATTTTGGTCAAGTTAGCCTTCAAATTGGCAATGAAAAAATATTTTAGCAATTCACCAGAAATGAATCTCAAATGAAAAAAGGGGTATTTTAATTCATATGTTTTTGTTTGATGGATTCTTTGAAATGAGAGTTTTGAGTGAGAGACAGTGTTTGCACTGACCATTTATTGTTGAAAATGACTGGCCCGTGGTCTGTACAAGTCAAATTGTGTCATTATTATGTTGGTGTGCGACATTTAGAATAGATCTGGCTAAGCACAGGTCTCCGTGTGTGAGGAAGGGACGAGTCATTTAACAAATGTGCTTATGTGTATAATGTGGCTCTTTGTGGTAACACAATAAAAAATATGGCTCTTCGGCTTTGACCGGTTGGCCACCCCTGTACTACTGCATTTCATACTTAATCTGTTGACAAAATTATCAACAATAAACATACCATGGAACTTTTTTGAGTATTAAGCGTGTCCGGTTAAGAATGAGCCGTGACACGCCCAAACGAGACAGGTAAACACAACGCAGGAAAAAGGCAAAACGAGAAAAAAGGCGTTTCTTGCAAACGTAATGCGTGTCGTCACCACACAGCTCCCCCCAGAAACGACTTTTAAATTTTACGAGGACGTCCCCGTTTTTTTATATTTGGGGTTGGCAAAGGCTGCGAAATATCAATTATTGCTGGCTTTAAACGGTCAATAGACACAGTTTGTTGCTTTCCCCGACATCTAAAACAAAATATTTTTCATTGCGCTGTCGAACCTTAAAAGGACCTTCATAAGGAGGATTTAGTGGAGGTTTGTAAGAGTCCTTACGAACGAAAACAAGTTGACACTGAATAACAATTGTGGTACAGAATGTTTAGGGTTACAATGGCGTGATGTTGGCACTGGTAGCAATCTCGACAGTGCCTTGCGCAACGTTCGCACATATTCGTTCGGCAGGGGTTCTTGGTGTGTAGGTGGAATGAAATCTTCTGGAATTGGTATGGTTGAGCCGTACACCAATTCTGCACTGGAGGTCTTCAGATCTTCTTAGGGTGAAGTGCGTATACCCAAAAGCACCCATGGTAACTCGTCGCACCAATTTACGTCCTTAAGTCGTGCAACTAATGCAGTCTTGAGGTGCCGGGGAAGCGTTCAACCAGGCCATTCGCCTGTGGGTGAAATGCGGTAGTGCATTGATGTTTGGTGCCCAACATTTGCTTCCACAGACTTCCTTCCACAGATTGGACGTAAATTGTGGTCCTCTGTCTGATGTGATAAGACTGGGAACTCCAAATCTGGCGATCCAGTGAAAAGCTATTGCCCTTGCACAACTAGCGGTTGTGGCTTCTGCCATTGGAACTGCCTCCGGCCATCGTGTATAGCGATCGACTATTGTAAATAGATACTTTGCACCTCGTGATTCAGGCAAAGGGCCGACAATGTCTACATGTATGTGGCTGAATCGTATATTTGGAACAGCAAACTCTTCCAGTGGCGCCTTCATGTGACAATGAATTTTCGACCTCTGGCATTCGATGCATTGCTGCGCCCATAAGCGAACTTCTTTGTTAATTCCATGCCATGCAAATTTGTCGGACATAATCTTCTGTGTAATACGCACAGATGGGTGACATAATCCGTGTATAGCATTAAACACCTTTCGCTTCCAGCTTGAGGGGACTATTGGTCGGGGAGAACCGGTGGATATGTCACATAATACAATAGTTTGCGAAGGACCAATGGAAACATCTTCTAAATCCAGCGATGTCACAGCTGTGCGATATGCTTCAACTTCGTCACAATGTTGAGCTTCTGCTAACTGATGGTAATCCAAATCGATTGTTTGTTGTCGGACTGATGCCATGTATGACCGAGAAAGGGCATCTGCTACGACGTTGTTCTTGCCTTTTGTGTGCTGCACATCAGTTGTATATTCAGAAATATTTGTCAAATGCCTTTGCTGTCGAGCTGACCAAGGTTCTGCGACTTTTTTAAAAGCAAATGTCAATGGTTTGTGGTCGGTGTATGCTGTGAATGCTCTTCCTTCCAAAAAATAGCGAAAGTGTCGAATTGCTAGATGCAAAGCAAGTAGTTCTCGGTCGAACGTACTGTATTTCTTTTCAGCTTGTCTTAATTGACGACTAAAAAACGCAAGAGGCTCCCAGGAGCCATTAACCTTTTGTTCTAGTACCCCGCCTACAGCATGATCGGATGCGTCCGTGGTTAATGACACAGGTGCTTGTGGCTGCGGGTGAACAAGTGTCACTGCTTTAGCTAAAGCATTTTTCGCCTCATCAAAACTAGACTGCAGTTCTTTTGTTTGGGCTTTTTTTATAGAGCTTTATAAATGGGTAGCATAATGCTTGCGGCCGAAGGAATAATGCGGTGGTAGAAATTTACCATTGCTGCAGACCTTTAATTGTGTTTGGGCGTTGAAAGCGTTGAATGGCTGCTACCTTGCTTGTCAGAGGTTTAGCTCCGTTTGCATCAATGTGATGACCAAGAAACTCAATGTGAGTTTTCCCAAATAAGCATTTATTTAAATTAACTACAAGTCTATTTTCAGACAAATGCTGAAAAAGCTGCTCAAGATGAGAAAGATGTTGCTTCTTAGATTTACTTGCTATCAGAATGTCGTCTAAGTATACGAATGCAAAATTGAGCGTCTGGCAGATGTTGTCCATTAATCGCTGAAAAACTTGTGCGGAATTCTTCATACCAAATGGCATTCGCAGAAACTCGAACAAACCAAAAGGCGTTATAACTGCCGTCTTTGGAATATCTTCTTGTGCTACTGGTACTTGGTGGTGACCCTTGACCAAGTCTATTTTGGAAAATATCTTTGCGCCAGCCAGACCTGCAGAAAAATCTTGAATGTGTGGCAGTGTGTATCGGTCTGGTTCTGTTATCGCATTTAACCTGCGATAATCGCCACAAGGGCGCCAACCTGTACCATCTTTAGGGACCATATGTAAGGGCGAAGCCCAGGGACTCGCTGATCTTCCAATTATTCCCATGTCTAGCATTTTTTTTTAATTCTTGCTTGACTATGACCAGTTTTTCAGGAGATAAGCGGCGAGCCCTTAAATGCACCGGTGGTCCTGTTGTCACGATGTGATGTTTGACGTTGTGTTTTGGCGGCGTGGAAGGTAGATTGGGTGCTGTAATCACCGGGAATTTAGAAAGAAGCTTCGTGTATGCGTCTGTGTTTAAGGCAATGTTGTTCAGCTTGGGGGCGGCTTGCTTGGCGGCATGCAAAGGAATGCTCGAGAACAATTTAGCATTCAACAGGCAATTGTGCTTAAGGTCGACAATCAAGGAATGTGCGCGCAAGAAATCAGCACCAAGGAGTGGTCTAGAAACTTGCGCCAACGTGAAATTCCAGGAAAACCTTCCAATTTTTAAATCCAACTGAAGTTTCTTCTTGCCGTATGTGTAGATGCGGGTGCCATTGGCTGCTTGAAGTTCTTTACCACGAGGGCAATTCCTACGCTGAAACGCAGGATAAACACTAATCTCCGCTCTTGTGTCAACCAAAAAGCGTTGACAGGTATTTTTATCCCACACATAAAATAAATTGTTGATTTGGCCGGTCGCTGACGATGTTAGAAGCGACCGGCTGGTAAGTTTCCCTGCCAGCTGCAAGGTTTCTGACATTTGACCGCCTTTTCACCAAAACGGTCGTGATAAAAGCATAGTCCAGGCTGCTTTTTGGACCTAAACGTGTAGTTTCTAGGCACTTCTACATCCCGTTTGTTGATTTTTGATATTTGCAATTCATGCCCTTTCGCCTGCCAAAGCACATCAGCTCGTAGAGCAAGTTTCCGAGGATCACCAAAGCTTTCTTTTGCTAGAATCAAACGTATATCTTCTGGCAAAGCTTGCAAGAATATATATCGAAACAAAAAGCAGTTAGCATGACCACACACCAGAGACAGCATCTCATCCATAAGTTGCGAAGGCTTCTTATCTCCGAGATCGTTTATACGAAATAATTTTGCAGCTCTTTCATATTCAGAAAGACTGAATATACTCAGAAGTCGCTGCTTAATCGTGGTGTATTTTTCTTCTTCTGGTGGTTTTTCTAGTAAATCAATCAACCTACTTGCTGTTTGCTGATCAAGTGATGCAACCACATAATAGTACTTGGTTTGATCGCAGGTAATTTTCTTTAGGGCAAATTGTGCTTCGGTTTGTTGAAACCAAATCCTTGGCTGTTCTACCCAAAAAGTGGGCAGTTTAATAGACACAGCGTTTTCTTGGTTTGTCATCTTTGAAGCAAGATAAAACGTATAGTGTTATGCACACTGCCAAACGACACGACAACGATAGGGAAATACCCAGCTGTCGCACGACGGCCTCCTGATGATCTGAATCGACACCGACGATTGCTACCGATGCCCAATGCACATTGGTTACGATTGTCGGTTTACAATCAATACACCACTCATGGCTTAAATTGTTTAATTGTAGGTAATAAATTGAAACTAATCCATGACTTTTTTCCAAGCATACCTTAAACCAATAACTTCTTTCAATAAAAAATAAAATGAAAACATTCAAGTGAAAAATACTGCTCTTGTATTTACAATTGCTTCTTACAAAATATGACAATGATTAGGTAAATGGGCAGTATCAAAGAAGTAGAAACACTGAAAGGAACATGAAGAAAACTTAACACTTAAGAACAAACACTACAGAACAGTGCTAAAACATGACAAGTGTTTGGCAGCAATGAAACCCTGAATAACAATGAAAAAAATGTGCATAACACATGGTATTTACAAGTTTTCGGAATGCACTAAAATGTCTGAATACAATGTATTTGTAATTTGTTGTATGTACAAGCCAACTACATCTGGTGATTTTGATCTTAATTCAGCTGCCACAAATGCGGCATAATGGTCAAACTTATCTGATGATGATGGAGCACTTAAAGTGTTCAACCTTTCATTAGATCTCTGGATCACACTCAGCATTTGGCCCTGCAATAGAACAGGTTTAGTACCATTATCAGTTTTCTTTGCAATTGATTTACTCCACCTGAATTTCCACACCACTAGCTAATGATTTCTTGGCCCTTTTTGCATGTGGTTCTGTTGCAGATGAAGCTACAGATTCAGGACTGGCAGGTGGCTCACATTCAAGTGAAGAATTTAATGCACTGTCGATTGTAGTGCTGGAATTTTCACCTTGAGAAACATCAGGTCTATTGCCACGGGGTTCTTTATTGATTGAAAAATTGTCTTTGGTGCTAGTAATTAAAACATTGTTATTATTGCAAATTAGAACAAAAGATATAATACCTTCTGTGCTTGATGTAGCTCTCCAGAAATTTAAGTTGCTGAAAATAAGGCCATGTTTCTGGTGGTTGAGAACCTGACCCACTGGGAACTTCTGTGCTTTTTTTGTGTTTTCGGGCATAGGTACTCCTCAGGTTGTTCCATTTCATTTGGCAGTGTTGAACTAAACAAGGATAAAACTAGTGAATTTAGTGAAAAGATTAGTTTTCTTTAGCTATATAACCTGTGGAACTCAGTTTTGTTGCAACTTCCTTCCATGCACTTTCAGTTTTGTGCTTGTTCTTTTTGTCTGGATGATACTGATTATACAGCAGTGGCAAGCTGGAAATGATATGAATTAATTGCCTATTCCAATTTTCATCTTCCATTTTTCCTAATTGTATTTTAAATTACCTTCACATTTGTTCTGTGAATAAAAACATTTAATTATGTTGACCAATTGTCCATTGCCATGAAACAGCACCAGATGTATTAAAATATTTACACAGTTCATCTCTAACAAATCTAGCATCATTGCCATAAAAATTTGAACCCATATCCCTAATTCTTAAAAAAATTACTGAGTTTGGAATGGATTGCCTCCAAGAACCGGGGACGCAGTCACCAGAATTAAGGCTTACATCCCCATAGCTATGTGCTGCAGTTGTTGAACTCTGTAAATAGTTATGCAGAACAACAATTGCTTGAACAACCTTTTCAGCTAGATTAGGGTTGCAATTAATCATGTTGTAAAAAATTTGCCAACGCACAGCTAAGATGCCAAAGGCATTTTCAACTACCCTGCGAGCCCGACTTAATCTATAATTATATATGTTTTTGGTTGTTGACAAAAACTTTCCAGGGTATGGTTTCATCAGGTATTTTTTCAGGGGGAAGGCATCATCCCCTACAATTACAAATGGACTAATAAAAGATGAATTTGATAGCTTCCTGGGCAAAGGAACACCAAGCATATTTTTATCAAATTGTTTTCCCATCTCAGAGTTTAAAAATACACCTCCATCACTGTGGCGTCCGGAGTTACCTATATCACACAAAGCCAAAAGAACTAGTGAAAAATATCCTTTGTAATTGTAAAACTCATAGCCACTGTTTGGAGCGCACTTGATTCTGATGTATTTGCCATCCAATGACCCAAGACAATTAGGAAAGTGCCAAAGTGTTTCCAAATCTTGGGCAATTTTTAGCCAGTCTTCTGTGCTTGGGGGAGCAAGGTATTTTGGACCCAGCACATTCCAAAGAGCTTGACAGGTTTCTTGCAATATGACTCCCACAGTTGTATGTCCAACTCGAAATGAGTATGAAAGCTGCTTTTGTGATGAACCAGTTGCCAAAAACCTGATAATAAACCAAACAATTATTATTGTAATGAAAAACCATGCAGAAAGCAAAAATTACCTCAGTGTTAAAATCAATCTCTGCTTTGGACTTATTGGTTTCCGAAAATTTGTATGCTGTTTTTCTATAGCTGGCGTTACTTGCTGCAATATGTCATAAAATTGTTTTGCTGTCATCCTAGCATATTGTCGAAATTTTTCTTCATCACTTCGGGCAAGTAGTTCACCAACCAAAATAAATTCAGACTTTGTGTCTCTTTCTTTGAGCATCTCATCAACCCATACACGTCTGCCAGTGGTTTTAATTATTATCTAAAAATTATTTTACCATTGAGGTGTTTGTAATAATTACCTTGAGTTATTCTCGTGCATGAATGATAACACCATCACTTGTTGTTGCAATAAAACCAGTTTTTCACATATCAGTCTAAACTGCCATTGGTTATATAGCGACATTTTGCGTACACAATTGAAAAAAACTTAAATTGAAACAAACAAACTCGACAACAGTCTAAAAATTATAAATTTAACAAAGTTTTATTTCACCACGAGGTCCCGATGCGGTTACGACGTCCCGACGAAGTAGGATTGATTTCTACTCGATCGGGCCGTCGTAGCAAGTACTTCTCCCGTCGGGACGGGCTCTAAAAATCGCTTCTCTACGTATGCTCCGACGCGGTGTGCATTGGCATACGTAACAACCCGTCGGCGTCGGATCAGAAGGCGCTAACGACACGATAACGACGGCGGTGTGCATTGGGCTTAACTTGTAGTCGGCGGTCACCAATATGTAGCGAAGTTGTTTTTATTAAGCGTGTCCGGTTAAGAATGAGCCGTGACACGCCCAAACGAGACAGGTAAACACAACGCAGGAAAAAAGTCAAAACGAGAAAAAAGGCGTTTCTTGCAAACGTAATGCGTGTCGTCACCACAACACATTAAATTTGGTTACTGTTGACATTTCAAACTGTTTAACTGTCTTTTCATCTTCTTCATACGTAGAAACCCACTGTAAGTAATGTAATGATTAATTTATGAAACTTCCTGAAAATAAATTAAACATGAACCTCCAAATTTGTATGCTTGCATACTTGTTCTGCAGGCAGATTAACCTGGCACAAAATTTAAAGGATTTTAGGGTAATTAAAAATTATTCACAGTATACAAAGGACATATGTCAAACCATTTCACTTGGACTTTTTTCAAAATTTATAAAAAAAGCAATCTTTTGGGACAGCTTTCCGGTTTAAATTGCTTCTTTAATATGTTTGCTTGCTATCTTACGTCTGAATTGTGAATTGTTCTACATCAAGAAAGAATCACTCTTGGTCAAATTGTTGAATGTAAGTCAATAAAGTAACATTTTTTAATAACTACAAATTTATTGGGTTACAAATATCATGTAGTTTTTAATATTATATAGTTTGGACAGTTTAAAAAAGGAGCGCTCTGTTGACTTTATGAAGATTTATATTTCAAGTTTAATACCTTGTGGGCTGGAAACATAATTACTTCAAACATGGTTAGCATGTACGAATGCTGAGAGGCCACCTCTTTCATCTGCCGGAAATTATTCCGGCGTTCACTGTGAATAACAATGTACGGAGTGTCATTGTTCCAGCACACTTTTGCTTTTGTTTTATCTGCAATTATATATAAATGTATTTTTATACATCTCTGTATTATATAAAACATTTATGGGACTATTGCTGACTTATGCCAACAAAAATGCGTATGTCATTGTTTGTGACAAAACCAATTTTAAAGCAAACACAGTTTGGAATTGCAAAATTGATTTCTCTGCATCTTTTTTACATTGAAACCATTGTGAACAACAAAATCGATTAAAGAAGCCGAAGTCAAACCGTAATCATTTTTAAAGTAAAATATCACATACCTTTTCAATTTGACTTGTTGTTGCAAAATCAAATTCATGCTTTTCTCTGCAACCAATGTAAGTTATTTTAAAGTTAGATCTTAGAAAAGCAAAAAAATAACAAAAACATACGCAGTTTCGTTGCATGGAGTCATAACTGGTTGGATTACATCCTCCACCTTCACTGAAACGTACGTGGTTTCGTTGCATACATTTTTAACTTCTATTTTTCAAATTTACAACTTTTACTTATGATATTAATTCTTATACAACTTATTTTGTATCCTTTATACAACTTATTTTAGCACTTTAAACATTTTTTCCACTACACCCATTGACTGCAACCTCAAAAAATATCTTCAATCATCTAGGTTGAAAAACCGAACATCCCAAAATATATCTTAACATAAAATGAAGCTTTACTTCTTCCTTTTCATCACTCGCATCATTTTGGCGCGAATGCTCCATTGCGCCACCTATCGAAAATTAAGCACTTTTGGATCTCCTAGGAGGCACTCCGTCAGTAGCTTTACCGCTCACGTGGCGCGGTTGACACCACTAGTCGGGATGTCCAATAAACTTATACTACGTTTTCATGTCGCGAGTTTGGGCCATGTGACCATATTTGGAAGTGAAAAAAATGAAGCAGCAAAATTACTTGGCCCAAAATTTGGGCCATCTAATTCGGGTGGTTCAAACTCAGTTTAGGCCATGTATGTTTTGGGTCATGTATTTGTAGTGAGTTGTTTTTCCGAACTATGTACGCGGTACCTTGAGCTGAAGTGGAAAATTTTGTTTTCAACAGAGGCTGTTTTACTACCGACGACCTGTTTACTGCCTTTCTTCGTTACATAGATTTTCAGTGAACAGTAGCCTGGTTTTGCACATGCAGCATTTACTCTACTAGCGCAATGGATGAAAACGAGATAGAATTAATTGTATACGTCGTGGTTGTCGGAGTATTGCTAATACTGTATACAAGGACTTAATTCAGCAACGAAAAATGCACATGTTGGCCATTTTAGAAAAAGTTGATCAGACTAGTCAACGTCGTTTTTGGATGAGAAACAGGTGTGTTAAAATGTTATTTAGGCTTTACAGGAATATATTTGTAATGATTTAAAAACATCAGATCATCAGAATAGTGACCACATTTTTTGACAAGTGTGTCAGATAATGAGTGGATTGAAAACTTCAGAATGAGAAAATCAACCTTTGATAATATTGTGAACTTGGTAAAGGATGATTTGGAACCAGGTAAGTTTTAATCGAACTTGTGTTGTTTTCTTTTATGTGATACCTCTTAACACTGCAGATGAAAATTGGGTAAGAAAACCTCTATCCCTGTGGACATGAGATTGGCAATCGCTATTTACAAATTGGCATCTGCATATGAATTCAGAGTTATAGGATCTCTGTTTGGAGTGCACAAAACTTCTGTCCACAGATTTGTAGACAGGTAAAGCAACAAATGTTAGAGAAAAATTAATGAAACCTCCAGTAATGCTAAAAAACTACACGTTCTGCCAAGCTCTAGATCTGGCAAAGATGAAAAATATATACATACAAATGCCAAACAAGAAGAGGCTAAAAACATTGCTGAAAGCAATTTCCAAAAGACTGGATTTTCACAAGTCTATGGTGCCATAGACGGATGTCATATTGCAGTGAGAGCACCAAGTCAAGGTTCAAGAGGCTTCTTGAACAGAAAAAGTTTTCATTCAATGGTTCTTAAAGCTGTGGCTGACAACCAATACCGGTAAGTACCGTATTGGCCTTGATTGCATTTTTCAAAACTCGTTTTATGAATTTATACCACAACTTTTGTGCTTTAGTTTTAGGGATGTTTCAATAAAATGTCCTGGAAGTGAGCATGATGCATCCGTTTTGAAAAAATCAAACTTATACCATCGTCCTGCTAGTTTGCCAAAGGTAATGCATAAAACATGTACATTAAAAGCGTATGTATGAACCAATTCAAATCAACAGAACTATATTGCAGTTATTGTAATTAGCAAATGTGAAAAATCATCCAGCATGGTATGCAAACTGGCAGTATACAAATTTCAACATTTTAGTTTTGTTTGTTTTTAGGGTAACATTATTATTGGTGGGACAGCTATTCCTCTGATGATTTTGGGTGATGCTGCCTACCCAATGCTTCCTTGGCTAATGAGGCCATATACAGGCTCAACCTTAAGCAACAAGCAGGAAGTTTTTAATCACCAACACAGCAGCACCCGCATTGTGATTGAACACACATTTGGAAGGTTGAAAGCACGATGGAGAATTTTGAAACGACCTTTATACATTAAAATGGATAAAGTACCATTAGTTGTTGGGGCCTGTTGTAGTTTACATAATATATGTGAAAATGCACAAACTCCAGTTCAGAGGGATACAGGAGAACAGCTATCTGTACCTTCTGCTCATTTAACTGATGCTGCCATTGATTCTACTGTGAGATCAGCAATTGCTGACTATCTATTTGAAAACTAAATTTTTCATTGTACTTTTTCGTTTCTTTATATGTGTAATAAAAAAATAATTCATGACTACAAACTTTGTATAGAATGGACTGAAAATATATCACAGACATAGTACAGCAATTATCTTTGTGAAAAAATGGCATCTGCAAATCTTTCCAAAATTCCTAACATCTGCTGCATTTGTGCTGAAGAACGAGCTTCTACAGCTTGAAAGTGCTCCAACATTGCTTGATTTCTAACATCTAAAACCAACAGATATGGAGCAATATAATTGAATCTATTTACAAAATATTTAATGCTTAAACACACTTTTGCCTTCATATGTCCGATTTTACAATTGACAGCAAACAGCTAATACAACAACACATACAAACCTGTATTTCTTGCAGATCGAAGACGCCTTTGAAATGTTCTTCTTGAAGACCCTGCGGTACAACAAATACTAATGCAACATTAATAAAAAACTAGAAGGGTGGCTTAGCACATATTGCCATTGCATATTCACCATAACCTACTTTAAAACATTACTATATTTTCTACACTTATTTCATAATGGGTCCCATATTATCTACTGTCTTTATAACATCGGTTGTTTCTGCAGGCAGAAACTCATGGGTCCCCACACATGCAAAGTTGTAAATAATGCATTTCAAGAGATAACTATGAGAAAGTTTGTTGTTGTAAGGTAAAACACAGTGACTGGTACTGAGCATAAATAAATATGCTGTATGGACTACAAACTATTCAAATTTCATTCCATTCATCCAAATAGCATATTTATTTACGCTCGGTACCGGCCACTTTGTTTTATCTGACAACAACAAACTTTCTCACAGTTATGAATATTCATTCCATTCATACAAGTTTTTCTCTGTCTGAGAAAAAAAGGCTAAACACAACAATCAGCTCCTTTTAATTGCGAATTGCACCTGATTGTAGGGGGTAGTGGGGTAAATGATAGTGCTACAGGGTAAAACAACAATCGACACCTATAAGTGGCACACTCCAGAAGCTGTCTAAATTTTATTCAATTCAGACATTGTTTGAAAAATTGACCCATTTTGGAGGCTAGTGGGGTAAATGTTGGGGTCAAAGGGTTGAACAAAACAATAGACAACTATAAATAGCACACTCTATAAACTGTTGAAATTTTATCCAATTCGGATATTGTTTAAAACATTCACCCATTTTTGGGGGCTAGAGAGGTAATATTGGGGCTACGGGGTTAAACACAACAATTGACACCTATAAATGACAAATTCTACAAGCTGTCCAAATTTCATCTAATTCCGACATGATTTAAAAAACTCACCCATTTTAGGGGATTAGTAGGGCAACTGATGGGGTTCTACACCCAAAAGTAAAAAATCTGAAATTGCAATGACCCAATCAACAATCGTGCAAATTTTTATTCAAATCGGCCAATGTTTAAATTTCTGGCCACTAGAGGTGTTTTAGTAACATTTGTTAACACATCTGACGTCATAAGGCTGGTAACATCCCTCTGACTGGCATGTGCAAAAACGCCCTCCAAGTAATGCACAAACACAAGTAGCATATTCTCTGGTACCTTTACTATACTGTTACTCCACAGAATTTTTTCGTTTGTGGTGCGCAGCAACATGCAAAAACGTTTTACATTTTGGGGGGCTAGCGGGGTAAATACTGGGGTTATTAACTTAAACGAAGCGGATGGCACATCTACATAACTATATCTACCATCTGTGAAAGTTTCATCCCAATCCACCAAAGATTTCATGCCAAAAGTGCATGGAAACTCTTTGGCAGAAAAAAAACAGAGTGAAAACAAGATGTGTCCCCTTCAGGGAAGGGGACCCATAATTTTGAATTCCTAATTACGCTTTTGAAGTATAAATGTTTACTTTCAAATCTCAATGTGGATGTATGAATGCAAGGACCAAACTGCAAAATAGCCAAGGGAAGTGACTCAAATAGTGGTGTTTTGGTCGCAACGGCACATCACTAAACTTTGAAAATCGCAAAGACGAATACGAAGAAATAAGATACTGCAAATGCAAAATAGCATTTTTAGTTAGATTTGGGGCTACACAAATTTCAGTAATAAGGTGAAGTTTTAAAACAAGTTTCGATACATCATTATCTGAATTAACAATTTTGCCCCAAACAAACAATGGAAAAAGTCGTACAAACTACAAAACACCAGTTCTGACTTGCATTACCAGAAAGTCGTTTTGCACCTTTTACTATAAGTGGAGGCCTGGAAGGCTTGTCAGTAGGAGAGAATTTAAACTTTTGAAGAACACAATTTACATATCGTAATGAAAACCATTTCTTAGAAATGAAATAATTAACATACAACATCATGTCCCATTGAATGACTCTTTCAAACAAATCATGTGCTGGACATGGTGGTAATCCAGGGGCACATACATGATAATAACGCAAACCATTAAAAACACTGTCCTGTTTTATACCCACAGAATCTAATGTACCCTCTTCTAATGCCATTTCCAAAACTGCTTTTTATAACTATCAACAGATCGCATATTTCCAAAATGTTTCCGAATTCGAACCACAGGGCTTTTTAGGCCAATCACAAAGGCGGGTTTTCCCGGGTCATGTGACTTTTTAACCAATCAGCCTAGTCGACCCATTGAACTAATCAGACGACAGCTTGCGTAGTAACCAGTCAATCTGCCTTGAGTCACAACTCACAATATTTGAAAGTTAAGGTTGTGCGTAGTTTTATTATTGTATTACTAAAATATAAGCATTTTAAAAGGCTTTTTGATAATTACTTATAAGCTTTTTTTGTAAATAATCATCTGATATTGTTAAGTGGATTCCCTGCAGCAAATGGTGGAACTTGGAGAAAAATTAGTAACAAAAGGAAATGAAGAAATGGTTTTTAGATTGACCTTACAATCAGTAAAAGAATGGGACGAGTGGCTTTTTGTGTATTTTCTATTACTAGCTGGAATTTTTTCCAACCCTAAAATATTTTGGGGAAACCTTTAAAATGCCATCTTAATCAGTTTTGCCAACAGGAAGCTGGTGTATCAAATTCAACACTTTGTGTCCTGTGTCTATGGATGTTATGATCAAACTTTACACCAAGTCAACTAAACATCACATAAGTTGGTTTCTACTCATCCATGTATAGTAAGTGTGACAATTAACCACAATCACTTGCTTAAAGCTGCCGGAAACCTTGGTTAGCTAAACATCAGTGAATCTACTAAAAAGATTTTCTTCATGTATTTTTGGCAATGATTGTCAGTGTCTCAAGCATTACAAACCCATGAGACCAATTAAAGTTGCTTGTTACAGATGGAATAAGTGCAGTCACTAACAACTGCCATAATCCAAAACCCTGCTCTGTGTACTATCTCTGAGATCAGTGGCATAAATGTAACTTTGGGGCATAAGTGGTATAAATTTGTTTTGTGCCATACAGAAGTTTGCTGAAGAATCTGAGGCTAAGATCCGCTTTGTTATGTTTGTGCCTAAGGCCGATCATGGAAAGAATCCACAAAATGATGTTACAATCTTCTGAGATAGTGTTTGTGGCTTCTACAACCAATCTGGACCAGACTAATGCCTCACTTGCAGTCCTGTTATGTGGTAGTCCAATTGGGGATGTATCAGGGATCAGCACCTCAGAAGCAAATGTATGCGGGCGTTGCATTGGGTCAGGAGCAGGCACCATCTGTGGAATTCTTCAGTGATTTGGCCACTACACATCTACATTAGATCATGATGGCTGT
This sequence comes from Phallusia mammillata, assembly GCF_965637545.1. Taxonomy (NCBI): domain Eukaryota; kingdom Metazoa; phylum Chordata; class Ascidiacea; order Phlebobranchia; family Ascidiidae; genus Phallusia; species Phallusia mammillata. The sequence goes on from NC_137257.1 coordinate 14,150,234, forward strand.
TCAAATGCCATGAAAATCAATCCAACCGCTTCATTGTCTGATAGCATTGCTGGACCATTTCATAAACCAGTGACTGAATGTCCGGACTACACTGCAGAGAACTTTTCTTAAATTTAATAGTGTTCTGAGTTTATAAAGACCAAGCACTCTCGTGACTTTAATTAAAAGGAAACTAAAAAAGCATTAGAAAGGTTTAAGAACTGTATCTCTTCTGGTCATTTCGTTGCACAAATAAGATCAGCACTTCATTCATTTGGAAGAAACTCAATTGGCAGCCGCAATTCTTGGAGCAAAATACATTGTTTTTTTGGTACTGACATTAAAATTATATATTTTCTTGGTATGGTTGGTACAAAAATTCATTTCCTTTTGTGTTTTACTTTTTTTCCTGCAGCTTTTCCATGCATTTTTGTATAAATTGTTAAATGGTCTTGGATAAAATTGTTACTGCTGGTAGATATCATATTGCTTACTATTATTACCTACTTTGGTTTGTAACTTTGTAGATTGGGGCAATTGGCTTTTGATTAATTTATTGGATTGTAGGTTGGGCTGTTTGCTATCCGCGAACCTGCATGGATGCATAATCATATTTGCTGTTTAACAATTAGAATTTACTTTTCCATGCTCCAAAGTGATTACCTATAGCTTAGTGTGCCTTAAGCCACCAGAGCTTAGGCCTGCATGTCTGGAATCAAGGAAGAGCAGTTGCACTGCCCAAACAAATAAAACCTTGAGAAGGGATGGACTACATGGAAGGGCAGGGCAGGGCAGATCGGAGACATCAAGCACTCCAATTTAAAAGGCATTTGCTTGACATTTAGCTATAACTAAAGTTATTGTACAAGTAAACATATTGACTATCATGGAGAATGTGATACCAATAGATCATTGGATCTACTTTATAGAACTGTGTTGACTGATTATTATTAACTGTGGTTACTGCATGCATAATAAACAAACTTTTTTTTTTTGTTCCACATAAAGAATTGCAAATAAATCAACTAATGTAAACCATGAAGGAAAATAAATAGCCTGTGTAGCAAGGACAAGACAAACTAATTTAACTTGCTGACAAATAAGACTGGTCATATAGAGTGCTGTCAATAGCCAAACTTGCTAACCCTAATTTAGAGCATTGTAGGTAAAAAGGTGTTTTGTTTCATACATGAGATTGCAAATAAAAAAAACTGGTGTAAACAAGAAAAGATAATATAACTGAGAAAAAGCTGCTCACATGAGGTGAGATAAGAAAAATAAATTTCTGACACTGCTGCATAGCTGTTTTTAGGTGGTAGCTATTCTGTACAACATTTTTTGGGACTATTATCATTTCAATGTCACAAGAAAAACAATGAATATGCTAGCACAAGTAATTCTTCTCATCATTTATACTGTAGTAGTCTTTTTTTAATCCTACATTGGCTCTCAAGCACACTACTTCAATTTGCTATTCAAGATCACTTCTGTTTTATTGTAAACTTACGACAAAATTCCAGCATGCACAATAAAAATAACATATACATTGGTGGCACAGAACAACATTCAAAACTGAAAATACTGGGAGTTGTTTGGAACAACTATGCAAATGGTGTGCCTAGTGTACACTTATGTCAGAACTGCACTGTGTACAATTATAAACCATTCTTCTTTGTAGATTAGGAACAGTTTGTTGATCCCAAGGTATGGCATGCATAATGTGTTAAATTGCGTTGATCATAGGTGCTTGCACTAGAGACAATGAGGCATAATACACTGTTTTTATGCCATGCAAACTTGCCTGCATGCAGTGCTCATCATATACGAAATAAAATTTTAACATTGATTGATTGAAGGGGATGCGTTGCTATCCTAAACAAACACATACCATTAATAATAGAAAATATTTTGCACAAAAGCTATTTCAGACTTAATAAAAAGTATGAGTGTATAATTTACCATTTATGAAGCATATATTGCACAAAAGTGATTTTACACTCAATAAAAATTATGTGTGTATAATTTACTGCTATACATAACCTAATAAACATTACCTTCAGTTCAAACATCTAAAATGCATGAGTCTTCACCATGTTCTGACTAAAAACGTTTTTTTGAATCAAAACTGACATAACACTTGCAACGTCGACAATACTGAAGTCAAAATAACCGCTTAGCAACCTAGACGTGACGCAACGGCAACCCGCAGATTTCCGCTGCTGTGATTGGCTGAAAAAGCCCTGTGGTTCGAATTCGGAAACATGCCAACAGATCTGTAAGAAATTGGACACAAGCAGTCTTCACGAAAACTTGACTTTTCTACAGTACAAAATCGACAGAAATATGAAGCATTGCTAAAATTTGTTGTAAATCCCCCCAACCAATGGCTTCCTAAATTATCCCCCATGATACAAATGACAGTTCCAAAAATGTTTTCTACAAAACCTAAATCAATTCCATCTTCTTCTAAAACTCGAAGGTCTCTGATCAAAGGGCAAAAGAGGGAAGAGGTGGTTGATTCATTGATAAATTTTTCTTGCACAGTAAAACTAATTGAAAGTTGTCAATCTTTGATCGATTGTACCAATACAAGCTTGCAAAAGTGTAATAAACAACTAAAAGTTTGTGCTTTTGTTTTCCTGAGCCCAGTGGATTTGCTATCTCAAAGGCATCTTGGTACAAAACTATTTGAATACAGTGCTGGTTTAAAGCCAAAAATGTGTTATTTTTGAAAACCAAGCCATCTCCAAAATCCTGGTATGGATGCGTTTTCTTTAGTGGGTGCATAAACTGATGCCTTGTAAATGGGTCCAAAAATAATGCCTTTAATGCAGGGGTGGGCAAACTTTTCAGTGCAAGGGCCGCATTCAAAAGTTTGTAATCTTATCGGGCCGCATAGTATTTTACCAACAGCCGCCAGTTGCTTGCTTGTTTACGTTTTAAAATAACTGATGTAAAGAATTAGGTTTATATCACACATATACCATTTAAAGTCGCCTAAAATGCTCAGATTAATAATTTGTAACTTGCGCATAAGTTTAGCTAAACGAAGCTAACTGTTTATGACGTCATAAACTGTATTGTGACGATTGTGGTGCCTGTTTTATTCGCATTGTTTGCACACAATAATGGGATAAACGCCTGGCGCATATGGTTACTAGACTGGTAATATTTTTTCCAGTCTTGCGAAATCTGTTTTTAGCAGTTTGAAAATCAAAATATTAGGCAAAATAGTTTTAGTTACGTCACGGCCTCCAGTACATGTATTTTAACATACATTGTCACGGCCGCACAAACTCGTCTCCGCAGCCGCATGTGGCTGTACGGCCGCAGGTTGTGCAGTGTGCACCCCTGATTTAGCCCAAAATATTAACATGGTATATTTTCAGCTAAGTGCAAATACGTTTGTTGTCACTTCAATGATTGTACAAACATTGGTTAAAACGCTACAATTGCAATTGTTTCAAAAAAAACAAGCATTTGTTGCAACATAGGTTACACCACGGTTTTTTGTTAATAAATTCCTTGCGCCAACATTAAGCAATGCGAACCGCTTTTAATACCCATCTTTGGGTGTTGTGCGGGTCTGTGTTAATGATTCTAAGCCGTGTTTAATGTCCGTTTGCAAAGTACTGCAACGACTTGATCCAAAGTGACCAAAGTTTTGGCGTCAACAGTGCAAAGTGGGCTGTATTTGAAAACGTGAATCGCTTTTACTTTTATTTACTTCTATCGAACGAAGAAATTGTGTCAAGTGACGATTTGCATTATAACGTGGCAACAACAACAGGCTAAAGCACGTAAAAAGTATCTGTGTTTAGTTCCAAAGTATGGGACGGGTGCAGATACTGGACATGGTATAGGTATCGGCAAGTCGCGGTATTTTTAAAACTCTACGCCCGTGCTCATAATACTATTCAGCGTTACTCGGAAACTTTCTCTTTAAAATTTACTAACATTTGGCGGGCCGCATGAACTCCTTTGCCGGGCCGCATGCGGCCCGCGGGCCGTAGTTTGCCCACCCCTGCTTTAATGTATCTAATATGGCAGGGGTTCTCAAACTTTTTTGACCGCGACCCAAATCTGAGCTTTATGAACATCTAGCGACCCAAGCCTCAAACAAAAAAAATGTATTTTTTATTTTTGTATGAATAGTTATCATCCTTAAACGCTAACTGTTACTTTCCAAGTTCAGTTTCGTATGATTAACCTCCTATCATTCCCCGTGCTAACGTGTTACAATCGCCGTGTGCGTAATAGAAAGTTAGAAGGTCTGTATGTTATAATGATTGGTTCATTTTGCTGTATAGCGTTGTCGAGTGAGGCTGTATTTGGCTACGGTGCTATCAAAACTCTCAGAAAACCACTTACTTATCCTGCAATACTACAAGGTTACTGAGATAAAGCCACATAAAATGCCTATGATACAATAATTCAGTCATGACTGAGAATTTAACATACTTGAAAATTGAAATGTAAAAAATTCGTTTGGGCAGAATTGAATCACCACAGCGCGACCCATTTTGTGACCCTGCGCGACCCATACTTTGAGAACCACTGTAATATGGGCACATATTGAAAAGAATCTGACTCAGATACTTCATCTTCACGCTTTAGATTTATCGAAACTGGTGCAACATAGTTGAAAGTTGTTTTCAAAAACTGTTCACGAGTGTAGGCTGATCTAAGGATCCCACTGTTATAATCTCTGGTTTAACTGAGTTCGTTGATAATACAGATTTGACACTTATGCTTGTATGCAACGTTTGGTTGGTTAATACAGTGGTCTTCAACCTTTTTTATAGGCGACCCCAATTTAAGGGAAAATGAAATCAGAATTTACATGCGACCCCATTTTTTTTTCAACACTGAGAAAAATGTTTTAAGTAATGCTGAACCGAAAGAACAATTACACAAAATTGTTCAACATTTAATTTGCACTGTTAGTGAGATGGTTGCGCCTGTATACTGTTCACAAGTTTTTGAAGCCACGGCTGGACTTTGCACAAGCTTAACCGCATGTCATGCTCCACTTCCAATCGATTACGATGTTTCGTTTTTAATACACTCATTGCACTAAATCCTGCTTCACACAGACACGTGGTTGAAAACGGGATTAGAAAAATTTGGCATAGTTGGGTACGTTGCATAAATAACTATTCACTCGTTCTGGTGTCACCTTAAATATTACAAACTTACAGTGTTGAGTCATAATAAACGTTGTCGAAGCCCATTGTTGCGCGATAAAGGCATTTTCTGTTTTTCCACTACCACTATTTAATTGCAACATGAGGTAGCAAGCTGTACCACAAAACAAGAGCAAAAGTTGCCATCTAAAAGAACATAATATTAGTTTCATTTTCTGTAATCAATTTTAAAATGCAATAAATTAAATTCGGCGACTTATTGCGACCCCAGAAAAAGTTTTTGGGGTCGCGACCCATAGGTTGACGACCACTGGGTTAATAGATCTTTGAGATGCTTTTTGAAACTGGAACAAAATGCTTGTGTCGAAGCATGAAGTAAAACAAAGTATATTTTTTGTCGAAATCTGTTGACTGGTGAGGAACTACACTTGTTTCAGTAGACATGGGCAATGGTGATTCATTAAATGCACAAGCAGAAGTTTGTTCAGAAAAACAACAGATGTTGCTACCTTCCGTATGACAGCGTGATAAATGAGACGAAAAAGAAGATACAATGGCATACTTTTTTATCACAATTCAAAACAGGGCATTGGACTAAAAATCCACATCGGATATGATTCTTTAGATGGAAAACAATTTCTTTGTAACTTTTCAAAGTTTGTTTGCAAAAATCCAAACAACAAACAAATTGGATGGCTGACATAGTGACTGAAATATAGCAACTTCAGGTATTTTCACTTACACCAACATAACCAATAAAACACCTTTAAATGCACAGAATTTATTACTCAGTTGTTTTGTTAAGCTAATCACACACAAAACCTTACAAACTGATTCTTTAAAACCCACAGCTGCAGAATACCTTACCTTACTTCGTAACGCTCCACAAAAACAGGCCGACAAAATTACCGTCGACTGTCACTGCAGACAACTTTGTGATTGGCTGCTAAACTTTCCCATCATGCATCGCTCATCACCACGCCGGATTTACTGACTGGTTCGTACTTTCAGAAACTAAAGCATTTTACACAGCACTGATCAGTGATTTTACATCAAGTTATATCTTTTCTAAACGTCGTATTTCGGATAACGTTGTAACGTGCAGACTGTAGCCAACACATAGGCCGCATATACAGATGTGAATTTTTTTTTAAATGCAAAACTACAGCCAGACTGTTCCGTTGTGTGTAAAAACAAGAACTTTGTGTGGACAGTAGAAAAACCTTTACCGAAAAATAACACGTTTTTACTTGGAAAAATCGTAAGTGTTTGTCATTACCGAAATAAAACTAGTAATATAAAAGTACGACAACGGTGCTGTAAAAATAACGACAAAATCACTGAATTTTTTTGGTATTTTTTACGGAGTTTTTTTTTTTATATGTAATTTTCATGGATTTGTGTTTTTTTTACGCTGTAAAACCGTAAATATCCGACGCTTACCGAAAAATTCCAGTAAAAAATAAATACGACATCAAAACTGTATACATTTACGATATAAACTCGGTTAAATTTACGAATTTTTTTAACAGTGAACCTGCAAAACAGAAATATCAACAAAATCAAATTACATATATACCACATTATACATGTATGTTTATTTGATTTTTAAATCACCTCTGAGACTTTTAGATCGAGCATTTGATCCAACATATAGTTTTTCAAACAACTTTTTTGCGAATGCATGCGACAAAACCCTAACAAAAAGTACTATATATTGCAACATACAACAGACACTTGCAAGTTCCTCACCAGACACGCCTTGAATTAAACTTTGAAAATTCATACATTTTATATTACATATTATTTCTTCTGTAGCACTGTTAAAGTTAATGGCATTTTTTTTAAGTAAACATGTTGTAAAAAGAGAAGAAGTTCATCTGAAGGATGTTTCAAACAGCCAGTAAACGTTTCCATTGTTTTGATTAGACTGTCATGTGGTTCTGGTGCACAAATACACCCTACGGCAGGGGCGGGCAACATACGGCCCGCGACGGGATTTCGAGCGGCCCGCGGACAGTTTCCGATCTTACATGATAATGTGGCCCGCGGCCACAGTCTGCCGCAATCACCCACTACTTGCTTACTACGTCAAATTATAGTTGTAACGGACAGTAACGCTCACCAATAGCAAAAATCTTTCCCGTCGTTGTTACCATTGTACCATGCGTCCATTGTTACGACATAGCTGCCAACCTTGTGTGTGGCTTGCTTTCACGGTTTTCTTTGTTTCCACACGTGTAGCCTAGCTAATGATTCAGCAGCATCTAAGTCTGTGGTGTATGCATTAAAGTTGCTGTGGTGAATAAGTTTGTGTTATATTAATTAGATTGTTTGGACTGTATTGTAATAGTGACGTTCTTGGTTGTATTTGGTTTATTAAGTGGCCAAATATCCGTTTTAAATTCATGAACAATAAATAAAGTGCTTCTGAAACTGACTATCTTATTCTGCCAATCAGGAGACTGTAAGGTAGAATTGGCGAGAAGGCTTGAATTCTACAATAGTGATTGTAAGTTAGTTTTACTTCCTTGTTTTTTTTGTGTTTTTCGATTCTTTGTTTTCGGTTAAAATTAGATTTAGAATTTACAGTAAATATTTTCCCATGGATTTTGCCAAGAAACGTAAAGTTGACAATGAGTGTCGCGAATTTAACAAAGATTGGATGCCCAAGTACTTTTTCACGCAAGTCGGCAAGAAAGCAGTATGTTTGTTGTGCAATGAAAGTGTTGCCGTGTTTAAAGAATACAATATTAGCCGCCATTATGCGACAAAACATGCAGGTTATGGCAGTACTTTATCAGCAGCGGAACGGCAAACAAGAGCAACAGAACTGGACAGAAGACTTGTAAGGCAGCAGAATGTATTCATAAAAGCCCAAACAGCCCAGAAAACAGCTACTCATGCCAGCTTTGTGGTCGCATACAACATTGCTAAGCACAGCAAATCGTTCTGCGATGGTGAATTTGTCAAAATGTGCATGCTCAATGTAGTTGATCTCGTCTGCCCAGAACAAAGAAAGAAGTTTGAAGAAGTCAGTTTGTCGAGAAGAACTGTAACTCGGCGCATTGAAGCAATGGGTGAAAACCTGACATCACAACTGAAAGAGCATGTACCTTCATTTCAGCTGTTTTCCTTGGCATTGGATGAAAGCACTGACATAGGTGATACTGCACAGTTGCTCATCTTTGTACGAGGCATTTCAGAAAACTTTGAAATCACAGAAGAATTGCTCTCAATGGAATCAATGAAAGGCACTACTACCGGAAAAGATTATTTTGAATGTGTGAAAAATGCCATGCATACAATGCAACTACCATGGCAAAAACTGGCCAGTGTTACTACGGATGGTTGTCCATCTTTGACAGGAAAGAAGGTTGGTTTACTGAAGAGACTGGGTGACCGTGTTGCAGAGGTCGATTGCACCAGGGAGCTGATATTTCTACATTGCATAATACACCAGGAAGTGCTATGTAAAAGTGTGCTTAACATGAAACATGTTGTGGATCCAGTTGTGAAAGTTGTCAATTTCATTAGGGCAAGAGGTCTAAATCACAGAGAGTTTATCAAACTTCTGGAAGATTGCGGCTCGGATCACAGTGATGTTTTGTATCATACTGCTGTACGGTGGTTGAGCTTGGGGAAAGTTCTGAGACGTGTCTGGGGCCTGAAAAACGAAATATTACTGTTTTTGGAGATAAAAGGGAAAGATACAGAACATCCTCAACTTAGAAATTCTGAATGGCTTTCAGATCTGGCGTTTTTAGTTGATCTCTTTGAACACATGAATGAATTGAACAGCAGACTTCAAGGGAAGGGCACTTATGCTCACGAAATGTTCTCAACAGTGAAGGCATTCAGGGTAAAGCTAAAGCTGTTTTCTCGCCAGCTCAGTCAGAATATCACAACACACTTTCCAACACTCAAAACTATGGCACCCCAGATGATGACAACTGAGAAGTACACCAATATGATATCTGCACTAGACAATGAATTTGGTCGTCGTTTTGCGGACTTTCAGAAACTTTCTACTGAGTTTGATATCTTGTCATCACCCTTTACAACTGACTTTGAAAAGGTGCCGGATGCTCTACAGCTGGAGTTAATTGATCTGCAGTGTGACTCTTCCCTGAAAGAGAAATTCCAATCTGCAAGCATTGACAAATTTTATGCGTCACTGAATGAATCCAAGTTTGCCAACCTGAGAAAGATGGCCATGAAACTACTTGTTCTGTTCGGGTCTACATACATTTGCGAGCAAACATTTTCGACCTTGAACATTAACAAGACAAAGCTGCGTTCCAATCTAACTGATGTTCACGTGCAGTCTTTACTAAGGGTTTGTACCTCCGACATGCAGCCAGAGTTCAAAGAATTTGTTGACAACTGTGATCGGCCACAGATGTCTCATTGACTTTAACAGCTATTGAAGTACATTACGTTAATAAATTCATTCATTACTGTTTTTGGTCTCTATGCTTTAAACTTAAAGTTTACATTAACTACGATTTATTCCTTGTATAGGTGGATAAATACGCGATTAATGTATCCGTTTTTAGGAATCCGGCCCGCCAAGTACTCTATTTTCCCAATCAGGCCCGCCGACTGAAGAAGTTGCCCGCCCCTGCCCTACGGCTTCAGATAAGGCTGGGAAGTTTGCCAATGTCTTCCGAATTAAAAACCCTCCAATATATTCAATGGTGTCGTTTTCAAATGCCTTTATTGTCCATATGAGCACATTGTGACTGGTTCTTTGGTTTGATGAACAATTTTTGTGATGATGTTTGAAGACATTCTGCCGCAGAACCGTTGGTAAGATCAACATCAGAAAAATACTGTTTGGCGTTAAGGCACAATAAAGGAAACTTGCCTACAATTTCATCTTTGTTGTTGGTTTATGCAAATGTTTTAAGCAAACTACCCACCAACTCCAAACCTGCGTTCGACAACTTCAATTTTAGATGCATTTCTGTTATGAATTGAGCTGGAAACCTAGATGTCTCAGTGCTCGGTACACTTTGCTGTACAGAAAAGCCGGCGTCAGCTAGAACATCAATTTCACTGTCCATATTTTCGAACAGTAGGTCCCTTATAACTTCCTCGGGTAAATTTATGATTTCTTCCATTCTTTAGATATCTATTATGACCCAAATTTTCATCAAACAATTTAGTCTCCGCTACCTACGCCAGCCATTTTCCCGCTTTCTATCCAGCCTCAGTCAAGCGTGACGAATTAAAACGTCACAATGTGTTAGCCTTCCTCTGTATAGTGTTCTTTGGTTAGGCCAGTGATTCCCAACCGGGGTGACCTTTAACCCGTTAAGTGTGAAATTTATTTATTTTGAACCGAGTTTCAATGCGTTATAATTTTCTCGTCTCGCAATTATTCCCGGCTCCTTTCTGGAGAGTCGCATAGTGGGAAGTCGCTGGCGGTAAGTAGATAAACCGCGGCAAGCCTTTGTTTTGTTCACACAGGAAAGACAGCGTGAAAGAGGTTTCAACTCGTTGCTCTTTCCATAAAAAATATGGGTATAATTAACTAATGAACACAATAATTAGTCAGCAAAGTATCAAATTGGTAGATATAAATGTTCCAAGTCCAGGAAAAACATTTTTTAGTGTCCAGCACAATATCAAAACAAGCCAAAATTTGCATTTATGACGTCACACGCTAACCTATGACGTTAATATTAACGCATTAAGACAATTACCTTTCACTTTGTAAAGTATGACCATGTCCAAACACATAATTTTAAGAAAAATAATTCAGCTGTTACAGTTAGTTTGTTCTATATACTTATGATGGAGAAGTTTATTGTGAAGAAAAGAAAGTGTAGCGATGTCGATCATAACGCAAAAGAAGCAGAAGTAGGAAGTATAGGTGAAAAGAAAGCAAAAAAGATTCGCCTTTACTGTGAAAGTTATTTGAGCATAGGCTTTACTTGGTGTGGTGACCAAGCACAACCTCAACCAGAGTGTCTTATATGCAAACAAGAATTGTCAAACGAAGCCATGGTGCCGAGTAAATTGAACAGACACTTCACTACAAAACATGGACACCTTTCTGCTAAACCTCGAATATATTTTGAGAGACTTTTAGCTGAGAGAAAACAGCAAAGCCAGGCGTTTACACAAATTTTCAAAGTATCTACCAAAGCTCAAGAGGCCAGTTATTTAGTAGCAGAAATTATTGCTAAAAACTCAAGGCCTCACACAGAAGCGGAGAGCTTTATCCTCCCTGCATGCAGTGCAATTGTGAAAACAATGCTGGGAAATAAGGCCGAGGAAGAAATAAAAAAGATTCCCTTGTCAAATAATACCATTTGTAGACGAATTTGTGATATGTCTGCCGACATAGAAAGTACCGTAATCACATCTGTAAATAAAAGTGAAATTTTTGCAATGCAAGTCGATGAATCAACCGACATCAGTGGAAAAGCCCAGTTGCTGGCATTTATCCGGTATGTCAATGATGATAAGATTACAGAGCAGTTTTTTTGTTGCAAAGAACTTGCAGGAACTACTACTGGTCAAGATATTTTTGACACATTGAATAAGTATCTGGAAGAAGCGGGGTTATCTTGGAAACAGTGTGTAGGAATTTGCACAGATGGAGCTCCGTCGATGGTTGGGTCAATTAAAGGATTTGTATCGTTGGCAAAAAAGCAAAATAGTGATATTATAACAACACACTGTTTTCTTCATCGCGAAGTTCTTGTCGGAAAAACATTAGATTCAGACCTAAAAGAAGTGTTAAACAAAGTTGTCAAAATGGTCAACTACATCAAAAGTAGACCACTTAAATCACGTATATTTGCCAAGCTTTGTAAGGAAATGGGAGCAAACTATGCTAACCTTCTGCTGCATACCGAAGTAAGATGGTTGTCGCGCGGAAAAGCATTGTCGCGTGTATATGAGTTGAAGGATGAAATGCTCTTCTTTTTTAGCATTGAAAAGCAAGAGGAATTTTGTGAATTGCTTTGCGATAACAATTGGGTCTCCAAATTAGCATATTTAGTGGACATTTTCGACCATTTAAATAACGTGAATGCCAAAATGCAGGGCAAAAATGAAACTCTCTTAACTTCAACTGACAAAATGAAAGCACTGAGAGAGAAACTGCACATATGGTCCTTAAGAGTGGAGAATGGAAACTTTAACATGCTTTCACATTTCTCTAAAATGAACAACAAAGAAGTTGCCCCATTAATAACTCAGCACCTAAAATCATTGGAAGAAAAAATTGTGAAGTATTTTCCAAGCTTGTCCACGGAAAATTACGCTTGGGTAAGAAATCCATTTTTTGTGGACTCTCATATTGCTTTGAATTTTAAAGAAGAAGAAGAATTAATTGACATTCGTAACGATGGAAATTTTAAGCTTATGCACAAACAGATGCCGCTCGACGAGTTCTGGCTAAAAATTCAAAATCAATATCCTTGCGTTGGAAAGAAAGCTATTGTGCTTTTGTTGCAGTTTTCCACGTCATATCTATGTGAGAGTGGATTTTCTGTATTAACAAATATAAAAACTAAAAAACGCGAACGACTACTTATAGTCGAGGAAGAAATGCGGGTGGCTTTATCGAATGTGCCCCCAGATATTAGGGGACTTTGTGCAAGAAGCCAAGCCCAAGTTTCACACTGACTGTTGAAAAAACACATTTCTTTGCGCGCACTATACTGAACAACTCATTCTGTGTTGTTGCATACCGTATTTACTCGATTGCAAGCCGCGGCTTATATTGTTTTTTACCTGCCGTTTGTGCGGCTTATAATGGAGGTAAGTAATTTGAAATACAGAAACCTCATAAAATTGATTCAGTTTTGCCAGGGTGCCGCAAATTATTTATCTCTTTGATAGGGTGCCGCAAGGTCAAAAAGGTTGGGAACCACTGGGTTAGGCGGTGGCAGCCATCGGAACGTAATGTGACTAAATTCAGCGGTAGTGCAAAGTTTTTGTATCATTTATGTTTCTTTTACGTTGTATGGAATGTACTGCTCTTAATATATGTATATTACGCGGTTCTGTGAAGGTAAGTTGCTTGTGTCGTCGGATTTAAATTATAGCTATTTTACCTTTTACGCATTTATTTAGCAACAAAGATATTTTTTATGCAATTGTTAATTAATAGACAAGTTGACAAATTTGCAACATGCAATGAACTAATAACTTTTATTAAGAATCTTTACTGATTTTTTAAACTAGAACTTTTTAAACGATTGCTGTAATCAAATATACTGCCATTTAATTTTTTGTCCTTTCAGGTCAACAAAAACATTCCAGTCAGCAATAGTATTACGAAAAAGCTTAAGCATATGGCATACATCAAGCATGGTGTGTATCTTTTCCCCGTTATGTGACGGGTGTGGAAAGTAAGCCAATAAATTACCGGGATCAAGACAAGCACCAAGCTCTGAAAGCATGGAAAAGTGGCATGATGGTCCATCACAGGTTATCCTTGCTCCAGTGTCAGCAAGTCGTTGGATGCAACATTCAATCCATCATTGTAAAAATAGGCACATGGCATTTTCCATGAAGTGTTAACACACACTGCTATTAAAACAAACATTGTGAATCATTATCTTCTACCATATTACCTCTATCAACAAAGCCACAGAACTTCTCACCATCCCATGCCGCATGCTTCTTAATAACCATCCCATACAACATCATGGAACATAACAGTTGTTTGCCATAATCTGCATATTTTTTTACTTTTTCTTGTATTGCATCGAATGAGGGTTTTGTAAACCCTGGCTCTGCAGGAATTTTTGAATACCATTTTCTAATTTGTGCTTGATGAGGAAGGGCAAACTGAAATGTTTTACGGACAAATTCATTAGCCTTGGTGGAATAGAATTGCAATGTTAATGCAAATGCTCTCAGTGAGTCTGGATACTTGGACCCTTTACCGGACTTGGTTTTAACAATTCATTATATCCAGAGGTACATCTACCAAAGCCTGCTGTAGCTTCTCATCACGTTTTAGTGCTATCATCTGTTTGTCTCTCAAGTCACTGATCACTTGTGTCACCTTCTCTTTAAGTCCACTTTTTCAATCTTCGGCATTGGTACTGTTCTCACGTTTTTGTTTCAGAACAATTTCCTGCAAAGAACGAACAACCCGCTGCAGCCAACGACCAATACAAGACTCATCTATAGGATCTACATTCAACGTCCAACAAGCAGAAGTTTTCAGTCAAACGGATCTCATAGGAACCCGGAATCAAAAGAAGAACGCATCAGCAATTTCAAATCAAAAGACTATTCCCTTGGAACTACTTTGGAAAAGAAAGACAATTTATTACAAAATAAATGGAAGCACCCCTAGAGGTCATATAAGAAAACATTTTAAGAGGGTGTGAGCCTATTTGTAGCAATCAACATATAAAAACATAAAATTTATAGTTAATAGTCAATCGCAAATTATAACTTGTGTCCAAGATTGTGTGTGTTTGCCTTGTAACGTCAGCGTCTGGGTTTTAGATTTAATTGTTGTGCGTGTGTTTGTGTGTTGGGGATTAGCTACATTTGTGTATCCTGCTGTGCGCCTGTTTGTGTCATTTAGTGTCTCGACATTTTTTTCGTACCACGTGTTGGTGTGCTTTAAAAGTCCTTGTATGTTTCGTTTCGCCCTCGGACTGTCTCTCTCTCTTACGCCGACTGGTAGTACGTCATACCGTGAATAAAGTCGGATCGCCGCTTTTACAAGTTCTGCACGAGTCTAAGGAAACAGTTAGCGACGACAGGCAGTTATCCGTACCAGCAATAGAAGTAACGAGCTGCCACTATCGTTGGATTACGTGACGTCAGACTTTCCAAACTTAGTCCTCGAGGCGATTTTTATAGGGGGGCAAGAGATGGTCTTTCTAAAATCCTATTTAAAATCGGGTAATGCCACTGTTAAATTGTACAGTTGGTCTCATGTTACGAGCAATGCTTGTATATTACGTCACAAGTAACAAAATATGGCAATTATTTGCGCACAATTAACACTTATAGTCTTGTTTGTGACGTAACAAACCGGTTTGGATCAATCTTGGGCGTTGTAATTCTATGAAACTATAGGTAATATCAATTCTACATATCGCGACAGGAAAACTTTCGTAAGGAGTAGATTAATTTTTGAATGTTACAAAGTTATCAATACGATTTGGCAAACCAAAAATGTGTTCAGTGGCGGCTCGTGCCTAAAATTTGTGGGGGTGCTGCCCCCACAAATTTTAGCCTTTACTGAACACATATAAGTTGGCAATATATTGAAAAGCAACATTTCTAGTTTTCTAGCCATTTGTTTTGTGTAGAAAAACAAGTAATACAAATCTTAACTAGCAACTCCATTGTGACGTAATTTTTGTTACGCAATAATGTACACGAGTGTAAACAGCAGACGGCATCATTTGTGTATTTTGTTTACTTGCACAGCGACGGGCCAAACACAATAACGTTGAGTAATAATGTGAAAAACAAAAACACACGTGGCACAGCTTCGAAACGAAGCGGTTGTAAATACGGTAAAACACAACAGGAATATAGAAAAAAAAGTAATAGAAAAAATAGATATCAATGAGTCGAAAAAGGTCGAAGTATTTCAGTTCGACAACAAATTGGATTTTTCATCCTAGTAATTTAACTTGTCAAAACATCATCTCTAGATTAACTATTTTCAAAGTAATCATGAACATCAGATCTACAGAAACATTTTCATTTGAGTAACTAGCTTTTCTTTGTCAACAACAGGATGTGCTTGGTGTCACTACTATCTTGTCTGTAGAATGTTCATTCTTAAGAAACACTTCCTGTGAAGCAATTTAGCAGCTACTGTTTAGACAAACAGTACATGTCCATTATATCAAAACACATGATTGCACTTGGTTGCAAATACTGTCCACATGGTGTGTTAAGAAATCCACACTTTAAATTGTCTTCACTCTTTTTTGTCTTCATTTCAAAATTCCTGTTGCTTGCAGTTGTTTGTTCTGCATTTGATATTGCCTGAATTTCAGTGAGGCATTTAACTTCACAGTCACAAATTTAATTTTTCTTTGGTAGCATTAGGAACTAAAACTGAGTATTACTTGTTGTTGCTTATTCCTGCATGACATTGGATCAGATGTTTTGTCCCATACTTTCATAAATCTTTTTAATTCAGTTATTTATCATAAAGGTTAATTGTGACTTTTCAAGGTGTTAGATGACCTTTTTTTTCAAGGTGTTAGATACACTTATTTTATTCAATGATAACTGTAAAAACTGAAACCCACTTACAGTCATCTTAAAAAGTCACGACTAAACAGTCAAACAATAAATTTAATGACAGCAAAATAATGATTTAACTGCACTCACTGTCGAAGTTAAAAACACAGTACACGGGTTTGGCTTTGGAGCTCACTGACGCGAAGCAGACAACACAACTAGCGCTACGTCACGGGAGGGGCTGCGCGAGCCACAGCCCCCTCTCGCCTATTTCGCCCGGCATGTAGCTTTCGCAAGTGCGCATGCGCACAACTGAAAACGTCATGAAACGTCACGAAACTGGAGCTGCACAGCTCCGCCATAGATAACTTATTATTATTATTATTTTTTAATTTTTTTTTTTAATAATACAAAATTTTCATTAATTTTATTTTAATAAAATGCCGATTAATGCCATAAAAGTTATTCTTAGTATACACTGATCAAACATAAAAACTATATGTAAAGATTGTTTTGTATAACAACTTGGAATAGGAATGTCAAGTAAAAATACTGGGGGTACTGCAGCTCCGCAGCCCCCTCGCACGAGCCGCCCCTGAATGTGTTCGCGGGCCGTAGTTTGGTGACCCCTGGTCTGATGCAAACTAATGAGTCGTATTTTCTTCAGTATTTATTACTTGAATTGTTTGTTTTTGTCCATGTCCCACAGTCATCAGCAAATCTTTTTCTGATATTTGACTTACTTCGATCAACATTTATTTGATTGTCAAAAATGTAATACATGTTATTTTTATTTCACTTCGAAATGATCTTGTGACAAGTCGATGTCGTTAAAAGCTTGAGAGCTTCGCGGGTTGACAAAAAAACTTTCAAGCAAAAGTTTTCCTGCTTTGTTAGCTTTCAAACTTGTACTTTCTTCTGCTACATGGTCATCCTCCTCTCCTTAGTCTTCCTTATCACTTCATAGGTCATTCATATTTTCATCTTCCTCTCCTTTCTGTTCTTTATCACTTTGTAGGTCATTCATATTCTGATCCTCTTTTCCTTTCTGTTCCTTATCACTTTGCAGGCCATTTATATTTTCCTCTCTTTTTTCTTACACCATTAGTTACCATTTTTCCTTGAAAGAAATGGTCAAATGCTTGAGGTAATCTACCATTTTGGTAATTTTGTAAGTACATTGCACACTCAAGTTTAAACTGTTGCTCGTTTGTTAATATTTTTTTGATATTTCAATGTTTCTTCCAGGTTTTGGGACTTATAACCATAGGTCATACACAAAAACTTGTTGCAGATACTTTGAAACTTAGGCCGGTGGTTTTTATTACCATGATACAAGCATGTTATGCCATAAATTATTTGACTTCTGACGTGACTGATAAATACAATGTAATGCTTGCTGTTTTAATAAAGGCCTTATTGTTATAGTTAAGTAATATATTTCTTTAATATTTTGCAAAATGTTTGTCATGTATTCTTTCCATGACAAGCTTTCATGAATAGTTAGCCCCAGAAGTTGCACAGATTTGACAGTTGCTATTTGCTGGCCATTTATTTCCAACTTACGTATTGGCTCTGTTTGGGAGTTGGTAGGTCGAAAGTGAACACCCTTGGTTTTTAAAACATTAAGTGACAATTTATTGGTTATTAGCCATTCATTTACTTTTTGAAGTTGCAAGTTTACTGTGTTGAATAATGTCTCTGTAACTCTATTTTCAAAGAGGAGGGTTGTGTCATCAGCAAACATGATTGCCTGTCCTGATGTTGTACTATTTGGCAGATCATTAATGTATTAAAAATAGTAACGGGCCAAGATTGCTTCCCTGGGGAACATCACAACTTATTGGTAGGTCATTAGATGTTTTGTTGGCAAGTTGGAACCTCTGTTTTCGATTAGAGAGGTAACTCTCAAAGAAGCCAAGGCAATCCCCCTGACGCCATGATGATATAATTTTCCCATTAATATAGTATGATCTATAGCAGTGGTCGTCAACCTATGGGTCGCGACCCCAAGTGGGGTCGCCTAAACTTTTTCTGGGGTCGCAATAAGTCGCCGAATTTAATTTATTGCATTTTAAAATTGATTACAGAAAATGAAACTAATATTATGTTCTTTTAGATGGCAACTTTTGCTCTTGTTTTGTGGTACAGCTTGCTACCTCATGTTGCAATTAAATAGTGGTAGTGGAAAAACAGAAAATGCCTTTATCGAGCAACAATGGGCTTCGACAACGTTTATTACGACTCAACACTGTAAGTTTGTAATATTTAAGGTGACACCAGAACGAGTGAATAGTTATTTATGCAACGTACCCAACTATGCCAAATTTTTCTAATCCCGTTTTCAACCACGTGTCTGTGTGAAGCAGGATTTAGTGCAATGAGTGTATTAAAAACGAAACATCGTAATCGATTGGAAGTGGAGCATGACATGCGGTTAAGCTTGTGCAAAGTCCAGCCGTGGCTTCAAAAACTTGTGAACAGTATACAGGCGCAACCATCTCACTAACAGTGCAAATTAAATGTTGAACAATTTTGTGTAATTGTTCTTTCGGTTCAGCATTACTTAAAACATTTTTCTCAGTGTTGAAAAAAAAATGGGGTCGCATGTAAATTCTGATTTCATTTTCCCTTTTTTCCCAAAAGGTTGAAGACCACTGATCTATAGAATCAAATGCCTTTGATAGGTCCAAAAATATTCCAACTGCCTGTTGTTTGTTGTGAAAGGCATCTGTGATACTGGATATCAATAAGGAAGCAGCATGGTGGGTAGAATGACCTTTTCGGAAGCCAAATTGTTTTGGATTAAAAAAAAGTTTGTTGTTTAAGAACGTATGTAGTCTATTGTACACGATTTTTTCCAGAATTTTAGAAGTTTGACAATAAACTTATAGGCCTGTAGTTACTAGCTGATTTTATATAGCTGATAGCTGGAAGCTGATCCCTGATAAAAACTCCATTTTCCGAACAGAGGTTAAATATATGGCTCAGGCAATTAATTATTCCTAGTGGTAAACTTTTTATGACATTTGAGGGTAATCCATCTATTCCACAGCTTAATTTACTTTGTAAATTATTTTTTGTCAATAATTATCTTAATTTCACCAGGGCAAGTTGGGAAGAAATATATAGAGGATTTGGACGTGGGACCTAAATACATCTGATAAGAAGTTTTGGACTTGTCCAACTGGCTAACCAACTTCTCTGCAACTGTAGAGAAATACTTATTAAAGTGATAAGCTATGTCCATTTGGTTTGTGATCAATTGTCCATCTACTTTAAGGTTTGACATGTAGTTTGTGGTCTTCTTTCGACCCATTAAACTGTTTATTGTTTTCCGTGTTTGTTTTGCATTATTCCTGTGTTTACCAAAATAGCTTTTGATAATAAATTTTCTTGTTGGAATTTATCACTCGATAATATTGGTTGCGTACTTGGTGATACTGAAGTTTTCTAGTTGTCGTTTTCTTTCTATTATATTTTTTGTATGCATTTTATTTAGCTTTATTGAGATTATTCAATTCTTTATCATACCATTCATTTTTTCCAATTTTACCACTACTTTTTAAAAGAGGGAATGCTTTTTCGAAACTAGTTTGTAAATGTGCTAGTAAAATATCAAATGCTTCATTTGGATCTGTTTTATTGGTTATTAGGTCATAATCAAGCAGACTTAGTTGGCTGATAAAAGTAGTATAGTTTTGTCTACTGTAGCACCTTTGGGGTTCGACTTGTCTAGTGTAAAATTTTTGAGAGGTGCATCATCACTTGAAAGCAGTAACAGTTAAGTACCCTCTTTGTTATGTTCCAAACAGTTAAATGTGCAATGCCTAACTTTTTTTTTAGAAACTGTTTCACAGTTTTCCACTACAACTACAAGCCAAGCACCTCAGGATGTTTGTTGTGGTAGTGTCTAAAAGTGAATCTATGTCAGCATTTTCTGGCAGTGGCACATTGTAAAGGCGACAAATATTGTGCAGAATGAAACAACACATTGTAATTTTACAAACTTGTAGAGGTGAATAACATAACTTTTCTCGTGAGTGAATGTGATAAATAACTCTCCATCCCTGTTTCAAAACACCAAATGTCCTAAACAACAAAGCTTTATTATCATTTATGTTCATGTTAAGAGATGCAGGACAAGTGTAACTTACTTCTCTACTGTTGACCGTGTTTGTTTGTGAGCCTTGTTATACTTCTGTTGTAAAGAGGTATTTGGATGGCTAAGCATCAAGGGAGTCTATGTTAAAGGAATGTGCCTGTAGCGTTTCTTACCCACGCAGTGGTGATCATTCTGGCCATGTTATTGGAGAAGTATGTGATAAACACCATTATTGATTCCAACATATAAATGATTTATTTTTGATTTTTTGAATCTTTACCTTTTATTGTTTTTACCAAAAATCTCTATAATTGATCATTGTTTCGCCTACTATAATAATTTGACATACATATATGTGTTTATTTGTATTGTAGGCGGCAGGATTTTTTCAAATGGTTGGTAAGCGAATCATTGCTAAAATTGATGAAGTGGTAGATGAAAGCATATGCAATATTGGGGAGATCATGAGAGGCCTAAAATTATTTGTAATACATGAGCTGTTTAAAATGACAATGTACCATCAAACACAAACAGAAGATTTTTTCCGAAAGGAAAAGATGTCGACAGCCACTTCTGCAGGGCATTTTCCGAACGTAAACTGGCTAAAATGGATCAAACAAATGTTCAATGTTTGGTTGATGAGTGGGTTAAGTCTGGTGATCCAGAGGACAACATTTTTAGACCAGATATACCTAATGTGGTAAACACCATTAAATCAGACCTTACGGATGAAAAAAACACCTCCTTGTAATTGCATCAGAGCGAACTATGCTGTTTGTCCATCAACTTCATTGGCAGCGAAAACTTCTTTTTCGTTACGGGCAGGACATTTGCCTAATAGATGTTACATATAAGACTTCAAAATATGCCCTGCCCTTGTTTTTTTGTGCGTTAAAACAAACATGAACTACCAGGTTGTGGGGCTAGTTTTATCACACAAAATTAGAGGCAAATTGATATTGAAGAAGCTTTTTCAATTTTGAAACAATGTACACCTGGCTGGAAACCAACTTTTTTCATGACAAACAAATGTGATGCTGAAATACGTACCATTGAAACTGTTTTTTTTTTTTTTTTTTTTTCAGGAAAGCTTGTTTTTAATTTTGAACTTAGTAATGTATATGTTTAATGAAAAGACTAATATATAATCTATATACTTTTGCAGATTGACATGTTTTAATATGCGACTTTTATCGTGAGCAAGCATGGGAGCGTTGGGTTAAAAAGTCTGAAGATGGTATTCGTGATAGCAAAGATGAAGTATTATCATTTATGAGAGCTATTGCCAGAGCCGAAAGTGAGGAAACTTATCGAACAGCATTACGCAATTTTCAGTCATGTGTTGAATGGAATGATAATATAAACTTCAAAAGTATTTTATCAAAAATTGGCTATCACAAAAAGAGGCAAGAAGGTTGTTAAATGAAAGACACAAGTTTTATGACAGGCATGATTTTAGCGTTGGTTGTGGCTGTATCGAGCAGATCAATTAAAAGTACTTGTTCGCACCAACAATGGTGTGGAAAGACAAAATCGAGTTTTGAAAGAATGCTATACACGTTTCAGAACAGATAAATCTTTATCTTGACTGATTACAATTTTACACAAAGATTTTCTCCCAGAAGAAAAAACCAAGTAAGCTGCAACAAAAATATAATCTGTTGGATCCCTGTTTGTACAACATTTGTCAAAGTACTCAACTTGTTAAGGAATATTCTCATGTGTCTCATACATTTTATTTAATTATAGTTGACTGTCGGTGTATGAAAAAAAAACATGTAATCTAGGTATATGCAAGAAAACTTGAGATCTTCAAGCAACTACAGGAGTTACAATGATTGTGTTCCTGACTTTTTACAAAACAGACCAAGAAAATTGGTAAAACATTGTATTCAAAGAATTGGGGAGTCTGCAAATTTGCAATCAAACACAATTGCAAGAAATATAAATGTATTCTCAGTTAAAAGTGACTGACCAAATGTACACTGTATAATTGGGATCAAGGGATGACTTCTTGCTATGCAAGCACATGTTTGCTGTGTTTAACAAGTATGATGATGTTGATTGGTCCAGCCATGGGCGCCGGCGCATAGGGGCAAGAGGGGGCACTTGCCCCCCCTTGGAATTTCAAAGTAACCCAAAATTACAAAATTTTCTTGAAAAACGTGATGACTGCAAAACGATAATGCTCTAAGGAAGGAATTTGACATAGTCAAAGCAAATGTCTAAACAAGCTACTTAATTAACGATATCTGCATTGTTATCTGGTGTTTTTTTATGCCTCTGCCGTTTTTAGGCTATTTAAACGGACAAAATGTTTCATAGTTGCGTGGCTGTGCGGGGATTTTTCATCGTTGGCGCCAATCTACTGCATATATTTTATGCCATGTGTACATATTTACTTGATGTAGTAATCTATCTCTGCAAGTGTGTATTTGTCAAAATTTGACCCCCCCTGGAAAAATTTCTGCCGGCACCCATGGGTCCAGCTTACCTGAATGGTGCCGCAATTCTGTTCACATAGTGTTGGATCCAAATGTTGTGAACGCTATAAGCGCATCAAAACCGAATGAAGAAGCTGTTACAAGTAATATCATTTCAACTTATTCATTGTGTTCAAACACAACTGTGAATTCACCCACTGTTGCAAATGAAGACACTCCCAAGACAGCAAACCATCCGGAAATTCAACGATTTGTTGGTTGACATAAAAAATATGTCTTATGATGTAACATCCGAAAAAGCTTTGGAGCAAGCTATTTAAGACCTCAAATGCATCAAAGATAACTTAGCAAACACCAGTATTAGGTCATTACGTTACATGCTTTAAAAGTGTTATTACCTAATACGCATTTTTCCTAAAACACATTATTGTGGTCAGGGGCGGATCTAGAAAAAAAATTAGGGGGTGTTCGCGATTTATACGTCGGTCGGTTACTATTTTGCCATGCTTTCACATGCCATCCTGTCGTCACGTCAAACTGCTCCACTGTCTCTTTGTTGTTCACCGTTACTCGTGCCCTAATAAACACTGCAGGTGGCAGACACGTGCAACCGCTAGCCGAAGCGTCGTAGCACCGGTTCCGTTTGCCACAGTGGGACCAAATTTTTTTCAACGAATCACAAACATTTTACAACGAAAATCTTTAAATTACACAATGGGTACAATAAATAGTGTAAATCATATTTCTGTGTTTTATACTACTGAGACTTCAATCAGCTTGATTTTTTAGTTGATGTGCGGCAGGTTTGTTACTTACATTTACGTGATTGTTAAATATTGACCTGAATAAAATTTTAAATTCTATGTATTTTCGATAGAAAATGTAAAATCGTAACTTAGTAACGCCTAAAATGCCGTGTCAAACTTGACCACCTCAAAAAATGTGCATTTGGAACACTGAAATGATACGACATTACTTCCAGCAGATTTATAATTATTCCATCACAGTGATATTGAAAGAAAACAATAAGCTTTATGACGCAACAGTTACAATAAGGTGGGAAAAGTCATTGTAGCTTGGCAGATTTTGTGACCAGGATATGTATTTTTTGGAAAAACGTATGCTATATTGATAAAGTTAGAAGAGTGCAGCTATAAATTTAAATAACGTAATGACATAGTTTTTCCAGCACATTTAGCATCTGCTAGATTATTGTGTTATAGCTGATTTAGCAGTTTTTGTTTTTTTACTAAGCACAGTGTTTAATATAGAAACTTGCAATTACGTCGGCGAATACAATAGTAAAACCAGTTGTCACATAGAAAGAATTTGTACATGTTATTTTACAGAGTTACAGTAGGCATAAAAAAGAAACATGAGGCAGTCAAGTTTACAGTCTTTTTTCAAGTAGGCCTCTTCCACCCCACAGCATACACCATCAGACAGCGAGCCAGTCGACCGTAATGAGGCAGTATCGTCTCCATCTAGCCACAGCACTCAAAAAGCTTCTGTCTCTTCTACTGCGACCGAGTCTCACTTCTCATTAGAATCTATTGCAGGGGTGGGCAACTTCTTCAGTCGGCGGGCCTGATTGGGAAAATAGAGTACTTGGCGGGCCGGATTCCTAAAAACGGATACATTAATCGCGTATTTATCCACCTATACAAGGAATAAATCGTAGTTAATGTAAACTTTAAGTTTAAAGCATAGAGACCAAAAACAGTAATGAATGAATTTATTAACGTAATGTACTTCAATAGCTGTTAAAGTCAATGAGACATCTGTGGCCGATCACAGTTGTCAACAAGTTCTTTGAACTCTGGCTGCATGTCGGAGGTACAAACCCTTAGTAAAGACTGCACGTGAACATCAGTTAGATTGGAACGCAGCTTTGTCTTGTTAATGTTCAAGGTCGAAAATGTTTGCTCGCAAATGTATGTAGACCCGAACAGAACAAGTAGTTTCATGGCCATCTTTCTCAGGTTGGCAAACTTGGATTCATTCAGTGACGCATAAAATTTGTCAATGCTTGCAGATTGGAATTTCTCTTTCAGGGAAGAGTCACACTGCAGATCAATTAACTCCAGCTGTAGAGCATCCGGCACCTTTTCAAAGTCAGTTGTAAAGGGTGATGACAAGATATCAAACTCAGTAGAAAGTTTCTGAAAGTCCGCAAAACGACGACCAAATTCATTGTCTAGTGCAGATATCATATTGGTGTACTTCTCAGTTGTCATCATCTGGGGTGCCATAGTTTTGAGTGTTGGAAAGTGTGTTGTGATATTCTGACTGAGCTGGCGAGAAAACAGCTTTAGCTTTACCCTGAATGCCTTCACTGTTGAGAACATTTCGTGAGCATAAGTGCCCTTCCCTTGAAGTCTGCTGTTCAATTCATTCATGTGTTCAAAGAGATCAACTAAAAACGCCAGATCTGAAAGCCATTCAGAATTTCTAAGTTGAGGATGTTCTGTATCTTTCCCTTTTATCTCCAAAAACAGTAATATTTCGTTTTTCAGGCCCCAGACACGTCTCAGAACTTTCCCCAAGCTCAACCACCGTACAGCAGTATGATACAAAACATCACTGTGATCCGAGCCGCAATCTTCCAGAAGTTTGATAAACTCTCTGTGATTTAGACCTCTTGCCCTAATGAAATTGACAACTTTCACAACTGGATCCACAACATGTTTCATGTTAAGCACACTTTTACATAGCACTTCCTGGTGTATTATGCAATGTAGAAATATCAGCTCCCTGGTGCAATCGACCTCTGCAACACGGTCACCCAGTCTCTTCAGTAAACCAACCTTCTTTCCTGTCAAAGATGGACAACCATCCGTAGTAACACTGGCCAGTTTTTGCCATGGTAGTTGCATTGTATGCATGGCATTTTTCACACATTCAAAATAATCTTTTCCGGTAGTAGTGCCTTTCATTGATTCCATTGAGAGCAATTCTTCTGTGATTTCAAAGTTTTCTGAAATGCCTCGTACAAAGATGAGCAACTGTGCAGTATCACCTATGTCAGTGCTTTCATCCAATGCCAAGGAAAACAGCTGAAATGAAGGTACATGCTCTTTCAGTTGTGATGTCAGGTTTTCACCCATTGCTTCAATGCGCCGAGTTACAGTTCTTCTCGACAAACTGACTTCTTCAAACTTGTTTCTTTGTTCTGGGCAGACGAGATCAACTACATTGAGCATGCACATTTTGACAAATTCACCATCGCAGAACGATTTGCTGTGCTTAGCAATGTTGTATGCGACCACAAAGCTGGCATGAGTAGCTGTTTTCTGGGCTGTTTGGGCTTTTATGAATACATTCTGCTGCCTTACAAGTCTTCTGTCCAGTTCTGTTGCTCTTGTTTGCCGTTCCGCTGCTGATAAAGTACTGCCATAACCTGCATGTTTTGTCGCATAATGGCGGCTAATATTGTATTCTTTAAACACGGCAACACTTTCATTGCACAACAAACATACTGCTTTCTTGCCGACTTGCGTGAAAAAGTACTTGGGCATCCAATCTTTGTTAAATTCGCGACACTCATTGTCAACTTTACGTTTCTTGGCAAAATCCATGGGAAAATATTTACTGTAAATTCTAAATCTAATTTTAACCGAAAACAAAGAATCGAAAAACACAAAAAAAACAAGGAAGTAAAACTAACTTACAATCACTATTGTAGAATTCAAGCCTTCTCGCCAATTCTACCTTACAGTCTCCTGATTGGCAGAATAAGATAGTCAGTTTCAGAAGCACTTTATTTATTGTTCATGAATTTAAAACGGATATTTGGCCACTTAATAAACCAAATACAACCAAGAACGTCACTATTACAATACAGTCCAAACAATCTAATTAATATAACACAAACTTATTCACCACAGCAACTTTAATACATACACCACAGACTTAGATGCTGCTGAATCATTAGCTAGGCTACACGTGTGGAAACAAAGAAAACCGTGAAAGCAAGCCACACACAAGGTTGGCAGCTATGTCGTAACAATGGACGCATGGTACAATGGTAACAACGACGGGAAAGATTTTTGCTATTGGTGAGCGTTACTGTCCGTTACAACTATAATTTGACGTAGTAAGCAAGTAGTGGGTGATTGCGGCAGACTGTGGCCGCGGGCCACATTATCATGTAAGATCGGAAACTGTCCGCGGGCCGCTCGAAATTCCGTCGCGGGCCGGATCCGGCCCGCGGGCCGTATGTTGCCCGCCCCTGATCTATTGGATCCGACATTGGCCAATTAGCCACAGCTCCACACCCGCCTCATGCTGAGATAAAGCTTCAGGTACTTAGTAACCCGTGGGTTCCCCCTGAAGGCTACACGTTTCCAACATTTACTCGTGTCGTGAACGGAAAGATGCGCAAACAAAGCATTGTTCGTGAATGGTTCCAAAAGTTTCCGTGGCTGTCATACAGTCTAACAAAACAAGGCCTGTTTTGTCGACAATGTGTCCTTTTTGCCCCAGTCAGCGTGCGTGGATCAAGGCTTGGCAATCTTGTTCGTGACCCATATGGCGTGTCAGCAACGCAGATAACAAAAGGAATTGTAAATCTTGAAAAGCATTCGCTGGAGTCTTATCATATTGACGCGGACGGAAAAGCTTGCGACTTCGTATGTATACCTCAAACCGTGGAGATGTGGTCAACCAAATGACTGCTCACTCTAGTGAACTTGAAGCGTTACGCAATCAATTCTTAAAGTCTGTCGTTGCCACTATTAAGCTGTGCGGAAGACAATGCTTACCGTTACGTGGACATCGGGATGATGGTCGTTTGAATTCGTCGGATGCACAAATAAATGATGGCAATTTCAAGGCGCTTCTTAGGTTCCGTGCAGACGCTGGCGATTCCGCAGTGGAGCTATATCCAAAAAGGGCACCATCTAATGCAACGTACACCAGCAAAACGATTCAAAATCAACTGATTGAACTATGTGGCAACTACATACGAGCTACTTTAGTTAGCGACATAAATCAATCCTTCTGTCGCAGGTAATGAGCAGTTGTCTATCACTGTACGATATCCCAAAAACAAGTCCGTTAATCCGCTTCGACCTGATTGGTGTATTAAAGAGGTTTTCCTTGGTTTTGTTCAAGTAGAGGATCTGTCAGGGGAGAGTTTAGCGCGAACTCTAATCGAATCACTTGTTCGCTGGGGTATTCAGATCAGCGGTTTGCGCGGTCAGGGGTACGACGGCTCTGCCAACATGTCGGGACGATTTCGTGGCGTCCAGTCGTACATCCTGCAAAATTATCCGCTTGCTTTTTACACCCATTGTGCATCACATTGTCTGAATCTGGTTTTAATGCACTCTTGTGAAGTGAAAGATATTCGGAGAGCCTTGAAGGTTCTATCCGACGTGATCAACTTCTTTCGTTCCTCACCTAAACGTCAAACTATTTTAGAAGCTGCCGTTAAAAATCATTTTCGTGGTGATACTACAACCAATGCCACCAAATTAACAAAGTTGTGCCAAACCAGATGGGTGGAGCGCCACAAGGCGGTTTTAAAGTTTTTGTTGTTGTACCCGTGTATTTTGCAAGCGCTTCTGCAAGTAGAAGAATTCCTCAATAACAGTGTGTCGTCACAAGCCGAAACGCTTCGACGACAGATCACTTCATTTTCATTTTTGGTCACAATACAAACACTAAAGTTAGCCACCGAAACTCTATTTGCCTTGACAAAGGCTTTGCAGAAAGAAAAAATGGATGTGGTCTCAGCAAGCGAAGAACTACGTGAAGTGAAATCAGTTTTGCAGAATTTACATCTCGGGCAATTTAAGCAAGTGTTTGAAAAAGCAAAGTATCTAGCCCACCAGCACAATGTTCCCGTCCGTTCCCATCGTTTCGGTGCTAGCGATAACGAAGAAGATATAATCCAGCACTTTTACAACAACATGTTTGTACCCTTTGTATCTTCGTTAATAGAAGGCATGGATGCACGTTTCAGTACGATGTTCCGAACTGCTGCAAAAATTAACCAATTATTGCCGATATTTTTACGTAAGTGTAATTAATTAAGAGTATAATAGCCTACCAGTTAAGATGGCAGGTATAAACGTAAGATATTTGTAAAGCACTTACCCATTTGTTTCTGTGTACTTTTTAAGTTTTGTTATTCTTTCCATCTAGATGGGACAGATTGCGATGTCAAAAAATTTCAAGAGGTTGCCAGGCTGTATGCCAATGACATAAAGCCTGAAGACTTTTTGCTTGAGTTGCCCAGGTGGCATCGCAAATGGAACTCAGTGGAAATGGCATCAATTGCTGAATTGCCATCTAATTTTCTGACGACGCTTAATAGGTGCAGTCCACTCCTTTTCCCCAACATCTTTAAGTTACTGAAGGTTGGTTTGTAAAAGAGTTTATGTCCAAATATTGAAGAAGTATTATTTGTTATATCAAACAAAACGTCTTTTGCAGATATTTTGGACACTTCCTGTGACTACAGCCACGGTTGAAAGATCCTTTTCAAATCTTCGTCGCCTTAAAATGTATTTAAGAAATACGTTGGTCCAGGATCGTTTAAATGGACTTGCGCTGTTGAACATCCATATTGACATCCACATTCCTGATGAAGCCATTGTGGACGAATTTCTGAGAAAAAAACGTCGAAAACTAAAAGCCTGACTTAATCAAACCGAAGCATACTAACTTGTGTTGTGTATAAAGTTTGCGTTTCTTGTTCTGTAACGTTTTCCTGTTTACCTGCTGCAAATAAACAACGAACCATTCTTAAACTCTTTTTACTTTCTTAAATAGGCAGATTGCTCAAGTAGATCCATGCGTCTGAGCATCAACTGAACTAAAACTGCTTGAACGCAGTTGCATCATGCAATCACGCTTTGACACGTAACAATACGATAATTGTTGTGGTCAACAAAGCATTATGTGACAGACCTGTGAGTTCTTGTGGGCGCGTCAAAATGGCTATTTGTGGCTTGAAAGCAATCTCAAGGTCGTTGTCACGTAAAAATGCACAGGTAAAATTCTTCGAACGACGTATATCGATTGGAATTAGTGCGCACAAGATTCTTTTTTTTTCTGAGGGGGGTGTCCAAACACCAAACACCCCCGTCTAGATCCGCCCATGATTGTGGTCAACCCTTAAGCTTTTTCGCTTGAACGCCTGAGTGTGATTGACTCACTGCAATAGTATTTTACTATTACGGCAAGAAGTTTGAACACTTCAACAGGCGTGGTTAGCCTTAAGTCTGCAGATTTCAACCCTGTAGTCTTGATAGCTCAAAGGTGTGGTTGTACTACAAACCCCAGTTTCATAGGGCTACTGGCGAGGCGTCTGGGTTATCAAAAATGCCAACGACCACAAATGAGAGCCCCATGGGTGTGGTTGGAATTCTCATGATAGTTTACATGAGTTCTCACATAAGTAAATAAAATCCTAAATACTGTTATCTTTTATCATAAGCATAACTGCCAAAGAACTTGTGTATATGGAACACATTATGCAGACACTGTTGTGATCATCAGTGCATTGTTATCTTTACTTTAAAACTTTCCAAAAAGACACCATAATCCACCTGATCATTTTTATTTCTCTTCTTTCTGCAAAGCACAGCAACAGTTTAAAAAAACTTTACATTCAAAGGCATTTACCATACTAACATTTTCTGCTGGGGTGTCATGTTTCACGGCCTACGAAAATAGTGATGTCATTAGCTCAATTATAGACATAATCAATTGACATAAACACCTCACTGAAATCCACTGTCTGTGTGTTATTAATAATTCCACATACTTACACTTTCAGCTAGGGTGTCCCGTTTTGGTGGCTGCAAAAATGGTGATGTCATTAGCTTTAACATAGACATAATCAGTTGACATAAACACCTTACTGAAATCCACTGTCTATGTGTTATTAACAATGTCACATACTTACTTTTTTAATGGGACTCTTCTTAAGTTTAAAAACACAATGTTGTCATCCTTTTTACATCCTTTTTTATATAAATATATAAACATATTTTAAAAAATTGGTCTTACTTATATTATAAAATTTGCTTCTTGGAAGCCATCTGTAAATAATAATGCAATAGATGGATTAATTACACCAAATTTCAGTTACACCACATTGCTTACTTTGAATTTTGAGATATTTTTCGTGAAATATAAGATATATAATAGTAAGACATTGTATGGTAATGATTATAAACAGATCACTTACTGTTGTAGAGCCCTAAACTGACGATAAGGCATAAACCTGTGGAATTGAACATATATACAGCATTTTTATTTATGTTAAATCATCTGGCACACAGATTTCCTAATTAACAATCAACTTTATTACCTTCTTTGTCGATTTTCTTTCTGTATCTAAAGTTTTAACGACTACTTTACAATTTTAAACAACACTTTGCTGTCAGTTCGCTGCTGCAGATCCACATGGCAGTTGTGGCAATAAATAAAATTTCCATTTTATGAAACAAATACAACATAATTAAACTACACACCAGGACCAATTAGTATAATGACACTTTTAATAATACGCTTTTTTGGCGCGAATGCTCTGTTGCGCCACTTACCGGAAAGTAGGTCCTTTTGGGGGTAGATTCCACTGATCTAGAAAAAAGCCTGGATAACGCAACCAGGCGTTACGATAAGGGGATTTTTGAAGCCTGTGTGGAGGTTTTGCCGCCATATTGGAAGGATCACCTGGTACACTGGGCAAAGCAGGAACACAGTGTTATGCATTCCGTTGCAGCAAAAAACGCTAATAAGGTAGAAGTAGAAGTGACGGCAAAGGCAGTGATGATGGAGAGAGCTGTACAAAGCCCAGATATTCCCGTACATTTCAGAAGTGGGATATATTTTTGACATTTTGTTGGAGTTATAGTGATGGCAACTGAGGCTGATTTTAGTTGTATTGGCTTGGAATATTAGTGTTTGTTATATAACTACAGATCTTTAACACATAAAATAATTGTACAAGACAAGCAGACCTTCTTCACGGTGTAGTAGTTTTTTTTAACGATTTATCCAAGTGATGTATACATTTTGTCAAATCCTGTGGTGTAGTGGTTTATCACATTTGCTTTATGGCAAAGGACCCTGGTTCGATTCCAGGCGGGATTAATAAGTATACAATCACTTGGTTATGTGGTTTATTGATCTAAGTGGTAAGTTAATCTCAATATCAAACTCGCATGAACTTCCATTTAATGTTTGGTACAGGATCTATCCCGCAAGTAGATTTTTCTTGATCAGTGGTAGATTCGCGTCATGGTGTTGGTAGCTCTACCAGAAGTTAAAGTGCCAATACAATGGTCAAAGTATAAATATGTCGGATGAGACCGATGAAGCTGGATGAGCGGGGGATGACGTGACCATGGCAACATACTAGCATAGATTACTTATAAAGTTATAATCACTGATCTAGAAAAATGCCTGGATAGCGCATTCAAGCGGAAAAGTGAAGCCTACATGGAGGGTACGGCGGCTATATTGGAAGGATCACCTGCGTTAGGCGGTGGCTGCAATCAGAACGTTATTTGGACTAAACTCAGTATTAGTGCGAAGTTATTATATTGTGTTTCATATTTTTATGTTGATTTCAGGTTGTATTAAATATATTGCTCTTAATATACGCATATTACGCGGTTCTGTGGAGAGAAATTGCTGATGTCGTCGGATTTACATTTTTGCTATTTCACCTACGTAGGTATTAAGCAGCGAAGATACATATATATATATATGATTTCTAGAGACCCCGCTATATATATATATATTCATGCAAATGCAATTGTTGATGCTTATTTTATCTAAAAAGAAACAACTTGACAACGATGCAACATGCATTAAAACCAAAAAATAACTTTTATTGCATGTTTCAAATCGTAACTGAGGAATAAAAAAAACTACTTTGTTCTACTTTTTCTGATATTGTCTCCAGTGATTTTTCTGACATTTTTTTGAGCAAGATGGTGAAGTCTAACTTTTGTGTAGCATTTTGATATCATTTTAATTAGCTCAAATTTATAATTGTCCATAACAGGACAATCAAATGAATGGTCTGTCCCTGAAACATTTTGGAATGAGGAACATCCATCAACACTGAGAATGTTATTGCTTCTAATATTCCTTTGCCTTTTGGTAATTTGTAGTGTCATGCATTTAAATCTTTTTTCCTGTTTTGGGCAAAGTGTAGTTACGCTAGATGATTTCTAGAGACCCCGCTTTATTCTTAAAAAACATAAAGCTATGGTGTGCTGGTAAAGTAGGTGAACCAAGTGATTCAATGCAAATGAAACGTGTTTGTTTTTTGACACCATCTTTCCTGTTTGAAAGACAGATAATGTTTGTGTTGCTGGAACATCTGCATAATCGTGATCATTTTGGATTCCGTTTTTCTTAATTATACTTTCTAATTACTGCAAAATATGAAATTCTCTTGTTTTTGGTCCTGCGTATATCTTTTAAACTT
Organism: Phallusia mammillata; assembly: GCF_965637545.1. NCBI lineage: Eukaryota > Metazoa > Chordata > Ascidiacea > Phlebobranchia > Ascidiidae > Phallusia > Phallusia mammillata. Next base: position 14,183,567 of record NC_137257.1, read on the forward strand.
TTAAAAAATTGGTAGAATCTTGGTTTTGGCAATTGCTATGCTTCTCCATAGAAGGCGCTTGCATGCCGCTTTAAGTAGCTGAGTTGTTGTTGAAGCCCCCAACAGAATAAAATATTTAAAAAAAGCTCTAAATAGGCATTACTGAATTTGTACATCAACAAACACTTTAAGGGTGGGTCATTTTCATGTACAAACTCTTGAAATAGTTCGTTTTTTTTTCATGTACAAACTCCGGTTTTTCTTCTTGATTAATGCAATGGTGTGTTATCAGGCAATTTCAGACCAACAATATATAAGCACTCTAAGGAATGATTCCCTTGATGCCTTATTAGAAATTTGTAGGGGCGATTAAAAACCATGGGCAAATATATTCTGGAAAGTCAATACATCAAACAAATGATCGAACAATATAATAAACTGTAGCTTATTTACCAGTAATTTATTTTAATTAACAACTTTGGAACCTAAGACTGTGCGGCAGTATTAACCTTCATTTTGTGTTGGTGCCATTTATTATGTTTCAATTTCAGTTTTTCAATAAATACATTTATTCTTTTATGTATTACTTTTAATGTTTCAATTCATTATTTCAATAAATACAATTTAATTATCACTTGCTGTATTTGTATTGGTAAATTCTTGATTCTTGTGGAAACTGCATCCTCTCTTCAGACATGGGGCAATTCGTCATTCGAATGCATTCGAATACAGGTTTTACCACCTTCGTGCTGTATTCGAATGATTTTGGCTTTCGTTCGATAGTGCATGAATACAATTCGAATTGTTGATGTTAATTTTTGAGTAACAATTCACGAATACAAAAGCTTGAATAAATTCATTCGAATACAATTCGAATTGTTCTAGGTCTTTGCCAACTTAAGAATTTGCAAATTCGAATACACGATAATTTTTTACGAATAAAATTCGAATTATAGTCGGCCTTCGGCAACGTAACAATTCGTAAAATCGAATATATGACTACATTTTTACGAATACAATTCGAATTGTTGTCAGTCTTTGGCAACGTAACAATTCGTAAAATCGAATACATGACTACATTTTTACGAATACAATTCGAATTGTTGTCTGTCTTTGGTAACGTAACAATTCGTAAAATCGAATAGATGACTACATTTTACGAATACAATTCGAATTGTCAATTACCTCCAGACTAAGAGAAGTCGAGAATATGTTGCCACATATTTTTGCCAAATAGATTCGAATACAATTCAAATTGGCAATGATCTGTGACCTGATTTGACAAGTTTTGTTTATGTTACGAAACAATGACACATAGAAGTTTGTTTGTGACGTTACATAAGTGGAATTGTGCTATAAATCTTGCAACATTGGTTTGTTCTCAGCACATAGCGTGTTTGTGAAGCAAAAGTCTCATGTTAATTACATCAGTCAAGCTAATGTGGCAAAACAAAGCTCGTTGGTTTACATTTTCACCAATAAATTTGCAATTCATAAACCCAAATGTTACTTTTTGTTCCAATACCATTTGAGTTTCGGGGCGCTTTTATTTTCCACAACTACAAATACCCGAATCGTTGCATTCGAATGCAATTGTTGGCTTCTTACAACGACCGAACAATTCGTGAATATAAATAACTAGAACTATAATTTTGAATACAATTCGAATTGCTACATCTAAAAAGGAAGGAAGTATTCATGAATACGAATACACACTTGGGGTTTATTTGAATAGTATTCGAATTACACGTTGTTGTTTTTTGGTCAACTATTCATGAATACAAATACTTGAACCGTTTTATTCGAGTACAATTCGAATTGCGGTCACCTTAACATTACGAAACAATTCGTGAATACAAATGCTTTACTGGCATTATTCGAATACAATTCGAGTTGCTGAAATTCAAAAAGAATGGAAGTATTCATGAATACGAATACATGGTTTGGTTTATTCGAATAGTATTCGAATTATATGTCGTTGTAGTTTGGTCAACAATTCATGAATACAAATACTTGACTCGTTTTATTCGAATACTATTCGAATTGCTGTCACTCAAAAATCACCAAAGTATTCATGAATTCGAATACAGTCATGCAGGTATTCGTAAAGTATTCGAATACAGGAAGCGTGTATTCGACCCCATGTCTGCCTCTCTTAGAGTGATAATGTGGCCAGTGTGGTTTATATATTTTTGTAAAAAATGGTCTGAGCAAAGTGCTTGGATTTCAGGTTTGCCTACCAATGTGCAGACGTTTCGACAGTCAGGTTAAGATGGAAATCTAGACAAATGTATTAAACCTCGAATTAAAATGTGTGTAAAATAGTAATAAAAAACTGGAGTTCATGCGAGTTTAGAATTAAGATTAAATTACCAATTGGACAACAATAAATAGAGCACATAACCAAGTGATTGTATACTTAATAATCCTGCCTGGAATCGAACCAGGGTCCTTTGCCGTAAAGCAAATGTGATAAACCACTACACCACAGGATTTGACAAAATGTATACATCACTTGGATAAATAGGTAATACTACACCACAATGTATGACTGTGAAGAAGGTCTGTTTGTCTTGTACAAATATAATGGTAAAATATTTGTAGTTATATAACAAACACTAACATTCCCAGTCAATACAACTAAAATCTAAAACTGACATGCCCAACAGTCATGTGGGCAAACTTCTTTTATACATAACAGATAATATTGTGAAAATAGTTAAAGTTACTGAAGAACAGCATTATGTCGGAAGCAACAATCCCATTGAAAATGAAGTTTTGCAATACTTCGGAGGATTTACAATAAAAAAAGCTCTTCTCAAATTTCCCAATCACTCCAACATAATCAGCAACATTTCCCAATATATTCCAGACGGTTCGATGATAGAACATTCGAAAAAAAACTCAAGGAAATCTGCAATGTCCATCAGAAAAGCATTTATTTCTTCTTTAAATGATATACCTTAAGTACACAAGACCAGGGGCGGCTCGTGCTAGGGTGCTGCAGCACCCCTAGATATTTTTACCTAATATTCCTACCACAACAATACAGAAAACTTTTATGATACTTATTTTTATAAGTATAATTTCCGCCTTGATCGGCATTTTTTTCATTAAAAAAAAAATTATGGCATTAATATGTTATCTATGGTGTAGTTTCATGACGAATCGTGACGTTTTGCACTTGTGCGCATGCGCACTTGGAAAAGCTACATGCCGGGCGAAATAGACGACTGGGTGCTGCGGCTCGCGCAGCTCCACCAATCACGCAGCGTGTGAACCGGCCGCTGTAATTGTGTTGTCTGTTCCGGGTCTATGTTGTGCTCCAAAACCAAACCCGTTTGCTATATTCTAAGTTCGACAGTGAGTACAGTTAAACAATTTTTTATCATTTGAATTAGAAAGTGTATCTACCACCTTGAAAAAGGTCATCTAACACTTTGAAAAGTCACGATTAACCTTTATAATAAAAACCTGAAGAAAAAGTGAAGAAAACTGGGATAAAACATCTTCTATTCCAAATATGTCATGCAGGAATAAGCAACCTCAAGAACTACTCACACTGTGAAGTTAAATGTCTCACTGAAATTCGGGCAATATTAAATGCAGGTCAAACAATTGCACAAGCAACAGGAATTTTAAAATACCTTAGTGATGACAACACAAGCAACAGGAATTTTGAAATACCCTAGTGATGACAATTTCAAGTTTTGGTTTCTTAACACGCCATGTGGACAGTATTTGCAACCAAGTGCAATCTTGTGTATTGATATAATGGACATGTTATGTTTCTTTAAACAGTAGCTGCTAAATTGCTTCACAGGAAATGTTTCTTAAGAATGAACATTCTACAGGGGAGATAGTAGTGACCACCAAACATATCCTGTTGTTAGAAAAGTTACTGAAACTTTTAAGGGAAAAGCCAGTTAGCCAGCAATTTCCATGAGTCTCTCAAAGGCAAAACGGTTCTTGTAAACGTAAAGGATGCAAACTTTTCTAAGGAACACCATTATTTCCAAAAGGACTTGCACTTGCAGTGATAGCACTATATAGAAAAAAAACAGTTTCTTGGTTGTCATTTGGAAAAGCAAGAAGCTATCAATTATTTTGCCTAAACTATAGCGTTATGATTCATTTTAGTTGTAAAATAGAAGCACAAGGTTTAATAATATGTCTTAAATTTAAGTGAGAGTGTTGTGATTTTCAAAGCTTGCAGAGTTTTGTACTTCAAAAAAGGAATTATAAGCTATTTGCCACCAAATAAAGCAGCAAATTTAGCGGTTAAGAAACTTACAAACAATTAATAGTTGTACACAAAAATTAAGAAAAGATGTTGAATAAATCAGTTCTGACACAAATGTAATGTGGTTGTTGAATTTGTCAGTTATGATACAAATTAAAAGCTTTATGGCTATTTTTTTATGTGGTAATTATAATCTGTGACGTGTAATGGAATATGTTGAAAATGCTGACTGTGGCTATAAGGTACTTAAATGATACATGACCATATTAATGACTGAATAGCAAGTGTGTTAGTTAGTAATCATTGTTATAACCAGTTTTACTTAAATGTTGTCCAATTGAAATACTTCGACCTTTTTCGACTCATTTATTAATAATTTTTTTCTATATACTGTTGTTGTGTTTTACCGTATTTACAACCGCTTTGTTTCTAGTCTGTGTCACGTGTGTTTTTGTGCCACATTATTACTGCGTGTTATTGAGTTTGGCCTGTCGCTGTGCAAGTAAACAAAATTCCCCAATGATACCTGTGCTGTTTACACCCGTGTACATTATTGCGTAACAACCATTACGTCACAATGGAGTTGCTAATTAAGATTTGTATTACTTACAAAACTTGCTTTTTCTACACAAAACAATGAGTAGAAAACTAGAAATGCGGCTTTTCTATACATTGCCAACTTATATTTGTCCAATAAAGGCTAAAAATTGGAGCAGCACCCCAAGAAATTTTAGGCATGAGCCGCCACTGCACAAGACATGCAATTAAGCAGCCTAAAGACATCTCCATTAACGAGGTTATTGCTGACATTGTGTGTTCAGTACACTACAACAACTTCATTGAGCAGTTGCACGACTGCACTTTAGAATGTTCTTTTTTACATTGTTAACTTGTTTGTCAAAACATTGTCTCATAATCTTGCCAAAAAAAGTTTCAAAAGTTATTTGTTTCTGTTAACAAAAGGTCTGGTGGATTGCGTGCAGACTTAAAAAAATCTGCCAACAGTGTTCAAATGTAATTTAAAAATAAAATACAAAAACTCCTGTTTGATGTGTTTTTTTGAACATTTTGGCATTGGTTCTTCACACAAATATGTCCAGACATTGACTGAACTATGTGTTGTATTGCCTCCTTTAATTTTTTTGATAACTTTTCTTCGGGTAAGTGTTGAACAATGTAGCTAAATTGATTGACATCTGGATTTGTCATTCTTCTACACACCTGCCTCTTACAATATAAATGCTGCTAAAAATGTTTTTTTAACACTCACAGAGTTTCCAAAAAATGCTTCCAAGCAATCCTGTGTAAAACTTTCTAAGCAAACAGAAATTTAGTATTTAGTAAATTTTTAGTCATTTCATCGAAGTTTAGTGTTGTGAATACAAGTCCTACAAAAATAGGAAAAGACAATATGCTCTTGAATTCACCTTTATGGCTTGTATCGACACAATCCTACACTAGCACTGTTTCTGCATATAGCAGTGGTTCTCACACTTTTTTGACCGCGACCCAAATCTGAGTTTTATAAACATCTCACGACCCAAGCCTCAAACATCAAAAAATGTAACAATTTCGACTCCAAGGTTACGAAGATAAAGCCACATAAAATGTCTATGATACAATAATTCAGTCATGACTAGGAATTGAAAATACTTGAAAAATGAAATGAAAAAAGTTCATTTTGGCAGAATTGAATCACCATAGCGCGACCCATTTTTTGACCGTGCGCGACCCATGTTTGGGTCGCGACCCATACTTTGAGAACCACTGTGCTAAGGCATGGCAAACTTTGCTCAAGCTTGTATAGTTCCACAATGTGAGACCATAGAATGCCCTGCCATTCCTATTAAAGTACTTAGTTTCTCCTGGTTTTGAGAAATAAAGGCTATTTTGAATTGTCTAAAGTTTTGCAAAATTATATATGCTACCACTTCACTAAAAGTAAGGACAAAATATAATACCTTTAACAAATTAGATGGATCACAACATACATAAACCATCCTGTCAGTAGCACAGTAATTGGTGGCAACAAAACATGATTTCACTGGGATTTTATCAACCCCTGCCACTAGTTTAAAAAATTGCCTGTTGGTTCGATGTCCATCTGCTATAACTGCATGTATTTGAACACCACGTGTTTCACACTCAAACAACAATTTCCGAAAAAATTATGCAAGTTTGAAAGCTGGAGTGGCACTTGTTGGGTACCAGGCTAAAGGAAGTAAAATTTCACGACGGACAGTCCTTAGGTAGAAAACTACAACATGCAAAACAAATTTATCATTTTTAGTTTTGGATTTTATAAACAAACCTTACCTAAACGTTTTTCATCACAAGATTTTCCTTCACTACAGAAATTGCATGTTTTATCATCACAAAAACCAGGAAATTATTCTGTATCTTATTGACTTTTACTCTTCATTTCATCAAGACAAATAAAACCTATTGGTGGAGATTCCCGATTTAGGCTCTCTCGATTTCTGCTAAAGCCTGACAATTTGTTCCTGGCTTGGGAGCAATGCAGTTTCTACACACAAAACAATCAAATCAAAAAAGATTTTGTAGATGTAAAACTTTTGTAAATAGTGCAATACCTGTAGCTTCTAATAGTTGATGCGACGAACATGATCATATGCAGCACCTATTGTAAATTTCAATTGCCCATCAAATAAAGTCTGGATGATAACCACGTGCACATGGTAGAACATCGATGCATCATTTTAAGCCACTCGTTTGGCCCCTAAAATGACTCAGCAACCTCAGTATGTGTGCAAATTAATGATACAAAACACACTCACAGGTTCTGTTTGTTCATGTGACTTCAGCTCTCACCCCAAGATCAACTACATTGGCTTGTTGTTCACATTGAGATTGTGTGCATGTATCACATTGATTTGTTACTGCTGTTAGATATCACAAAAAATGCCGTAGTTTTGCACAATGATACAAATTTATTATACCTGAAATTTTATAATTGGGGGATCAAACAATGGTGGTTTCCACAATTTTGTCACCATTCCAAAAAATAAGCGGGTGCAGTTTTGTGTTGAAACCAGTTTGTGCAACTCCATTGCAAAGATTTAGATTTTCTAATTTTGCCTAACACAATGGAAATAGAATTATTTTCTGTATTAAAATAATAGGACTAACATTTTACACACCAAAGTAGTGCACAATGATTCATGCATACTATGAACATCCAGTCTTTTAACATCAACTTTCCAACCTGACATTGAAACTTCTGTTATATATGCTGAAAGCATATGGATATATTTACACCACAGAGAACATTTCACTGCAATGTGTTAAAACCTTATAGCTGGAACCAAGTTGCCATTTTTGAGGTCTGCAGTCAGCTGCTCCCCACTCCTATAATATACCCACTTGTCTTTAAATCAGTAAAGTGTGTCACATATATTTTACTTAGGCTTGCCATATTTTTTTTACTTTAAACCGGGACACTTCCAAACATTTTTTTTCCCGTTTCTTCTGTGTTGGGGGAACAAAGGTTAGCATAGTAGGTGATATTACTGATATGAGACATCGCCGTCGCGACTTCTGTACGATCTGCCTGAAGGTGGTTGACCTGATCATAATCAAGAAAATCTGGCTGTGTATTTGCGAACGCAGCAGAAAACACAAACATTTTTAACGACATAAACATGCGGTATTTTTTACATCAAAAACAGACGATACGATTTTTATCCTGAAAATGAAACTTACTGACAGGCGGAAGGCTGGGGTGGATACTGTCCAAAAAATACCCCGTACACAAACACAAGGAGTAAACGTTACAGACACAAACGAAACGCTACAATCACACAGCAAATAAATTACATTTTATTCATTTTTTAGCATATCCATAAATTTGAGGAATATTAGGCTAAAATCTATTGCGTTTAAACCACTACTCTACCACCTAACTTAAACGAACAACGATATCCGAATTACGCAACACAAAAAGCAAACACGCAATCAATTTACATTTTGGCCCAGTCGTATTGATCTGTACCTCGGACTTTTTTTAAGAACTCGTTGTTCGATTTAACTTTGTCATAAAAATCGCAGCATGACATATTAGTGTTAATTTTGCATGTCAGAAGGGCTTTTACATTCTGCTCCAACATTCTGCTTTTATTGTCGGACCATATATTTTTCATAATGGAAAAAATTCTCTCCACCGGTGCCGAAGTCCCTGGTAAGCAAAATACAAATTCCATCACCTTTCGAAAGTTTGGAGTGAGTAAATTTTTTTCTGAAAGGAAGGCAAACATCTCGACCCACTTTTTTTCACAACATTTCTTTTTCCAGCTTTCGTTTTTGTCATGTTGAGACAGATACCGTTTGATTAGCACATGCTCGTCGAAAAGGGAGTCGCTGTTGATTACCTGAATCCCAAACAGGGTGTTAATGTGCTCTGCCGATGAAAGAACACTAGGCCATGATATTTCATCTGCTTTTAGATCAATCCAAAGATGAGGTAACACATCTTTATAAGCATCCCCATAAAGATCCAGATATGATAGGCATTTTTGATAAAATTCTGTTGTTTGTTTACGGAATACTTTTCCATCCACTTCCCCCGCGTTTTCCAACTTTTCTAAAAGACACAGTGCCTGGTAGGGAATGAAGCTGATCTCCTTCCTTTCACGTAAGTTTAATTTTAGTTCCGACAGAACGTTTGCCATATCTACAGCACTGGCATTTTCCTTTTCCAACTTCAAAATAATTTCGTTGAAGTACTTCAGTAAGCCGTGGACAAATTTCAAATAAAGCTCTTGCGATGGTTCTTCAAAACATCTTCTGATTAGTGTTGGGCAGCCTTCCTGGGAGTTAAAGTAACTTTTTAGAGCTTCAAACATATCAAGTATTCTTTGCAAAGCTGGTAACAAGGACAAAAATCTGGTGTTACCATGTTGCAAGATTCGCTGATATTCAATTTCGACAAAGTCGCAAAAATTTTTCAGTTCGGTAACGCGAACAGTGTAAATGTGGAAGTATTTGTAGATTTTTACTACAAGACTTTCCACACACACAGGCAATGTATCCACTGCGTGTTGGAGGCAGTTGTGAACAATGTGAGTAGCACATCCAATGCCTATTATATTTCTTTTCAGGCTTTCCCTTACTTTGAAGAAAACGTTATTTTTCCCCTTTCTTTTTACACCGCCAAAGTTAGTATTGCAGTTGTCCGCACAGAATCCAACAAGTTTTTCTTTTAGCACATTTTGGTCAAGAATGGACACTAAGTAGTTGCTAAGTATTTCAGAAGTTTCACCACCTAGTGATTTAAACTCCAACAGCTTTACTTTTACGCCCAAGTCGGGCACAAAGTAACGAACCACAACTGGAACAAGTTTGATCTCTTTTCTGTTCGAAGCATCGATTGTAACGGTGACAAAATTAGCCTTGTTTAACTCCAGCCGTAGTTCAGCCGCTAACATCGGCACAATACAATTAACAACCACTGATTCACATTTTGTTTTTGCCAGGGAAAACTTCGGATCAAACAATGTTGCAATCAACTTGGACGTACAGTCACAACTTTTAAAGCTGTGTCCATGAATAGCAGTATGAAACGCAAATGTAGCCTCTTTTGCTGCTGAGATTAAAGATTCGTTTGAATTGACCTTTTTGAAAAATGTTGTCAGTTGAGTTGACGACGCTGCTGCCTCAATGGAAGTTTTGTGCCTTTTGGTTTCCAAATGTTCTTTGATATCTGATCGACCACCATGACAAATTGAAAAAACAGACCGACAACGATCACAGTGAACCTTGCCATCATGCGTCTCTCGTATATATGGGTAGTCTATTTTGAGCTGACTAGTTAATTAACATTTTCTTTTAGGCATTTTAGAAAAATTTTAGCAGTCTGATTGTCACACTTTAAAGTGCTTCACAAATCTAGCAAACTATCTTGCAGCCAACTATACTTATCCAATGAAAGCAGGAACAATCAACTCACAATTATACAGTGATGTAACAATGCCACTTTCATCAAAATGAATGTAGTGAACAACAAACCAAAGCAAGACAATCCACTTTTAATAGCAACACAGGTGAGAGTCAATTAAACGTACCGGATGGCTGCATAAACTTAAAAAAACGGGACATATCGGCTAACCGGGCGGGACACCGGGACAGACCCTTAAAACCGGGACGTATGGCAAGCCTAATTTTACTGGACATTGATAAAAAAAGGAAACAAGTTATACCATGGATGGCACCAGACAATTTTGCAGCTGCCTTTTTTAATCCTGCAAACACTTGTACAACCTCTTTTCAGGTAACTTATTTCTGACTGTTGCTTTTCTTTTGCTTGCTGGTTTGAGTAAATATTTTAATATCGGCAACCACAACCCTCCCGTCCCGATCCCCGTGATGCGACACAAAAGAGAGAGACGGGTGAATTAGTAAAATTGCGACTCCATTGCTCGCCACACTTTTGTTATTTTGATTTGAATAAAACAAGGCTCTGGAAGGCCCAAATTGACGAGTCCATGTCTCCTCCTGTTCGATTCTCGAGTGAGTCTCTTGCAGGAGGACGACATGGACTTCCAACTGCCGAAGACTTTTGAAGACGGCCAGTCTCCTTGCGTCATCCGCGAGTCCTCGGCAGTTGAGGGTTGCTTATTGTTATTGTTAGGCGAGGGAGTAGACCTCCCTCGTTTCTTTCTTCTAACCTTAGTGAAAGTGGTGTCCTCTGTCTCGTCCTTCTCCTCCGATGTATCATCCGAGTTATGGATGCTGCAGTTGCCGCTTGGTGTTGAGGGGTAAGAGGAGTCACAGCGTACCTCCTCTTCCTGGACCACATCGGGTGGCGCATCCACTGCCTCGTGCGAAAGTGAAACAGGGTCCCCCTCGCTAGTGTCGAGCGAGTCTTGGGTTTGGTTTCACTTTCTTTAGCTTTTCAAAGGCTTCTTTGACCGCTATCGCGTTGTCCGCAGCGTTAACGACTGTGGCGTGGCGACTATGTCTGCCTTTGGTTTCTTTTGGCGTTAGAGTTAGTGAAGGAAAGTCCTCCACTTCTTCATCGACCTGGGGACATTCCTTGTCCCGGTGTCCAAATTTTCTGCATAGGAAGCATTGGACTAGTTGACTATCGTAGTGGACTACGAAACGCAATCCACACACTCTAACATTTTTCGGAATTGGATTTTCCTTAAGATCGGTCGTTCGTACCTCAAAGACTCTTTTTCCGTTGAACTTACGATATTGCGGATCACGCAACTTGTAATATTTGCGAACCTCCCCGTGTCGCCTTTCCAACTGGTACAAGATTGGCTCCCATTCCAATCTGTTAGGTATGTGTTCTATTAGCACGTCGGTGAACTCCGGATCGTGGAGTTTTGCATACTCCACCTCTTTTAAGGAGTTGAGCCTTTCCGCAAGTATCTTTGCTTTTTCTTTAGAGGTACAAGTGATGTCAGTTAGGCCGTTGAACCTCTCCACGATCCCTTCAATGGCCTGCAATGGAAATTTGACTTTTTCTATCCACTTGTAAATTAATCCCCGTGTTTTTCTTGCGGGAAATTTGACGAGAACTTCCGTCTCTGTAGAGAAAGATGTGGTGGGCCCTTTAGCACCACCGCTTACTATTCTGTTCCATCCTCGTTTGATGGTGGGGGCTCCTCCACTCGGGAGAGAGCCCTGTCTTCCACTGACAGCGGAAGAAGATGGTGGAGGGAGAGCACCTCCCTCCGAGGATGTCACAGGATCAGAGATATATCCAAAGTGATAATCCAATCAGGGTCTCTGGCGGCCTTAACGCGGGCGTGGGCCCGACTGGGTCGGTTTCAGGCGATTTCTCTTGGTCGAAAACGCGGGCCATGTCCGGTGCGGTGGTGCTGGGTGAAGTGGTGGGCCCGTCAAGGCCGTTGGTTAGTACAGGCTGGGACCGGCGCGTGCGCAGCAGGGGTGACGCTGCTGGTCGGACCAGAGTGAAAGAGAGAGGGCCGGAGGTAAGGCAGCACGCGTGTTTGCTTGTTTTTTGCGGTTCGATGCGTGCGTGGGGATTGGCAAGAGGCGAAATCGAGCGCGCGGTGATGTGATTTTGTGACTTTTTCGCTTCTATTTTTCTATTTCCATGGCGCCCGGCTGGTTATGACGCACTTGGGTTCCTTTTAATGGCTGTAAAATCGTTCGCGGTCTTGGGTTTTTCCCTTGGTCTACTGGCTGTGTTACGCTTCGGCGAGGTCGGGTCAGGTTTTCTCGAGTGTGTGAGCGGACTGGGCTGGCAGCGGCGCTTTAGGCTCGCTTGTGACAGTGTTGGGGACAATAAAAAATATGTTTGCCTGTCGACTCGACTCGCGGGAAAGCGGTTAGATCGAGGGTGGTCCCAACGCTGAAGTGGCCAACACAAAAAGCAAAGGCGGCGGTACATTGTGCGCAACGACATTTTTTGTTTTTTTTTTCTTGTTGGCACGGAGCAAAATGAGAAGGAAAAAACACACAAAAAACAACAACAACAACACAGAAACGACAAGAAAGTCGGCAAAGCAGGCCTTTCGGCGCTCGCGATTGATTCTCTCCTTGAACGATCGGGTGGCTCTGAAAAGAGCCGTTTTGGGTGGTGGCGGCGGTGGAGCTCGCTGAGGATGAAGCCCCTCGCGGCGGCGCTTGCTGCGGGCGTGCTTACTTGGAGCTGGTGTACTTGGTGACGGCCTTGGTGCCTTCGGACACTGCGTGCTTGGCCAATTCGCCGGGCAGGAGCAGACGGACCGAGGTCTGGATCTCGCGGCTGCTAATGGTCGACCGCTTGTTGTAGAGCGACAGGCGCGAGGCCTCGCCGACGATGCGCTCGAACACGTCGTTGACGAACGAGTTCATGATGCCCATCGCCCGGCTCAAGATGCCGGTGTCGTGGTGCACCTGCTTCAACACCATGCAAATGCTGAAGGTCTCGCGTCTGCGCTTTCTCCGCTTCTTGGTCTTGTCGAGAAAAAAACAGAAAGAAACGAAGCGTCTGTCTCCACACCGTATAAAGTAGGAGGCAGAGCATGGAATCAAGTGGCATCTGAAAAATGCACCACTCTTTTCAAGAGAAACCGAAGTTCTTTTTAAGTTTCCAGCAAAGAAAACAAGATCGTTAATCTACAAATTAATTCCGAAAGTTAAATTCCCTCTTGAGGCTATCGAAGGAATTGTCGAAAGGCAAAATGGGCTGACAGATATTACATGCACCTCTGGAGAAAAAGCATCTATTCTTGTAGAGAGGCTATCCTCACTTACGGAAGTCGAATATGCAAAATTGCATGACCCTCTAATAACAGATGGCAACCATTCAAACCTATTGGCCTATTTCGTTCAAAATCTGGCGAGGTTCCACGGCGAAGTTTTTAAATATTACAAGCTACGTGACCCACAATTCAGAAAGTTCAACGGCAGAAGAATTTTTGAAATGAGGACCGAGGATCTAAAGAAAAACCCGATCCCAACCAGAATAAGAGTGGATGGTTTCACATTCAGGGTAAATTACCCACAACAACCGGAATACTGCTTTCTCTGCCGTGGCTTTGGCCACCGGGAAAGGTTGTGTCCCAAAAATATGCTTAAAGAAGAAGATTTCCCTTCCCTACAGATCAGTCCGAAGGATCCCAAGAAAATAAAGCAGGGAAGGAGCCGCCAGGCAACAGTGGTTGACCAAGAAAGAAACCGCAAGGCAGTCCACGAGGCACTTGACAACCTACGAGGGGCTACTGTAGCGGCTCAGTCTAACTCCGGAGAACAAGTCCCCCCACCGGAAAGGGTCCCTGAAGACTCTTTGGAGGCAGATAACATGGAGAGCCCAGCTCTATCAACGTACGCACATGAGGAGATAATCCAAAATTAATCAGAATTCGAGGAGGATAACTTGGAGGAGAATGATAAAAGGGGAACTGGACCCCACCTCGAACATGGAGTCATCAAATGAAGAAGGGGAGGAGAATAAGGAAGAGGAGGACTTTCAAGAGGCTTCACCAAGGTGAGCCGTAAGCGGAAGGGGCGTTCCACGCCCTCACCGAATAAGGCTAACAAAAAATGTCCAAATGCCCATGTGGGCGTTTTGTAGGTGAACCTAAACCGGGCAAACAGAAAGTCTGCGAAAATTGCAACAATATTACTTTCGGTTGTACATGTGGCTCCAGTATTGCGGTGCAACCAGGAAGGGCGTCTGTTTGCCTTACGTGTAACAGAACGCACCGTCCTTTCTCGCATAACTCTAGCGACCCTGGTGGCATACAAAATCAGCGCCTGTAATCTCATTTTTTTATTTTGCTGTGTACCTTTGTTTCACTGTTTACTTAATTTATTATGGCTGACTATCTCAAAATAATAACTCTCAACTGCCAGGGACTGGCTGATGCTGCCAAACGAATGGCAGTTTTCGACGGTCTTCGACAGTTGGATGCCCATATCATCCTCCTCCAAGAAACTCGTTCGAGAATCGAGGTGGAGGAGATATGGGCTCAAGAGTGGGGACCTTCCAGAGCTATTTTCGCAGATAATCCTACCCTTCTCCCCAGATACCTCGAAAGAAAAAAACACTTAGAATCATTGATCCGAAATGATGCAAGAAAACAAAATATCAGAAATTATCTCCTAAACTTTGAGCAGGGAGAAAGGGGGACCAGGGACTTACGCCGCGGAAAAAGATATTAATGCGGCAATTAGAAAATCATTTTTTGAAAATTTATATCCATTCGTCACCTCCAATCACCCAATCATACTCGCAGGCGACTTTAATGGGGTTGAACAACCCGGTTTAGACCGTTTCCCCCCCCCCCCCCCCCCCTCTAAACGTAACAATACGGCAATGGTTCCTTTGAGGCAACTCTGCCATGACTTTCAACTTTCCGACACTTTTCGTTCCTTGTACGGAAACAAGCAAATTTTTACGCGGCGACAAGGAAATTCACAATCTCGTTTAGACCGCTTTTATGCAAATAATATGATACAACCAATTCGCGAAAAAACCCAAAATTTTTCTCTTTCGGACCACGATGCGGTGATCCTCACTGTCCAAATTGGGCCTTTGCCCCAGCGAGGATCGCCGCCTTGGAAAAATAATGTCGCCGCGTACGATGAGCACTTCCAGGAAGAGCTCTCGGACAGATGGCCTCGGTGGTTAACACTGGAGGAACATTTGTTCGAGAACGCTCCCTCCTGGTGGATGCTCATCAAACAGAAAATTAAATCATTAAACATACAAAATTCGAAACGCTTAGCTAAATTACAAAAACAGGAACAAAAAGACCTGGAACGAAAAGTGACGGAATTGTGGGAAGGCATGGCAGAGAATCCTTCCCTACTCCCCCAATATCATACCTTTAAAAAACAATTGGCCACCCTTCTTCGCAATAGGGCGAAGAAGAAAATTACTAGGGACCGACTTTTACGTTTTGAGCAAGGAGATAGGGGAACCAAAGAATTTTTTCAAAGCTTCGCTCAGAATCGCCAAAGGACTTTGATCGAAAGCCTTGTTGACGATTCTGGGCAAGCAAACTTCGACATCCCTTTTATTTTGGACAAAACCGCTAAATTTTATGAACATCTTTTTTCGGCCAGTACTGTCAATGAGCCCATCCAAGAACGATTCTTAAACAATATACACCCCAAATTGAGCGAGAGCGCATGTTTGGCACTAACCGATATAATTAGCAAAGAAGAAATTGAACGCGCTCTCGCTACGTTTAAACCTGGGAAATCTCCCGGACCCGATGGTCTCTCCTTTGAATTTTATAAACTGAATTGGGGAACCATCGGGACAAAATTTACTGAAATTATTAATTGCATCCATAACGGTCAAATTCCCTCCAATTTTAACGATGGGCTCATTACACTTATCCACAAAAAAAGCGACAAGGACCAATTAGGTAACTACAGACCTATCTCCTTGCTCAATTCTGTCCTAAAAATATATTCTAAAATTATTTCCCTTCGCCTCAAGGCCATTTTACCGGATGTTGTTCAACCCCATCAATTTGCAACACCTGGCAAAAAAATATCGGAAGCCACAACCCACTTACGGGACCCCTTGTATGAGGCCCAAAGGAGAGAGCTTAATTACTACTTTATTTCGCTAGACTTTGAAAAAGCATTCGACTCCATTGCCCACACTTGGCTCTGAAAGGTCCTGTCTAAACTGGACTTTCCTCAACAATACATTAACAATATTAAAAACTTGTACGGGGAGGGCAGCTCGAAGATTCTCGTTAATGGCTTTTCCACCAGAAGCGTTCCCATTCGAAACGGTGTTCGTCAGGGCGACCCCCTTAGCCTGTACTTGTTCGTACTGGCTATTGAACCCCTCGCCCAAGCGTTCCAGGATGACCCCAGTGTTGAGGGAATCCGCCTACCTGGAAGGCATGTGATTAAGTGCCCCAGCTATGCGGATGACGTCACACTGACCCTCACCCATTCTTATTCTGTTAATAAAGCTTTCCACATTCTTGACCTTTTTTATTTGGCGTCGGGCCTAAAAATTAATCCTGAAAAAACAAAAGGCATTAAGCCAAGCAACCTAAATACCTCTACCCAACTTTCCGATATCAATTGGTCTGAATCAAAATTGGATATTTTAGGAATTTCGATCGGCCCTCAAAAAACAATTCAAAACTTGTGGGAAGCAAACACCCAAAAATAAAACAAGAAATCTCGCTCTTAAAGCGTTACCCCTGCACCTGGAACGCCAAGTCACTCTTATCAAAAGCCAAATTATTACCTCACCTAACCTATTCCACACGTACTTTATCCCCTCCCTGGCGACATCGCGGAGAAGGTGAACGCCATGGTGGAAAAGTACGTGTGCGGGAGTCGGAGAGTTGCCCTCCCGATTGAAACACTAAGCAAACCATTTGACAGAGGTGGGTACAATATGGCAAACATCCCTCTATACTGTGACCTGCTTTATCTTTCTAACATTTATCAATATTGTAAACATAGAGAAAATAATTTAATAACCACGCCCGGTCTTGCCTTGACGGAATACAACATCGGGCATCAGCTCACCCGTCAATTTGGCTTTCGTTTAATAAACAGCACTCCCCATGCTGATGTACCATCACCCTTCTATACCCATTCTCTAAAATTAATTGATAAATACAAATTAAAACTAGAAACCCTCCTCAATGGCAAGATTCGTAACCTTTATCGTTCCCTCAATTGCTCCCCTAGTGGCACCCTCCACCCGTCCCAGAGTGACCACTGGAGGAGCATTCACCACCCTATACTCTCCAATAACTTACGAACTTTAAATTACCGAATAACATGGAATTGCCTTCCCCTTTCTACAAAGTTTTCCAATTTCCTTCTCGACAACGACACATTGTGCCCATTCTGTCAAAGTCACGCCGAAACAACATGGCATATTTTTATTGAATGTTCCCAAATTCTACCGGTTTGGCACGAGGTGCACCAACTCATCACTCGTGCCACTGGGTGCACCTCGCTAAACATTTCAATTGCTCTCATCATCAATATGGACCTTTTGATTTACATGATTTTCATAACAAAACAAAGTATTTGGCAACATCGAAATAAAATAAAATATGATAACATTAAACCATCATCCAATAGTATTTATTCCTCCGTTAAAAAATCAATTGTATGTCGACTTTTCTTTGAAACAAACCGGCGTGACACCACATTTTTACCAGTACTCCAGGGGCTGAGGGAAGCCCTAAGGTAGTCAGCCATTTACTTGTGTTGTTATTATTTAATTTGTTTTGTTTTTCCGCTTGCGTTTTTTTTTTTTTTTCTCGATTTCCGATTATTATTATTATTTCACACTTACCCATGTCTATAATTTATATTCACTATTAAAACCGGGTAAAAAAAAGCAAATGCGTATAGATATATACCAAACTCTATACTAAATGAAGGTATATAATACGCATTCAAATATATTTGAATGTAACTGTCAACGGTCATTGGACAACATTGCCCATGTTGCTTATTATGTTTATGTTCCTGTCGTTTTTCTCAGTCCTTCACACCCGGTTTTCTGTTTGTTTGAAAATAATATCATCGTGCTTCATCGGTCTCATCCGATATATAAATATATTTATACAGCGACCATTGTATTGGCACTTAAACTAATGACATCCTGTTCACTATCTAATATTTGTACATAATATCATTGTTAACTACGCTCATCTCTTTATTTCTGTATTTGCGCTATTTAATAATATTAATAAATAATAATAATACAATTAGGCTTTATATCTCTCTTTTTTCTCCGCCATAATTATTTGTTTTGTTAACTATTGCCATTTATTGCGTACTTTCTATTGCAGTGTTTCTATTATTATAATATTTTGTATCTATTTAACTCCGTTGTGTTACATCAATTTGTGTTCGTAATATAAAAATTTGTTGTGTTATACCAAATTGTGTGTTTGTAACGTATTCCAATGTGCTTTCGCAATGTATTATGTTGTTTTTCGCATATATGATTTTTTCGGTTGTGTAATTTTTTTTACCTATGTCAATAAACAAAAATTGTGGAAAAGGATTGGGAAAGGGATGCGCGAAGAGGCACAGGAAGGTGCTGCGTGACAACATCCAGGACATTACCAAGCCTGCGATCAGGCGTGTTGCCCGCCGTGGCGGAGTCAAGCGAATTTCGGGTCTCATCTACGAGGAGACTCGCGGCGTGCTCAAGGTCTTCCTCGAGAACGTGATCCGCGACGCTGTCACCTACACCGAGCACGCCAAGAGGAAGACGGTCACGGCCTTGGACGTGGTATACGCCCTGAAACGCCAGGGACGCACCCTGTACGGCTTCGGAGGCTAGGCTGCCAGTAGCTCGTTTCGCGGCCGCTTGGCCGGTGCGGCGAGATCAAAGCGCTGATTGGCCGAGCGGTAGTTTGGCAAACCAATGGGCGCGAGTCTCCGAAGGTATAAAAGGCCTAACGAAAGCATTCGGTCCATCAGTCTGACAGCAGCAGCAGCCGACGCAGCAGCAACGAGACAAGACAGTATTAACTCTGAGGACCACGCTTGTTTTTCGTGGGTGTCCTCCAGCTGTATCCCGCCTTGTTGCGGCCTGTGGATATAACAAAAAGACAAGACAGTGTTAGTTCTGCGGATCACGCTTGTTCTCGTGGGTGTCCTCCAGCTGTATTCCGCTTTGTTGCGGCTTGTGGATATCTTGTGGATTTACCTATCAGTTTATACTGGAATACTTCCTCCTACTCAGTGGATTCTTAACTGTACAATACGTTTGAGGAACTCGCTACTACACCCGTGCTCCTCTCAGGAGGGATCCTGAGAGCTTATGGAGAAATCGACGTATGCAAATGCCGCCTCTGCAGGGGGCACTAACAAAACAACAACAGTAAACCAAGGTTCCACTAAACCCCTCATTCCTCCCGAGAAATGGCGAACCAACGTCGATGTTCGATTCGAACCCGGTATACCGAGGACCCA
Source organism: Phallusia mammillata (assembly GCF_965637545.1). Classification (NCBI taxonomy): domain Eukaryota; kingdom Metazoa; phylum Chordata; class Ascidiacea; order Phlebobranchia; family Ascidiidae; genus Phallusia; species Phallusia mammillata. The sequence goes on from NC_137257.1 coordinate 14,203,200, forward strand.
AATCTACGATCTTCTAAAAAGCCTAAATCTTGATGCCAAACGACACCTCGAGGCACTGGTGCAAACACCTGGCGGAAAGGTTACTTTCAAAGCCCGCACCGAATCTTGGGCCAAACACTTGGCAACAATCCTAAAAGAGTCGGGCAAGGCGTCATACGTCTCCCAACACGGAGACAACGAAGAACGCCTTGTCATGCTCTATGTCTTACCCCAATATAGCATGGAAATGACCAAGGCCATCGTCGAAAAGCACACCGACGTCTACAGATGCTGGCATGCCAGAGACGATCATGGCCTTCTTTCGGGCCAAAGAATTTTCATAGTACACAAAGAAAAGCTACACGCCAACCCAATGCCCAAACGCATGTCTTTTGACCGGCGAAGGATCGACGTCTCTTACCCCGATCAACCGGATTACTGCCCCCGATGCCGGGAAATCGGACACAACATTGAAACACACTTTCAACATACCCAAGCACCGCAGTTGGAAAACCCCACCCAAACACCGTCTTCCCCGACGAAAATCTCGAACCACATAAATGACGAACAACCACAGCTGAACAACGCCCCTGCAACGAGCACACCGAAACCCCAAAGACCCTCTTACCCACACCCGGATATGCCCCACCCAAACCCATCTCTCGGGAAAAAAACAGCTCCAAGTGAGATGCCACAAGCAGACGAAAACCAAGAAACAGGCGTATATAACTCGGATTCCATCCAAGTAGGAAGCACGGTGGAAATACAAGAAGAGGTCGCCGGAGATGGAGAACTCCCCCGGATAACGACACGGAATCCAGAAAGCGAAAATCCGGAGGCTCACCAACCCCTAAGCGAAGCGGTAGAGAGAGGACCCCCCGCGCCTCTGAATCCTCGACCGTAACACACAAATAAAGAGAACTCTCCCCCCAAGAAAAGATGCATGCTACCAGACAAAAAAAGTAAAAGATCACGTAGCAAAACGTGCACGCTCTTCTGAATCATCCGATAGCAGTAAGCGCTTTCGCCCTGTCCAGGGGTTTTCAACTTGCCCTTGTGGCTCAGACGCGATATTCTCGCCCAACAAACGCGATACCTTTTTTCAAGGCTGCGCCAGTTACTTTCGGCACTGCGACAATTGCCAAACCATCAGCAACCCTAAAGGGGGGGGGGTTATGTAACCTGCAACCAATGCGGTATAATAGTATAACCAATCACAGCGTCCCTTTTCCTTTTTAGTGTATTTTTCGCCACCTGCTGTTTTTTTGCACTCTTTTTTTAAAATACGTGTCTACGCTTAGGTTCCGCCAAGGGTAACAGCATATTCAATGCTGTTCCTACCCCATTTGTATGCTTTCTGCCAAACCCTAGTGGTTAAATTTGCTAACCGTGTTCTAAACACACCTCTCCATAACTTTAGCGTCAGTTCAGTTCCCACGCCCCTATTGGATAGTTGTTGACGAATCACAAGCCTTTACTTTAACACGTTAAATAACACAGCCGGTCAATTGTACGGCTGACTGTAGACCCTCCTTTTGGAACGACACTTTGTTTTGTTTCTCGAAAACGTTTCTTGTTTCCGGAAGTTCCGGCACTAACCCCGAAGGGTAATGGCACATCATCGCCCTGATGATCTCGTTTGTCTTTTGTTTTGCACGTTTGAAGCGCTCGTTTATTGGCGGATAATAAACAAACAGTACAACGAGACAGAGTAGAAAACGAGCTAGACAGCAGCATCAGTCATTCTTGACCAGGCGCGGTTATCGTGGACCCCCGCCCTGGTCTTTGGATTATCCTTGGATTATCCTTGGATTATTTTTTGACTATTTTTGGACTATTTTTGGACTATTTTGGACTGTTGTGATTGGACGTTACTGCAATCGGACAATATCTGTGATTGGCTGTTCACTGCTATCAGATACAAAAGCACCACAAGTCTTAGAATTGTTGCGACAAGGGGGCCTATAATTAGTTGTGGGTTCTAACTTTGTAAACAGTCCTTCTCAGGACTAAAATGCCTACTTATGCAGAATCGGCTGCGAATGGAGCCATCAACCAACCACCAGTTGAGAACGACCCGTTTGCAATCGACCGAAGTGGCGAGGTCCTGGCCTCCGACGCCAAGAAATCTACCAGGTCCTCCGAGACCTGAAGTTCGACTTTCGCCAGGATTTAGATGGGATTATACAGGCCCCAAAAGGTAAAGTTACTTTCTACTGCTCATCATCTTTCACCGCCAAGACCCTGGCACAAAACCTCTCCGATTCAAAACAGGCCGTTTACGCGTCAGCGTTCTTGGATGACGAAGTTAAGGTGACGATGTCATATGTGCCACCAGCAATCAAAATGTAAGGGGGGGCCACTTCCCCTTACAACACCTCCAGCACCACCAACAACATCGACCCCAAAGGGCGCCCGGCGCGACCTCCTCGAAAGAGTTGAGGCTCCGGCGCCCCGCGGGGTACAGGAAACAAGGAAAACACCAACAAAAAACGTAATCGATCTGGGAATAAGACACCGCAAAAAACACCATGTTGTTCGACCCGATATACCGACGATGTGTCCATGGCCTGCTTGTGTGGGACATGGCACATCAAGTGCAGATGTGGGAAGTGGGCTCAAAGGGAGGAATATGATAAGATCAGTAGATGCGAGAACGAACAGTGCCAGCGGCTGCTGTTGGCATGTGGGTGTGGCAAGTGTCACCAACTCAAACGGAATGAACAGTTAGACTGTGCATTTAATTTACGCGATTTTAACCATACCATTAATTAGTTACTTTTTGTGTTTATGTTTTCTTGTTGTTTATATTCTTCCAATGGCTACTTCGTATTCTCTAAATGTAAACGGCATAGGGTTAGCTTCCAAAAGGCAGGCCTTGTTCCGTTATCTAGCCTCTTTACACTATGACCTTTATCTCTTGCAAGAAACTCACTCTACACCCAATACCGAATCCCTGTGGAAGTCCGAATGGACTTCCGGCCCCATCCTCTTAAACTCGGCACCTTACAAGGGCTTTGCCCGCGGAGGTGTCGCAGTTCTTCTCAATTCTCCAAATCTCCACATTCTTAAATCTATTTCTGACTCTGATGGTCGCATTATTGCGGCCGACATCTCTACCCTTTCCAATACCTTCCACATCGTCATCATCTATGCACCATCTGGAAAACAACAACGTAACATTCAACAATATCTTCTTTGACGGACTCTACCCTTATCTTTCTTCTTCCTTTTCTTCTCTCCTCGTCGGCGATTTTAACTTCGTCGACGACCCTCTACTTGATAAATTCCCTCCCATCTCCAATCGACCAAAGAACCAGAATCTTCTTCGCCTCCTTGAAACTTTTCACCTTACAGACGCATTTCGAACCCTCCATCCAAATTCCCGCCAATACTCCAGAAGAACGCACGATTTCCAATCCCGCCTTGACCGTTTCTACATCTCCCCTTCCCTCCAACCTCGTCAGCACACGTTTACTCCCTGCCCTTTCTCGGACCACGATCTAGTTACCCTTACCCTCAACCTCGCCTCCTCTGCCCCACCCAAAACAACACCTCCACCATCCAAGACCCCACTTTCCAAAAAGAACTCCGACACCTCTACCCACTCTGGCATACCCTTCTTCCCCTACACGATAACCTTATGGACTTCTGGCTTACCTTGAAATACAAAATCAAAACCCTCCTCCAAAAACACTCCAGACGAATCTCCAAATCCCAGACCTCCGACATGAACTCCCTCCAACATCAACTCGACAACCTCAGACAAACCCTCACCCACCAGCCAACCCGCGAAAACCTGAAACAGTTCCAAACCCTTTAAACCAAACTCCGCGACCTTCACCTTCAACAATCAAGATCCCGGCTTATGAAATCCCTCTCCTCAGACCCGCACTTTAAAAACCTCATTGACAAAACCCTTTACTCCCAACTCCTTCCCCTTCGGCAACACCAACAAATCCAAGAACTAGGAGATGAACTCGGACTTCCCCTCTCTACTCCACAGGAACTTCTCTCACAAACTTTTAATTTCTTCAAAAATCTTTATAAGGACCTTCATCTTCCTCCTCCACTTCTTCCCTCTCCATTCCTTCAGCAACCACCGAAACCAATCCCGGACGAAGAAACCAACAAACTAATCAACTCCTTTACCCAGCAAGAAATTAAACAAACAATCTCCCTCTTCACCTCTGGCAAAACTCCAGGCCCCGACGGTCTCAGCATCGAATTCTACGCACTCTGCTGGGACCTGATCGGGGCAGATCTAATACAAGCTCTAAATTACTCCTACCAAAATTCCTACACCCCTCCAGAATTCAATCTCGGACACATAACCCTAATCCACAAAAAGAACGATCCCACCCTCCTCACCAACTACAGGCCAATCTCCCTCCTCAACACCGACCTAAAGATTCTAAATAAAGCCCTTAACCTTCGTATTAAACCCTTTCTCCACCTCATCATCTCCCCAATCAGTTTGCCCAACCCAACCACACCACCTCAGACACAACATCCCTCCTTAGAGACCTGCACCATGAAGCCTTGAATCGACACTCGGACTCCTTCTTCATCTCTCTGGACTTCCAAAAAGCATTCGACTCTATCTCTTTTCCTTGGATACATCTACAACTCACCCGTAAAAAATTTCCTCCCACTTTCACTAACTACTTACTTTCTTTACACGCAACCGCCTCTTCTCAAACCCTCATCAATGGGTTTGCCACAACGGGTTTCCCAATCAGGAGAGGCGTCAGGAAAGGGGATCCCCTTAGCTTGACACTCTTCCTGATTGCCTTAGACCCACTACTCGCTGCGATTCAGCAAGACGCAACAATCTACTCCTCCCCCGCCCCATGCCGACATACACCTAAAGCAATCGCTTTCGCGGACGACGTCACCCTGGTGGTGGCTCGCCGCGAATCCCTTACCCAATCCTTCAGAGTTATCAACCAATTTTCAAAGATCTCCGGACTCCACCTCAACCCCAACAAAACCGAAGCGATTGCCACCCTAAAAATCCCCGACGACCCCTCTCTCCCCAACATCATCTGGCAACATGAAGCAATCCACCCACTCAACATTCCTATCGGATCACCCTCCTCCATAACCTCGGCATGGAAGACCGCCATCTCCTCCCTAAAAAACAAAGCCTCGTCATTATACCACCCCTTTCTCACCTTTGATTCCAAAAGTATCCTTACCAAAACACTCCTCCCGAAATTATCATACTTAGCAAAATCACACTACCTTCCCCACTCGCAGCGAGAAAAAGTCGACGGCATTGTGGTAGCCTTCATTGTAGGACACCACAATCCCACCCTTCCCATTCGAACCCTGGCGGCGGACCGTGACCACGGCGGCTACGGCGCCGCCAACATCCCCCTATACGCGGATCTTTTTCTTCTCTCATCCATCAAAAAATACTACCTTCACAGAATCTTGGATACAGCATCAACTCCCCAACTCCAACTCATAGAATACAATATCGGACTTCAACTTTCTAAACTCTTCAACCTACGAACCCGGAACTTTCTCCCCATGCAGCATCCCCATCCCCTCATTACAAACATATTCTTACCATCCTCCATCAAACCCAACCAACCGAAACCGAGTTAACCTGCCCCAAAATCAAACCCCACTACCAAAGGATCTCCAACCCCGACGACCACCAACTTTCCCTCGTCCACTGGCCAAACATCCACCACCCTCTCCTTCCAAATTACATTAAAACATTTAACTACCGACTGGCTCATCACATTCTCCCCCTTAACTGCAAATTTTTCCTCCTCCACCTCCTCGACAACGACTCCCAATGTTACCTCTGCCACAACGCATACGAAAATGAACCCCACCTCTTCCACACCTGCCCTTCCATACAGCCCCTCTTGAACCAAGCGAAGAACATCTTTCAATCAACATCAGGACAGCCAACTTCTTACTTTCACTCCCCCACTAGACTCTAGTTTCCACAAACAGATCTCCCTCCCCCCTTTAACTTTCTAATTGTACTTCTAAACACCACCCTCAATCACATCATCTGGAAAACTAGAAACAAAATCAAGAATATGCAACCTACGAAGACAACTCAACTGGACCTCACCCACTCCCTGAAGAGATCTCTTAACTTTAAACTTTCTGTCCTGCGGAACAGGCCAGACTTACCTTTTCGGAGGTATTAACCCGCGCCGTTGAGGTATTTCAAACTATATGAGCAACATTATCCTGTCTTTCAGTACTGCTTCGTTTCGTTTTTGTCTTTCCAACGTTTTTTTTTTATTTACGCAAACCCAACCCCCATCTGCTTAGAGCACTTTCACTTGAGCCTCCTCTACTGTTTTATTTTCGAGTGTATGTTGTTTTGAATAAAAATACACACACAAAGGCAATGATGATACAAACCTCAGGCTGGTGCCACGACCCCCGGGTCTTATGATCAGGTACCACCTGGGCTCTGAGCCCTCGTGTTAAAAAAAGAAGATATCTTATCATGTCAGGACGCGGAAAAGGTGGAAAAGGATTGGGAAAGGGAGGCGCGAAGAGGCACAGGAAGGTGCTGCGTGACAACATCCAGGACATTACCAAGCCTGCGATCAGGCGTCTTGCCCGCCGTGGTGGAGTCAAGCGAATTTCGGGTCTCATCTACGAGGAGACTCGCGGCGTGCTCAAGGTCTTCCTCGAGAACGTGATCCGCGACGCTGTCACCTACACCGAGCACGCCAAAAGGAAGACGGTCACGGCATTGGACGTCGTCTACGCCCTGAAACGCCAGGGACGCACCCTGTACGGCTTCGGAGGCTAGGCTGCCAGCAACTTTCGGACTTGTCACAAGCGGCAACAACAACAAAATCGGCCCTTTTCAGGGCCACCCATACTTGGCGGGAGAGAATTTTGCGAGAAGGGGCGGCTAGGCTAGGCTAGGCTAGGCTAGGCTAGGCTAGGCTAGGCTAGGCTAGGCCAGGCCCGGGGCCTTAGCGGCGCTCGTTTTTGCGCAGAAATACACTCGTTTCGCGGCCGGCCGCTTGGCCGGTGCGGCGAGATCAAAGCGCTCATTGGCCGAGTGGGAATTTGGCAAACCAATGGGCGCGAGTCCCCGAAGGTATAAAAGTCCGACCGCAAGCTTTCGGCTCGTCAGTCTGACAGCAGCAGCAGCCGACGCAGTAGCAACGAGACAGAGTAGAATGGCACGTACCAAGCAAACAGCTCCCCTCCCCAGACCTCGCGACAGGTGCTCCCTGATCAGGTCGAGCGAGTCGGAGGTCAGAAGAAGGATACGGAGGAGATCGCAACAACATCCCCTCCCCAGACCTCGCGACAGGTGCTCCCTGATCAGGTCGAGCGAGTCGGTGGTCAGAAGAAGAACAAGAAGGAGGAGACAACAACGTCAGCCCCTTCATCGACCTCGCGACAGGTGCTCCCTGATCAGGTCGAGCGAGTCGGTGGTCAGAAGAAGAACAACGAGGAGGAGACAACAACGTCGTCCCCTCCATTGACCTCGCGACAGATGCTCCCTGAAAAGGTTGAGCGAGTCGGTGGTCCAACTACCAACCCCAGGAGTCCGCGGTCGAAGCTCCCAAATATGGTTGAGCAAGCCGGTTCTCCTGGGCCTGCGCCAAGTGCGCCCACGACCTCAACACCCAGGATTACCCAAGGAAATGTGGAAGGGGTCGTCTCCCTGCCGGACACATCGCTTCCAGAGGAGATTATCACCCCACAGGAGGAAGGATACAAGATCGTCCGGAGGAGGAAACGACCAGCAGCGACACCGCCGAAGAACCGGACAAATTGCTGCATTGCAGCGTATGAAGGTAGAAACATGCGTTGTTTGTGCGGCACAATGCACATTAAGTGCAAATGTGGCACTTACGCCACAGAACAGAACTATAAAAGCCCTTCACAGTGCACAAACAAAAAATGTAAACGACTGTTGATACAATGCACTTGTGGAAATTGTTATAACTTAGCGCACGGGGAGCGAATTCTCTGCACATGCAAAGCTCGCATACCGTCAGATTTTAACGCCACATTTTTTTAAAAAAACTGTGTTACCTTATGGTTCCCCTTTTCATTCAAACGTTAAAATGGCGCCGACCAGTTTTCTAAAAATCTGTACGCTGAATGTAAACGGCATTAAACTCGGCACCGCACAAAGGCTCCGCCAGCGGCGGTGTCGCAGTTCTTCTAAACTCCTCTAGTATTTCCATTCTAAATTCTATTTCCGACTCCACCGGTCGTATTATTACGACCGACATATCTACCCGAACCCACACCATCCATATCGTAAACATTTATGCACCCTCCGGCAGTAAAAATCATCAAGCCCGCAACCCCTTTTTCGACTCCCTGTACCCTTACATTAATTCACCTCACCCTATCATCCTAACCGGCGACTTCAACTTGTAGAAAACCCCTCTCTTGACAGATATCCCCCCAGCCATACCCACGCTCCTAATAAAACTCTACAGAACCTTCTAACAACCTTTCACCTGCAGGACTCTTTTCGGTTACTCCACCCCACCTTACGCCAATTCACCCGTCGAGCACCTAACACCCAATCCCGAATCGACCGCATTTACATATCTCCAGCCCTCACCCCAAAACAACACACCTTCCTCCCAACATCCCTTTCAGACCACGACCTTGTAATCCTCACCCTGAACCTAGTCTCTGCCCCACCCAGGGGCAGAGGCACTTGGAAAAACAACGTCAACACCCTTCACGATCCTCACTTCCAAAAACACCTCCGACAACTCTACCCCATATGGAAAACCCTTGCCCCATTCCACCCCAATCCCTTGGACTTCTGGTTGACCCTTAAAGTAAAATTCAAAAAACTTATCCAAAACCACTCAAAACGAATTGCCCAAGAACAGCGTACCCATACCCACAACCTCCAGACCCAACTTAACACCCTTCGGCAAACCCTCAACGACGACCCTTCCTCTGAAAACTACAAAACCTTCCTTGCTGTAAAAAAATCCCTCGCAACTCTCCACCTCGACACCGCCCGATCCCATCTAATTAAATCCCTCGCTTCTGACCCCCATTTCAAACACATGGCAGACAAAACCCTTTACTCACAACTCCTCCCCTCCAAACGACACCCCCCGATAACCGAACTGGAAAACGACCTTGGACTTCCCCTCACCACACCCAAGGAAATGCTTTCCCATACTCACCGCTTTTTTACAGACCTCTACTCGGACCAAAACAAACCTATCCCACCCCCGGACAATATCTTTTTGAAACAACCACTTAACCCCATACCGGAAGACCAAACCCAATTCCTATCCCAACCATTATCGAAAACCGAAATAAAAAATACCATATCCCTTTTCCCAAACGGCAAAACCCCGGGTCCCGACGGTCTCAGTATCGAGTTTTACTCGCTCTACTGGGACCTAATCGGGGCTGACCTCACCCGAGCCCTGGACTATGCGTACCTCAACGCCTATACCCCTTTAGAATTCAACCTTGGACACCTCACCCTAATCCACAAGAAGAACAACCCATCCCTCCTCACAAACTACCGCCCCATATCCCTACTGAACGCCGACCTAAAAATACTACAAAAAACCCTAAACCTCCGCATCAAACCCTTCCTTTCCCAGATAATTTCCCAAAACCAATTTGCACAACCCAATTCGACCACCTCCGACGCCACAACCCTCCTCCGCGACCTATTTCATGAAGCCATATCCCGTTCCTCTGATTCCTTTCTTGTTTCGCTCGACTTCCAAAAAGCCTTTGACTCCATTTCCTACACCTGGTTAAAATTACAACTTACCCGAAAACGTTTTCCCCCTACCTTTGTCAATTACATTCTTTCTCTGCAGACCACCGCTTACTCACACACCCTCCTCAATGGTTTTGCCACAACGGGCTTCCCGATCAGGAGAGGTGGCCGGCAAGGCGACCCGCTGAGCTTGACCCTCTTCCTGATTGCCATCGACCCATTACTCGCTGCCATCCAAAACCACCCTTCGATATCACCTGTCCCAGCCCCTTGTCGAAACACACCAAAAGCAATCGCCTTTGCGGACGACGTCACCCTTGCGGTGGCCGGCTCCCATTCCCTAGAAACATCCTTTCAATTAATATCCCGTTTCACCCTGATTACCGGCTTAGCCCTAAACCCCACCAAAACCCAGGCGATTGCTACCCTCTGCCCCCCAAACTCTCCAAACCTCCCCGATATCAACTGGAACCCGACTGTAATCACCCCTCTCAACATTCCCATCGGCCACCCCAAATCCATCACCGCAGCATGGAGAAACGCCATCTGCTCCCTTAAAGAAACCTCCACGTCCCTCAAACACCCTTTCCTCACCTACGACGCCAAGAGCATTTTAACCAAAACCCTGCTTCTCCCCAAACTCTCATACCTGGCACGAACCTACCCACTTCCACCCACGCAGCGAGAAACAGTCGATGGCATTGTGGTAGACTTCATTTCAGCCTACCCAAATCCTCCCCTCCCAATAAAAACCCTATCCGCACGTCGTGACCTTGGTGGTTACGACGTCGCCAACATTCCCTTATACACAGACATTTTTTTTCTTGCACCCCTACGGAAATACCTATTGCACAGAATTTTTGATACCCCGACAACACCCCAGCTTTCCCTACTCGAGTACCACGTTGGACACCCCATCTCCAGACTTTTTAACCTCCGCACCAGAAACTACCTTCCCCTTTTACCAGACCACTTTGTCGCTACTTGCAAAACTGAACCCAACACAATCCGAACTGTTATCCCCAAAATCCAAACCACTCTACACTAGATTAGTCAACCCTGACCCCGACCCCACGAATCCCACCGATTGGTCCCTCATCCACCACCCAATTCACCCCAACTACATTAAAACCTTCAACTACCGACTGAAACAAAAAACCCTACCCCTACACTGTAAATTCACCATATTCTTTCTTGACAAGGACACAAACTGCTACCTTTGCAACACCCATTTCGAAACCTACGACCACCTTTTCCACACCTGCCCCCAAATACAAAGCCTCCTCACCCTTGCAAAAAAAATCTTCACCAAAACAACCGGAAATCCAACCACCTACTTTGACACCCCCTCCCACTATGAATTTATTAAACCCGACCACCCTTCAGCATCCGAACACACACTTATATCCCTACTGAATTCAACCCTCTCCCATGCGATATCGAAAACCCGTAACAAAATAAAAGCCGAAACCCACTCCATCAGCCCCACACTTGACAAAGACCTAGCCCGATCCCTAATCCGATCTTTACACTCTAAACTTTCTATCCAGCGGAACAGGCCAAACTCTATCCACTTGGAGGTCATGGCCAACGCCGTTAAAGCTATCAATTTGATAAAAATATAAAATAATAAAAAATTAACTGTCGCGCCAAGCCCCAGAACCTTTCCTGTGCTTCAACGCGAGTTTCATGCACTATTTATTGTATTTATATTGCGTATCCCAAAAATCCATTTTGCATAAATCTATTCTTTACGTGTTTTTGCAAATCCGCGTGTAAATATACCATACGGCTTTTGGTCCTCCCATTTATATAAAAACAAGACTCTTATCCCTTCTATTGCGTGTAGCACTTTGTATAACAAGAAATTGTGCTATACGCCTATCTCCACTTTGTGTAGTTGTTTTTCGCCTTTGTGTATTTTTGCGCCTTTGGGCACTTCTCTGCGATTGAATGTGTTTTTTCTCCTGTTTGCACACGTAAAACAGCCTTGTTATGTACTGCCTCTGTGTTTCTTCCTTTCGTGTTAAATTAAAAAAATATCCCCGTATTTTCTTTAGAATTCTACCGCCTTTGTTTACATTTCTCTTTGCGTAAAAAAATCCCCTTGTATGATCTCTATTGTGTTTGTTTATTTTTCGCACTATTTACTATCTCTATATTTAAAATCTCATCGTATGTTTTCTATTGTCGTTGTTTACCTTTCGCTGTATCCACTATTTCTATCTTTAAAATTCCCCTCGTAAGTTTTCTATTGTCTTTGTTTACTTTACGCCGTAGCCACTATTTCTATCCTTAAATTTCCCCTCGTATGTTTTCTATTGTCTTTGTTTACTTTACGCCGCTACTACTATTTCTAGCTTTAAAATTCCCTTTTTCTTTATTTTTCTATCGTCTTTGTTTACTTCTTTGCTGTGTGTACGACTTCCATGTATCTGACCTTTCCTCGTATCCTTTATTTTTTTCCCTTTTTTCCCCTCATATTACACTACGCGCGCACACTATTCTAATTTATACCCTTCTTAATCTATACAGAACGATACGTTAAACAACCACCTATTATACCCACCCACACTTGTAAACTATTAATTCTCTGTCTCTCCTTTTTTTTGACGTATTTTGTTCTTGTATCGTGTTTCTTTTTTCGTAGCGAGTTAAGCGCTCGAATAAAAAAAAAAAAAAAAAAGCAAACAGCTCGCAAGTCAACCGGAGGCAAGGCGCCACGTAAGCAACTGGCCACCAAGGCCGCTCGCAAGAGCGCGCCGGCTACCGGGGGCGTGAAGAAGCCCCATCGGTACAGGCCAGGAACTGTGGCCCTCCGTGAGATCAGTCTGACAGCAGCAGCAGCAGCCGACGCAGCAGCAACAACTAGGTATCTAGTAGCAGCTAGGCAAAGCAGTGTTAACTTTGAGGACCACGTTTTGTTTTCGTGGCTGCCTCCTTTTGTTTTACCGCTCTGTTGCGGTTTTGACTCAAGCTAACGGATATATATTGTGGATTTACGTGGATTACTGGACTTTTGTGGATTACCAAACTCACACCTAGTCTCAAGGAAACTCTGCTACACCTGTGCTCCTCTCAGGAGGTATCCTGAGAGGCCATGTCGGAAAAACCGACGTATGCAAATGCTGCCTCTGCAGGTAGCACTAAAAAAGCAACAGCGAACCAAGCTGCCGCCAAACCTCTTATTTCTCCGGAGCAATGGAGAACAAACGGCGATGTTCGTTTTGAACCGGGTTTGCCGAGGGCCCAGATTTATGAACTTCTGGAAAACTTGAACTTTGATGTCCGGCGCCACCTTGACGCATTAGTACAAACACCTGGCGGAAAAGTAACGTTCAAAGCCCGCACCGAAACCTGGGCCAAACACTTGGCCAAAATTCTGAAAGAGTCGGGCAAGGCGACATACGTTTCACAGTATGGTGACAACGAAGAACGCCTCGTCATGTTGTATGTCCTCCCCCAGTACAGTCTTGAGATGACCAAGGCCATCATCGAAAAATTCACCGATGTTTATCGTTGTTGGCACGCTAGAGACGATCATGGCCTCCTTTCGGGCCGAAGAATATTCATAGTAAACAAGGAGAAATTACACCTCAACCCGATGCCTAAACGCATGTCATTCGATCGCCGACGGATCGACATATCTTATCCTGACCAACCGGAATATTGCCCCCGATGCCGGGAGATCGGACATGGCATCGAAACACACTTCAAACCAACCCAAGCACCACAAACGGAAAGCCCCACACATAATCCCCCTCCTTCAACAAAAGCTCCGGAAGATCCAATTGATGATTACCCACAGCTTGACAATCCACCAGCAACAAGCACCCCCAAACCCCAAAGATCATCCAACCCACCCCCTGACAGACCCCACCCACACCCAGACCTTGGGAAAAACCCAGCCCACAGCGACACACCACAAACAGAAAAAACCCAAGAGGCAGCAGTATATAACGCGGACCAGGATATGGTACTGGTAGGAAACACAATGGAAATTGAAGAAGATGCGGGTGGAGATGGCGAACTTCACGGAGACACAACACAACAGGATCCAAGTAAGCCCACTTCTCTTTTTAATACTAAACGTAAACGCTCGCAGACACATCCTGCGAGCCCAGAACAGGACTTAACAACGACTAGATGTTGCCAAATGCGACTAACAGGTGTTGAAATGCAGTGTAAGTGCAAGCATGTGTTTGTACGCTGCACTTGTGGTCAATGGACTTTAAAGCCAGCATTAAAAGAGTACATTAAATGCCACAAAATGGACTGTCCGAACATCCACCTCAGATGCTTTACGTGTACAAAAACACTAACTGTTCCTCCAGGGGCCTCTACCACATGCACATGTGGAGCTGTTTTACCACAAGATTTCAATGAAACGCTATAGATACCCCCAACCCTAGACAAACCTATGTACCCTCATAAACCCTTGAAAGCCCTATTTTAAGCACCAGAACCCTACGGCAACTATCCCCTTTGTTGTTAGTTTTTTTCCCTTTTCTTCCCTCTTTGCCGGAACTTTGGAAAATCCACTGACAATCACAGAACTGAACACACTGACAAAATCGCTTCCGAAGGGAAAATCTCCTGGACCAGATGGCATTTCCATTGAATTCTACATCCACTTCTGGAAGATAATTGGAGCCGACCTTACATCAGCCCTTAATTTTGTTTACCAAACAGCCTCAATGGAACCAGCTTTTGCTCAAGGCCATATAACTCTCATCGCAAAACGAGACGACCCAACACACCCTTCGCAGTTTCGACCCATCACCCTACTCAATACGGACTACAAGATCCTAAATAAAGCACTAAATCAACGTCTACTCCCTTATTTTGACAACATACTATCAAATTTTCAATACGCAAAGCGAGGCTCTTCAACGACACAAGCCTCAAACATGTTGCGAGATCTTTACACAGAAGCCAGGAGACGGGAAAACAACACTTTATTCGTCTGCATCGATTTTAAAAAAGCTTTTGACAGTCTAGATCACCAATGGATCAATTTTGTTCTTACTACCAAAAACTTTCCTACTCGCTTTCTTAATTATATCAAAGCCTTACAGAGCTCTTCAAGATCGCAAATTTTGATTAATGGAACAATGACGCCCCCCATCTCCATCCAAAAAGGAGTAAGGCAAGGAGACCCCCTTAGCCTTTCCCTTTTCACGATCGCTTTGGACCCTTTATTGGTAAGCATTCAAAGCAACCCAGCAATAAAGATGACCCCCTCACCATCCAGACACACACCCAAAACTGTTGCGTTCGCTGACGACGTCACCTTGGTCACGACGGGCACTACGTCTCTGATCGAAGCGTTTAAAACAATCAAACGCTTTACGTCTCTCACACACCTGAAACTCAACGAAGAAAAGACGCAAGCCTTGGCAGTCATAGAACCACCAGTCCTCCCACATATAGAGCTGAAAATTCAATGGTCCACAAATTCAATCTTTCCATTAAATATACCAATCGGAAAACCAGCCATTATACAACGTGAATGGTCTACGCTGATAGTAAAGTTTAAAGAAAAAATCACGAAACTTGCAGACTCCTTCCTGACAATGGATACCAAAGCGGTCCTAACCAAAACTGTTTTGCTCCCACCTTTTCAAAACTTGCTTCCACCTACCCTATCCCCAATGCCAAACGGGACCAAATAAATGAGTTAATCAGCGGTTTTATGTCCGGGAACAACCACAAGAATTTGAAAATTCCATCACACAGGTTATGCCTACCCAGAGAAGAAGGAGGGTATAATGCAGCCGACATCCCTTGCTACCTGGATGCTTTTTACATCAGAAATGTACAAGAATACCTCCAGCACAGATTATTTGATACTAATACAACTCCACAACTGTCAATAATAGAATACAACATTGGATTCCAACTGTCTACACTTCTGGAACTACGGAAAAGAAACTCACTCCCGCACACACCACATCCATCCCCCCACTACGTTGAAACTCTAAAGATCATAAAAAGATACAACATCTCAACCCAAGCCCCCATATCTCTGCGAGTGAAACCCACATATAACTATATGATAAGTCAACGGAAAACCCATCAACCCTGGATACATCCATCATGGCATCTGATTCACCATCCAATTCTGCCCAACTACCTAAAAACTTTTAATTATAAACTGACGGAAGAAATTATTCCAGTAAAATCCAAACTAATCCCCAATATTCCGGACCTTGACCCAAATTGTACCCTCTGCAGGGTCTCCTACGAGAACATACCCCACCTTTTCTTCCGATGCCCGGTGGTGCAGCCTGCACTAAGACTGATCAGTCAAGTGTTTAGACGCATATCAAGAATTCAAGTGGACATATATAATAACCCAAACTTTATCTACAATATTGCCCCCCCCCAATTGAAGAACCAAGATCTCAAGCACTTTTTGCGGTCCTAAACACCTCACTTCTACACGCAATTTGGAAAACACGAAATAAATCCAAAGACAAACCAACGAGTCAACAAGAAGCAAAAGAGAATCTGATAAGAACAATTAAAAGATCACTCAACTACCGACTCCACACAGAAAGGATACGTTCCTGTCAGAACTACAAAGATTTGAATCTCGTAGCCATCCAAGAAATGGAGAACTGTGACCCCATCTAAAAAACCTGCATGCACACTATATGTGTCCAATTACATATAGATTTAGGCTCCCTTTAACTTTTTGTACCTGTGACAACTTTTTTTTTCTCTTGTTTGCTTATGATTTAGGGTCCTTTTTTAACTTTACTTACGATATCACTCGCCTTATGTTCTACACATAACTAATTTGAGTCAAGCGTTCTTCCCTGTTTTTGCGACTCTTCCGTCGCACGCACCACGCAACTTCCGAAACACATACTATCTGTGTCCTACACCGGCTTCCCTAAACTTGTTGTACCTATGACAACTTGTTCTTTTGCGTAT
Organism: Phallusia mammillata; assembly: GCF_965637545.1. NCBI lineage: Eukaryota > Metazoa > Chordata > Ascidiacea > Phlebobranchia > Ascidiidae > Phallusia > Phallusia mammillata. The sequence goes on from NC_137257.1 coordinate 14,219,854, forward strand.
GATGTAGTGTCTCTTATTAACTTTACTTACGCCTTTACTCGTTATATATTTTGCGCGAAACATATTGACTTCTGTGCCTTTTCCTCTTTTGTGTTCCTTCTGTTGCACGCTCCATGGGTAAATTACACACTATCTGTGTCAAATTATACACAGAATCAGTGTCCTTGAAACCACCTGTAAATCGGACCAACGCGCCACCTTATGCTGAGTTTTCCCTTTATTGTGCGATCTAATGTGACACAAATAAAAACAAAACAGGGCATGATGACAACAAGACCATAGCAAGGGTGTGGCAATTGCTATTACCCGAAAATTCGCTAGGTCTCTCTGAGTCCCTGCGGACAAAAAAAAACCAAGCAAACAGCTCGCAAGTCAACCGGAGGCAAGGCGCCACGTAAGCAACTGGCCACCAAGGCCGCTCGCAAGAGCGCGCCGGCTACCGGGGGCGTGAAGAAGCCCCATCGGTACAGGCCAGGAACTGTGGCCCTCCGTGAGATCAGGCGTTACCAGAAGTCGACCGAGCTTCTCATCCGCAAGCTGCCCTTCCAGCGGCTGGTACGCGAGATCGCTCAGGACTTCAAGACCGACCTGCGCTTCCAGAGCAGCGCCGTGATGGCTCTGCAGGAGGCCAGCGAGGCCTACCTGGTCGGCCTCTTCGAGGACACCAACTTGTGCGCGATCCACGCCAAGCGCGTCACCATCATGCCAAAGGACATCCAGCTCGCACGCCGCATCCGCGGGGAGCGCGCGTAAGAAGCGGCACACCAACAACCAAAACGGCTCTTTTCAGAGCCACCTAAACCCTTGCGAAAGAGATACTTGACTTGTTTCGGGGGCCGGCGCGTCGTGCCATTTTTTTTACAGCGTAAGTAAACGCTTGCCTGCGATGTGCGCGGCAAAAACAGGAACATGGCCGCCGCCGGCTAGTCTCTTTTGCCGTGTTTCGAAATGGCATTTCGTTTCGTTGGGTGAAATTCAATTGCGCGAGGACAGTTGCTCGCTGGAGCATGAATGACGCACATTAAAGGCTCGTTTCGCCCGGAGCCGGAGCCCTGGTCGAACTCGACGACAAAGGCAACAGGGTGCACAGTGACGTCATGTAGGGCTGTGTTGTGAAATTGGAATGCGGTTTCAATTGGTCGAAATAGTTTGCCATCGCAAAAATTGGGCAAAGGCTACAAGGAAGACATTCGTTCGGGGCGAGCAATGCACGGTCCCGGGCCGCAGCGGGGGGGGCGGCCATCTTGAAATCTCTTTTGCGAAAAATTCGGGTGGCTCTGAAAAGAGCCGTTTTTCGGTTTGCACCACGTACGAGACAGGGGCGACGATTTAGGCTTTCTTGGAGGTCTTCTTTGGCAGAAGGACGGCCTGGATATTGGGCAGGACGCCGCCCTGCGCAACGGTGACTCCGCTGAGCAGCTTGTTCAGCTCCTCGTCGTTGCGGATGGCCAACTGCAGGTGGCGCGGGATGATGCGGGTCTTCTTGTTGTCGCGGGCTGCGTTGCCGGCCAACTCGAGAACCTCGGCGCTTAGGTATTCGAGCACTGCGGCCAGATAGACGGGCGCGCCAGCTCCCACCCGGTCCTAGTAGTTACCGTTGCGCAAAAGCCTGTGCACACGACCGACTGGAAACTGCAGACCAGCGCGCGACGATCGGCTTTTGGGCTTTGCTTTGGACTTACCGCCACCTTTACCACGTCCTGACATATACCACAACGGAAACAGCAACGTTATCATCGAACACATCATCAGGATACAGTAAAGGCTATTGATAGATTTCGATTCTTTTACTGACCAGACGAGTTTGTTCTTGTAACATTTTTGTTTAGATAGTACGTTCTCTTCACTTTTTTCTGGGTGAATTGAACACACATAAACAGTCCTTTTCAGGACTACCCTGCAGCCTTGTTTTCAGTTTTGGATTTGAGGCAGCTTTTGTTAGTTTCATGTGGGTAACTTGTTTACAAGTTTCCCCAGAAATTTCATTGTTCTTGTCCGCTTGCAAGCGGTTCGAGGAAGGTTTTCTTTGTTTAGAGAAGCCGCTTGTTGCTGTTTCCCGCTTTCACACGGGTTCGTGCAACTTCACACCGGTTGGTGCAGCCTTTTCTTTGTTTGAGGTTAGTTCTTGTTGTGGCTTTTACAGCAGCCCAGTATGTCCTACGCTGCCGCCACAAAGAAGAGTTTGGCTCCCACAGCCACCACTGCAAATGAAGGTCAAGAGCCTTTCGCTTTCGACCGAAATGTCGAGGTGGAAGCCCGCTTTAACCCTGGCCTGAAAAGACAGGAGATTTACGAAGTTTTACGGGCTATCAGGTTCAATTTTCGAGCCGACTTGGACGGCATCATTCAACTGCCGAAGGGCCGAGTTACTTTTTATTGTAGCACGGAGGCGAAGGCCAAAGATCTAGCGGTCGCTCTGACCAACAGCCAAAGGGCGGATTACGCCACAGCCTACGCTGACAATCTAGTGAAGGTTGTCATGTCTCGCTGTCCCCCAGGGATTGATATGCGAGAAATCGTGGATTATTTGGACAGAACGTACGCTCCAGTCGAGCGTTCTTACAGAGTTAAAGACCCGATGAGCAAGTCTCTGGGGGAAACGGGCTTTCTTTATGAAGAGATCCGTTCTCGCGGAAAACCCCATCCCAGAAAGCATCTTTCTAGGAAAGTGGTCAGTGTTAATGTTCTACACTGGCCAACCACGGGCTTGTGCCTATTGTCAGATCGTAGGCCATAAGAAGGAGGAATGCTCGTCGCTGCTGGAGCGTCAGGCACAGCAAACCCAAGAACAGCCTGATGTTCCAGCTGAAGCACCGGAGGAGATCGGAACAACATCCCCTCCCCAGACCTCGCGACAGGTGCTCCCTGGTCAGGTTGAGCGACTCGGTGGTCTAGCCACGGAAACGGAGGAGATCGCAACAACATCCCCTCCCCAGACCTCGCGACAGGTGCTCCCTGATCAGGTCGAGCGAGTCGGAGGTCAGAAGAAGGATACGGAGGAGATCGCAACAACATCCCCTCCCCAGACCTCGCGACAGGTGCTCCCTGATCAGGTCGAGCGAGTCGGTGGTCAGAAGAAGAACAAGAAGGAGGAGGAGACAACAACGTCAGCCCCTTCATCGACCTCGCGACAGGTGCTCCCTGATCAGGTCGAGCGAGTCGGTGTTCAGAAGAAGAACAACGAGGAGGAGACAACAACGTCGGCCTCTCCATTGACCTCGCGACAGGTGCTCCCTGAAAAGGTTAAGCGAGTCGGTGGTCCAACTACCAACCCCAGGAGTCCGCGGTCGAAGCTCCCAAATATGGTTGAGCAAGCCGGTTCTCCTGGGCCTGCGCCAAGTGCGCCCACGACCTCAACACCCAGGATTACCCAAGGAAATGAGGAAGGGGTCGTCTCCCTTCCGGACACATCGCTTCCAGAGGAGATCATCACCCCACAGGAGGAAGGATACAAGATCGTCCGGAGGAGGAAACGACCAGCAGCGACACCGCCGAAGAACCGGACAAATTGCTGCCTTACAGCATACGAAGGTAGAAACATGCGTTGTTTGTGCGGCACAATGCACATTAAGTGCAAATGTGGCACTTACGCCACAGAACAGAACTATAAAAGCCCATCGCAGTGTACTAATAAAAAGTGTAAAAGACTGCTAATACAATGCACTTGCGGAAATTGTTATAATTTAGCGCGCGATGAACGAATTCTCTGCTCATGCAAAGCTCGCATACCGTCAGATTTTAACGCCACATTTTTTTTAAAAAACTGTGTTACCTTATGGTTCCCCTTTTCATTCAAACGTTAAAATGGCGCCGACCAGTTTTCTAAAAATCTGTACGCTGAATGTAAACGGCATAGGCCAGGCCTCCAAACGCCACGCCCTGTTCCGTCATCTGTCCTCTTTAAACTTTGACCTTTTTTGCCTCCAAGAAACCCACTCTACCCCCCAAACCGAATCCCTGTGGAAGTCCGAATGGACTTCCGGCCCCATCCTCTTAAACTCGGCACCGCACAAAGGCTCCGCCAGCGGCGGTGTCGCAGTTCTTCTAAACTCCTCTAGTATTTCCATTCTAAATTCTATTTCCGACTCCACCGGTCGTATTATTACGACCGACATATCTACCCGAACCCACACCATCCATATCGTAAACATTTATGCACCCTCCGGCAGTAAAAATCATCAAGCCCGCAACACCTTTTTCGACTCCCTGTACCCTTACATTAATTCACCTCACCCTATCATCCTAACCGGCGACTTCAACTGTGTAGAAAAACCCTCTCTTGACAGATATCCCCCCAGCCATACCCACCCTCCTAATAAAACTCTACAGAACCTTCTAACAACCTTTCACCTGCAGGACTCTTTTCGGTTACTCCACCCCACCTTACGCCAATTCACCCGTCGAGCACCTAACACCCAATCCCGAATCGACCGCATTTACATATCTCCAGCCCTCACCCCAAAACAACACACCTTCCTCCCAACATCCCTTTCAGACCACGACCTTGTAATCCTCACCCTGAACCTAGTCTCTGCCCCACCCAGGGGCAGAGGCACTTGGAAAAACAACGTCAACACCCTTCACGATCCTCACTTCCAAAAACACCTCCGACAACTCTACCCCGTATGGAAAACCCTTGCCCCATTCCACCCCAATCCCTTGGACTTCTGGTTGACCCTTAAAGTAAAATTCAAAAAACTTATCCAAACCCACTCAAAACGAATTGCCCAAGAACAGCGTACCCATACCCACAACCTCCAGACCCAACTTAACACCCTTCGGCAAACCCTCAACGACGACCCTTCCTCTGAAAACTACAAAACCTTCCTTGCTGTAAAAAAATCCCTCGCAACTCTCCACCTCGACACCGCCCGATCCCATCTAATTAAATCCCTCGCTTCTGACCCCCATTTCAAACACATGGCAGACAAAACCCTTTACTCACAACTCCTCCCCTCCAAACGACACCCCCCGATAACCGAACTGGAAAACGACCTTGGACTTCCCCTCACCACACCCAAGGAAATGCTTTCCCATACTCACCGCTTTTTTACAGACCTCTACTCGGACCAAAACAAACCTATCCCACCCCCGGACAATATCTTTTTGAAACAACCACTTAACCCCATACCGGAAGACCAAACCCAATTCCTATCCCAACCATTATCGAAAACCGAAATAAAAACTACCATATCCCTTTTCCCAAACGGCAAAACCCCGGGTCCCGACGGTCTCAGTGTCGAGTTTTACTCGCTCTACTGGGACCTAATCGGGGCTGACCTCACCCGAGCCCTGGACTATGCGTACCTCAACGCCTATACCCCTTTAGAATTCAACCTTGGACACCTCACCCTAATCCATAAGAAGAACAACCCATCCCTCCTCACAAACTACCGCCCCATATCCCTCCTGAACGCCGACCTAAAAATACTACAAAAAACCCTAAACCTCCGCATCAAACCCTTCCTTTCCCAGATAATTTCCCAAAACCAATTTGCACAACCCAATTCGACCACTTCCGACGCCACAACCCTCCTCCGCGACCTATTTCATGAAGCCATATCCTGTTCCTCTGATTCCTTTTTTTGTTTCGCTCGACTTCGAAAAAGCCTTTGACTCCATTTCCTACACCTGGTTAAAATTACAACTTACCCGAAAACGTTTTCCCCCTACCTTTGTCAATTACATTCTTTCTCTGCAGACCACCGCTTACTCAATGGTTTTGCCACAACGGGCTTCCCGATCAGGAGAGGTGGCCGGCAAGGCGACCCGCTGAGCTTGACCCTCTTCCTGATTGCCATCGACCCATTACTCGCTGCCATCCAAAACCACCCTTCGATATCACCTGTCCCAGCCCCTTGTCGAAACACACCAAAAGCAATCGCCTTTGCGGACGACGTCACCCTTGCGGTGGCCGGCTCCCATTCCCTAGAAACATCCTTTCAATTAATATCCCGTTTCACCCTGATTACCGGCTTAGCCCTAAACCCCACCAAAACCCAGGCGATTGCTACCCTCTGCCCCCCAAACTCTCCAAACCTCCCCGATATCAACTGGAACCCGACTGTAATCACCCCTCTCAACATTCCCATCGGCCACCCCAAATCCATCACCGCAGCATGGAGAAACGCCATCTGCTCCCTTAAAGAAACCTCCACGTCCCTCAAACACCCTTTCCTCACCTACGACGCCAAGAGCATTTTAACCAAAACCCTGCTTCTCCCCAAACTCTCATACCTGGCACGAACCTACCCACTTCCACCCACGCAGCGAGAAACAGTCGATGGCATTGTGGTAGACTTCATTTCAGCCTACCCAAATCCTCCCCTCCCAATAAAAACCCTATCCGCACGTCGTGACCTTGGTGGTTACGACGTCGCCAACATTCCCTTATACACAGACATTTTTTTTCTTGCACCCCTACGGAAATACCTATTGCACAGAATTTTTGATACCCCGACAACACCCCAGCTTTCCCTACTCGAGTACCACGTTGGACACCCCATCTCCAGACTTTTTAACCTCCGCACCAGAAACTACCTTCCCCCTTTTACCAGACCACTTTGTCGCTACTTGCAAAACTGAACCCAACACAATCCGAACTGTTATCCCCAAAATCCAAACCACTCTACACTAGATTAGTCAACCCTGACCCCGACCCCACGAATCCCACCGATTGGTCCCTCATCCACCACCCAATTCACCCCAACTACATTAAAACCTTCAACTACCGACTGAAACAAAAAACCCTACCCCTACACTGTAAATTCACCATATTCTTTCTTGACAAGGACACAAACTGCTACCTTTGCAACACCCATTTCGAAACCTACGACCACCTTTTCCACACCTGCCCCCAAATACAAAGCCTCCTCACCCTTGCAAAAAAAATCTTCACCAAAACAACCGGAAATCCAACCACCTACTTTGACACCCCCTCCCACTATGAATTTATTAAACCCGACCACCCTTCAGCATCCGAACACACACTTATATCCCTACTGAATTCAACCCTCTCCCATGCGATATGGAAAACCCGTAACAAAATAAAAGCCGAAACCCACTCCATCAGCCCCACACTTGACAAAGACCTAGCCCGATCCCTAATCCGATCTTTACACTCTAAACTTTCTATCCAGCGGAACAGGCCAAACTCTATCCACTTGGAGGTCATGGCCAACGCCGTTAAAGCTATCAATTTGATAAAAATATAAAATAATAAAGAATTAACTGTCCCGCCAAGCCCCAGAACCTTTCCTGTGCTTCAACACAAGTTTCATGCACTATTTATTGTATTTATATTGCGTATCCCAAAAATCCATTTTGCATAAATCTATTCTTTACGTGTTTTTGCAAATCCGCGTGTAAATATACCATACGGCTTTTGGTCCTCCCATTTATATGAAAACAAGACTCTTATCCCTTCTATTGCGTGTAGCACTTTGTATAACAAGAAATTGTGCTATACGCCTATCTCCACTTTGTGTAGTTGTTTTTCGCCTTTGTGTATTTTTGCGCCTTTGGGCACTTCTCTGCGATTGAATGTGTTTTTTCTCCTGTTTGCACACGTAAAACAGCCTTGTTATGTACTGCCTCTGTGTTTCTTCCTTTCGTGTTAAATTAAAAAAATATCCCCGTATTTTCTTTAGAATTCTACCGCCTTTGTTTACATTTCTCTTTGCGTAAAAAAATCCCCTTGTATGATCTCTATTGTGTTTGTTTATTTTTCGCCCTATTTACTATCTCTATATTTAAAATCTCATCGTATGTTTTCTATTGTCGTTGTTTACCTTTCGCTGTATCCACTATTTCTATCTTTAAAATTCCCCTCGTAAGTTTTCTATTGTCTTTGTTTACTTTACGCCGTAGCCACTATTTCTATCCTTAAAATTCCCCTCGTATGTTTTCTATTGTCTTTGTTTACTTTACGCCGCTACTACTATTTCTAGCTTTAAAATTCCCTTTTTCTTTATTTTTCTATCGTCTTTGTTTACTTCTTTGCTGTGTGTACGACTTCCATGTATCTGACCTTTCCTCGTATCCTTTATTTATTGATTATTATTTTTATATACCTTTATTCCCCTCAAGTTACACTACGCGCACACTATTCTAATTTATACCCTTCTTAATCTATACAGAAAGATACGTTAAACAACCACCTATTGTACCCACCCACACTTGTAAACTATTAACTCTCTGTCTCTCCCTTTTTTTGTTGACGTATTTTGTTCTTGTATCGTCACGGGAAGCCACCAAAGAAATAAAGTCAGCGTTGCAAGCTGCTTTTCACAAATCCGGATTAAAGCTAACATTTCGGGAATTTTCCAATAGAGATTGGAAAGAGAGTGTGGAATTTCTTGATGTTTTGCACTGCTATTCAAGTGTTACAAAGTTACATTTCGTCACCAAAGACCACGTGAAAGAAACAAGCAAACACCGTTGCTTCCTGCACGGAACTTCCCATCACCCTTCACATGTATTTCGGGGCATTGTGTTGGGTGAGGCCAGTAGATTAAGAAGGCTGAATGAGTTGGACAAAGACTATTTCACCAGTCTGGAACGACTCAGGGAAAAGTGCCAAAGATCTGCGTTTCCCGAACGCATTACAGAACAGTGTTTAAGTGTTTCGAAAACTTGGATGAAACGGTTCGCGTCACCAACTTGTCGATCCAGCAAACCAAGGATAGCTTGGGGTACAGCTTTCCCACAGGCAGCTAAGGAAAGGGACTTACAACTTTCCGCGACTGTAGTTTATAAAAGAGCAAGTACCCTGGGGAACCTTCTGACTAATTACAGAAGCTTGGCCCATGCACCACAATAGCCCGTCGGCCAGTCGCGCCCTTGCGAAAAGTGTGCTTTGTGTGGCAATCATGGCAGTCATAAGAGCATGGTTTATAAACAGCGCAAATTCACAACACACGGACAAGTTTTAGAATTGAAACAAGACCTGGACTGCAAGTGCTACGGCATATATGCGGCTACTTGCAACATATGCAGCGCACAATACATTGGACAAACAAAAAACCGGTTTAGCACCCGTTGGACACATCACAGATCCACATGGAAAGAACACAAAGTAAATGAGGAAAATGACAATGCAGCATTCAGACATGGGGCAATTCGTATTCGTCATTCCTACACAGGTTTTGGCACCTTCGTGCTGTATTCGAATGATTTTGGCTTTCGTTCGATAGTGCATGAATACAATTCGAATAGCTGAAGTTAACTTTTGAACCAACAATTCATGAATACAAAAACTTGAGTAAATTTATTCGAATACAATTCGAATTGTAGGTTTTTGCCAACCTAAGAATTTGCAAATTCGAATACACGATATTTTTTACGAAGACAATTCGAATTGTTGTCGGCCTTTGGCAAGGTAACAATTCGTAAAATCGAATACATGACTACATTTGTACGAATGCCATTCGAATTGTTGTCAGCCTTTGGCAACGTAAGATACGTAAAATCGAATACATGACTACATTTTTACGAATACAATTCGAATTGTCGATTACCTCCAGACTAGAAGTAGTCGAGAATATTTTGCTACATATTTTTGCCAAATAGATTCGAATACAATTCAAATTGGCAGTGAATGTGACCTGATTTGACAAGTTTTTGTTTATGTTACGAAACAATGACATATAGAAGTTTAATTGTGACGTTACATAAATGGAATTGTGTTACAAAGCTTACAACATTGGGTTGTTCTCAGCACATGACAGGTGTAGCGTGTTCATGAAGCAAACATTTCACGTAAATTTGGTGAAGTTTTTATAACGGAGACTTAAATCAGTCAAGCTAATGTGGCAAAAAAGCTCGTTGATTTACATTTTTACCAATAAATTTGCAATTCATAAACCCATGTTACTTTTTGATCGAATACCTTTTAAGTTTCGGGGCATTTTATTTCTTTTATTTTCCGCAACTACAAATATCCAAATCGGTGCATTCGAATGTTATTCGAATTGTTTGCTTCTTACAACAACTGAACAATTCGTGAATACAAATAACTAGAACTATTAATTCGAATACAATTCGGATTGCTTCATCTCAAAAAGTAAGTATTCATGAATACGAATACACGCTTGGGGTTTATTCGAATTACACGTTGTTGTTTTTTGGTCAACTATTCATGAATACTAATACTTAACATGCTTTATTCGAATACAATTCGAATTGCTGCCACCTTAACATTACGAAACAATTCGTGAATGCGAATACCTGACTCGCATTATTCGAATACAATTCGAATTGCCGAACTTTAAAAAGTGCGTAGAATTCATGAATACGAATACATGCCTTGGTTTATTCGAATAGTATTCGAATTACTTGTCGTTGTAGTTTGGTCAACAATTCATCAATTCGAATACAGTCATGCAGGTATTCGTAAAGTATTCGAATACAGGACGCGTGTATTCGACCCCATGTCTGGCAGCATTATTGCACCACTACGCCACAAAACACACAGCAGTTTTTTCAACACACCCCGACATAGCACAATGTTTTAGCGTAACGTTTCTACAGCAGCCGGCACCTAAAGACCTGGATGCATGTGAAGCCAAGTGGCTTAAAAACACAGGCCACCATCAATATTCAAAAAATGGTTTTACCTAGATTGCGCTGATCCGCAGTTTTATTTCTAATCTTGCGCGTGTCTGTTGACGTTATCTTTTTCCGTTTTACGCCTCTCACCTTTTCTCCTTTTTTCCGCCGTTGCGTCTGTTTTTCGTCCTTGTTACATTTACGCTTTTGTGCTCGTGTAGACTGTGTTAACCAAACTAGATATAAATGCTTTTAGTGTTTTAAGTTTTTTACTATATTATTTTGTATGCTTTTACATCTGTTCTCCTTTAATTTACCTTCGTTGTTTGCAGTTTTTAGAGACGGACGATGCCTGAATAGGTGAAATATATATCTCTCGAATATACCAACCCAGTGTCTACTGATTTTGAGTCAGAAGCATTTGCTTCTTAATTAATCATTTACTGAAAGAATTTTGACTCAGTGATCGTGGATATTAACATGCCTACTATTAGAGGGACAGATCCTGTGAATAGCATTTATATCATACTGATAAAGCATTAATATACTTACACTAAATTGGGGAAATCTCAGCACTTCCTGTATAAATATTTTTGCTTCGCAATTGCATTTTTTGTACCTTGAATACACATCTTTTTTGGGCAGGATTGGGATGGTCAAGTAACTATAAACGACAACAATGCTATTTTAAAAACCTTGCTTGTAGATTGAGCCATGAGACACCATTATACCTGATTGGGAATACATGGCTTGCGTTTATCATTTCGTTCCTTGTTGTAACTCCAGCCACACACTTTGTACAATAACATATGGGACTAAATCTTTTCCCCAGTGTACATAACCTTTTGAGATATCTGTGTATAAAATTGAAACATTACCACTTTTATACATATAAATATTTACTACTGCATTTCATACTTAATCTGTTGACAAAATTATCAACAATAAACATACCATGGAACTTTTTTGAGTACACATTAAATTTGGTTACGGTTGAAATTTCAAACTCTTTAACTGCCTTTTCAGCTTCTTCATACGTAGAAACCCACTGTAAGTAATGTAATGATTAATTTATGAAACTTCCTGAAAATAAATTAAACATGAACCTTCAAATTTGTATGCTTGCATACTTGTTCCGCAGGCAGATTAACCTTGCACAAAATTTAAAGGATTTTAGGGTAATTAGAAATTATTCACAGTATACAAAGGACACATGTCAAACCATTTCACTTGGACTTTTTTTTTAAATTTATAAAAAAAGCAATCTGTTGGGACAGCTTTCCGGTTTGATTTGCTTCTTTAATATGTTTGCTTGCTATCTTACGTCTGAATTGTGAATTGTTCTACATCAAGAAAGAATCATTCTTGGTCAAATTGTTAAATGTAAGTCAATAAAAGAACTTTATTTGCAAAAAACTAACATTTTTTAATAACTACAAATTTATTGGGTTATAAATATCATATAGTTTTTAATATTATAGTTTGGACAGTTTGAAAAAGGAGCGCTCTATTGACTTTATGAAGATTTATATTTCAAGTTTAATACCTTGTGGGCTGGAAACATAATTACTTCAAACATGGTTAGCATGTACGAATGCTGAGAGGCCACCTCTTTCATCTGCCGGAAATTATCACATACCTTTTCAATTTGACTTGTTGCAAAATCAAATTCATGCTTTTCTCTGCAACCGATGTAAGTTATTTTAAAGTTAGATCTTAGAAAAGCAAAAAAATAACAAAAACATACGCAGTTTCGTTGCATGGAGTCATAACTGGTTGGATTACATCCTCCACTTTCACTGAAACGTACGTGGTTTCGTTGCATACATTTTTAACTTATATTTTTCAAATTTACAACTTTTACTTATGATATTAATTCTTATACAACTTATTTTAGCACAACATTTTTTCCACTACACCCATTGACTGTGTAGCGCTACTATTTCTGCGCCTAAGGTTGAGGACGCTGCTCTAACGGCTAGCCGGTAAAACCAATAACTAGACCGCGCGCTACTCTTAATTCTTTTGCAAAACAGTAACAAAATATGCAATATATCCTTTGTCCTTATTATAAAAGCGCAGTAAAATAAGCACGGTTATCTAGTAAAAGATCTCACAAACCAAGAAGCACGTTCTACCAAGGCCGACCAACCAAGTCTGCCTGATCACCTATTCACCGCCCTCACGTTAGGGAGCCAGCCACGAGGAAAAAACAGCAGTTATTCTTGGGGCAAATTAAGCAAAGTCCCGAGGTAATTAATTAGGGACACGCGCAGGAATGCCAAGGCAACAAGGACGGTTGCGTCCGAAACGCAAAAATGGAAAACAATAAAAATAAAAGATAACATACAGTGACGAAGCAACAAACAAAGTTAGTGTTAACACAGTGAAGAAATAGCTAAATAAACAAAGGTGATAATATTAGCAACACATGGAAATAAGTATCATATGGTGAAATTGCTGTGCAATAGACAAATAAATAATATTATGGGAAACGAACAACATATTGTGACAAAAGAACAAACGAAACGAGTGACAAAACAGTGCAATAAAGAAATTGATAATATTATTCGTAACACCCCCCCCCTTCCCGCGTCGTTGCACTCCCGGGCAACAAAACATTGTTTCGTACAATGTGTTCTTTGCGTGCGTGCCCTAAGACGACTCGCACCAGGGACGTCATCAGGCGAATTGTCACCGAACTTTATCGGTATGTCACCTTGTGCTTCTCCCGTAATCGGCAGCGTTACGGAGCATGGTACGATAGGCAAGGCGATCCTTTGCTCTACCGGTTTGTGTCGGTCCCGTCCATCGTCGTCCTCCCACTTGGCACTGCTGGACACCAGTCTATTACAATGGACCGTTTCCTGTCGGCCAGCGGCGTCTCTCATGACGTAGTGCGCTAGTGGCTTGACGTCGGTAACGCGAAAGGGACCTTTCAATGACATATGGACCTTGCGCCGAGCCCCGACTGGTACAGCAGGATTTCTTAACCACACCACGTCGTCAACCCTATGTGGTTCAACTCTGCACCGGCGTTCCGGGTTACCGTTTGTGACTTGATTGGTTTCGGACCGGTAGAGCGTCTCACTAATGCTGCCCTTTTCCGGGCCGTACTGATTATTTGACTTCGTGTTCTTCGGCTTTTTTCCTACCCGGGACCACGTTGCACGGGGCCTCGTCGTGCTTCGAACAACTGAGACAAATTCTTTGCTTGTTTGTCTGCACAGCCTCGCCAATGTACAATTTCGAACCAGATGTCCTTGCGAACCACATGCAAAACATTTACGTATGGTAGGCCTACCGTTGCTTGTTGGTGCAGTGCGATTGTACCCTTTAGCTTTCGTACATACGTCGGCCCGAAACTGGTAAATGTCCGAGCGCATGACGTCTAACTCGCGTCTGAACGACGACATACACTGCTGGAGGTTGGCGTCAATCCGCTGAAGAGTATCTCGGACCTCGTGGATCTCCTGTCGCTTTTCCAACCCTGAAACTGGAAAACACACCAAAGGGTCTCTGGCCCCTGCACGTATGACCATCTTAGCTGCGGCGACAAATTCTCGAGTCTTTACGTTGCGCACTACATCAGTTGCCAAACTCCGGTCAGATAGACCCTTGACAAGCGCCAGAAATAGCACTTCGTTCTTAACGTTGGCGTCTTCTGCCTTAGGGTACCCTCTATCGGCCAGTGATTGCAGTGCATATACGAAGGCCCGTGGGGATTCGTTTGGTTGTTGTACCCTATCCATAAGATCGTGGCGCAGCACTTGGCCGTGGTTAAAATCATGTTCTTTTGCTTTGGATACCAATTCGTCAAAAGAGTACTTATATACGTTAGAGCCATCAGTTAAGTCCCACAAAAAAATCTTTGTCGACGTGCGTAAGCAGTAAATGTTTTTTGACTTCTTCTGTCGCTTTCACGCATGCACAATACGAATTAAAAACTTCACTAAAACTATTAAAATCATCACCGATCATAAATCGGGGCGGGTTCATACACACGTTCAAAGCCATGAAAATAAAATCAACTTACTTGGTCGGCAGTGAAGCGCGCGGTCGTGAGCGGCTGCAGCGTCCTGGCGTGCTCGCCAATTTGTAGCGCTACTATTTCTGCGCCTAAGGTTCAGGACGCTGCTCTAACGGCTAGCCGGTAAAACCAATAACTAGACCGCGCGCTACTCTTAATTCTTTTGCAAAACAGTAACAAAATATGCAATATATCCTTTGTCCTTATTATAAAAGCGGAGTAAAATAAGCACGGTTCTCGACAACACAATCGGGCCAACGTAGCACTTTAAAAACACTATAAGAAAACAGACAAATTAGTAAAAGATCTCACAAGCCAAGAAGCACGTTCTACCAAGGCCGACCAACCAAGTCTGCCTGATCACCTATTCACCGCCCTCACGTTAGGGAGCCAGCCACGAGGAAAAAACAGCAGTTATTCTTGGGGCAAATTAAGCAAAGTCCCGAGGTAATTAATTAGGAACACGCGCAGGAATGCCAAGGCAACAAGGACGGTTGCGTCCGAAACGCAAAAATGGAAAACAATAAAAATAAAAGATAACATACAGTGACGAAGCAACAAACAAAGTTAGTGTTAACACAGTGAAGAAATAGCTAAATAAACAAATGTGATAATATTAGCAACACATGGAAATAAGTATCATATGGTGAAATTGCTGTGCAATAGACAAATAAATAATATTATGGGAAACGAACAACATATTGTGACAAAAGAACAAACGAAACGAGTGACAAAACAGTGCAATAAAGAAATTGATAATATTATTCGTAACAACTGCAACCTCAAAAAATATCTTCAATCGTCTAGATTGAAAATCCAAACATCCCAAAATATATCTTAACATAAAATGAAGCTTTACTTCTTCCTTTTCATCACTCGCGTCATTTTGGCGCGAATGCTCCATTGCGCCACCTATCGAAAATTAAGCACTTTTGGATCTCCTAGGAGGCACGGACCCCTTTAAAACATAAAGTATCGCATGTATCGCATGTATCGCATGTATAGCATGTATAGCATGTATAGCATGTATAGCATGTATAGCATGTACACAGCCTATATACTAAATCTATCGCATGTACCCGGGACTTTCCCCAACTTGTATTGTAAGTAACCGCATGTACTTTACTACGCAGTTGCAATGCTGTAACTACATGAGGTACGAGTTTTTTGTCTTTTGTCTTGGTCTGCACTGCAGTTGACTGATTTATTGAGTATGGTTTAGGCTGAATGTAACAGTCTTCATGTGCTCTACTGCTGCAATTGCAACTAATATCTAAAGACTTTTGTCTTACAGGATGTCTATTACATGTGTTAGGCAAGCAAGGGTATAGAAAACTAAAGCAAGCAGTGTTTTATTTCAACATCCTTTATTGAAGAATCAGTTCACAGTTGCCGATGCAAAAACAAGCAAACAACAAAATGAATGAAATTCAAATCTCAGAACTCTAAAACATTCATTTGTGTTTTCCTGGCTTTTTATCAGCTTGTTTTGGTGGCAATTTGATGGTCATGGTTCCTTCAGAGAATGTGGAAACAAACTTGGCAAAGTTTGGTCCATTAAAGTTGGATTATACAAAGAAGTGTGATGATGACTTGCATTGGAATTTGGCTTTAAAGTTTGTTGCTTATCAGTCTCAACTTTTATCTTACTTTCTAATTGATTGTCAGCTGGCAAAGATTAGTGCATTAGAATGGAGAAGACGCAGAAGTCTGGTCATCATTGATGATAGGTTCTGGAAGTTGGTCAGTGTGATAAAATATGATTTTTTCTATCCTTGCTGGTCCACAAGCAAGAAATGGTTTGGAATGCATATGCTTTAAGCAGTACCTAGTATTGTCTATAATTACAACAAAATAGGTGCTGCTTTGTTGTGCATTTGATAAAGTCCTTTTTGATTCAGTAGTTCTGCGGCATATATATCAACCTCTATCTGCTGTGTTTCACCTTTTTCTGGTACTAATGGTTTATGATTGTCAAAAAGTATTCTTTCCTTTATCCCCACTTGTTTTACCACATTATTTTCCACGTCTGCTAACTAAATTTAGTATGTTTTTGATGTGTATTTGGTATTTTTTACTGCACCTTCTGACTAAAAATTGAATAAATTATATTATTACCTATCTGCACGTCGTTTATGATTTTAATGCACTGACATACTAGAGGACATTTTTTGGAATTTTCTCCTGTCAACTATTCTGCATTGTTATATAGTTCAAAACCCGTTCAGCATCTGTACAATACTTTCCACTTATGGACAACTGATACATTATGCAGTCATTAGCTGATGTTCTGAAATTAAATTTACCCTAGCCATCTGTGCAGTACTTGCAAACCTAATTCAAGTTTCCAACAAGTATTTTAGGTTTTTAATTTATTTTAATTACAATTTAGTCTTTGGGGTTACAATAAAAAAATACAAAGAAGCACCATAAAAAACACAAAATATTATTGATAATGTCAGCAAATGAGTAAACAGTACAATCATAATTCACAGCTGGAATCTTTGTACTGCTACTAGGACAACACTGTCAATAAACTAAAACATGATAACCAAATATGTTTTCAGAAAAACTGTTGGACTTGTCTAGCAGTAACTTTTTAAACATTTATCTTGAAAGTTAAGCTGAAAAATGGAATCATGAATTAGTTCAAAAACATATAAATCCTGCACCAGAAAGCATAGTAAAGTGTACACACTATAATTAATACAATTAAAATTAACACCACTCTGTTACGAATCTGCTGCATGAAAAACAATGAGACTAAAATACCAGACTTTTAAAATGAAGTTAATAAAATGACTGTCTGAACTTGTGCAACAAAAACAGCAACAATGAATAATTTACTATTCATCGCAAAAACTTTACCAATCTGCAATACAAAATGTAACACAGAAAGTAGTACATTTTATAAAGTAAAATTGTGCCTGCAGTGGAGCATTGATCAGTTTCGTAAAGCAAGAGGTTGCACAAAGTACTGACTTTAAACCAATTACAACCACTTCACCAGTCAAACTCCTATCAATTTTTATCTTAATTTTGTTGTTACACACCAATTAAACTAGTGACTAGTGAGCCTAGGTCTTTTAACTGCAGGCACATTTTAACAACATTACTTTGTACAGTCTACTTCTACTCACATTTAATTTTCTTACAACACAAGTTAGGGAAAGTCCCGGGTACATGCGGTAAACGATTATACATGCTATACATGCTATACATGCTATACATGCTATACATGCGATACATGCGATACATGCGATACATGCTGTACATGCGATACTTTATGTTTTAAAGGGGTCCGGAGGCACTCCGTCAGTAGCTCTACCGCTCACGTGGCGCGGTTGACACCACTAGTCGGGATGTCCAATAAACTTATACTACGTTTTCATGTCGTGGATTTGGGCCATGTGACCATATTTGGAAGTGAAAAACATGAAGCAGCAAAATTTGGGCCATCTAATTCGGGTGGTTTAAACTCAGTTTAGGCCAGTGGTTCCCAACCTGTGGGCCATGGCCCAGTAGTGGGCCACCAAGACATTTTCAATGGGCCACAGAGCCATTTGAATAGATTCTACTGTTTTGTAATACTGTATATGTCATGCGCTTTGTTTTGAAAAACTTAATTTTTGCAAAGAATTCTGAATCTTGTAGCCAAATTTCAGGAGCATGTATCTCATTAAAAACAAATTGCTGGATAATTTCGCCTGTTTTTGAGTTATTTTTTTGTTTGTGCCCAAATTTACAGCACGTGATGGGCCAGGAATCGCTATTAAATAGACATTTGGGCCACAGACCAAAAAAGTTTGGGAACCCCTGGTTTAGGCCATGTATGTTTTGGGTCATGTATTTGTAGTGAGTTGTTTTTGCGAACTATGTACGCGGTACTTTGAGCTGAAGTGGAAAATTTTGTTTTCAACAGAGGCTGTTTTACTACCGACGACCTGTTTACTGCCTTTCTTCGTTACATAGATTTTCAGTGAACAGTAGCCTGGTTTTGCACATGCAGCATTTACTCTACTAGCGCAATGGATGAAAACGAGATAGAATTAATTGTATACGTCGTGGTTGTCGGAGTATTGCTAATACTGTATACAAGGACTTAATTCAGCAACGAAAAATGCACATGTTGGCCATTTTAGAAAAAGTTGATCAGACTAGTCAACGTCGTTTTTGGATGAGAAACAGGTGTGTTAAAATGTTATTTAGGCTTTACAGGAATATATTTGTAATGATTTAAAAACATCAGATCATCAGAATGGTGGCCACATTTTTTGACAAGTGTGTCAGATAATGAGTGGATTGAAAATTTCAGAATGAGAAAATCAACTTTTGATAATATTGTGAACTTGGTAAAGGATGATTTGGAACCAGGTAAGTTTTAATCAAACTTGTTTTTTTTTGTTTATGTGATACCACTTAACACTGCAGATGAAAATTGGGTAAGAAAACCTATCCCTGTGGACATGAGAGTGGCAATCGTTATTTACAAATTGGCATCTGCATATGAATTCAGAGTTATAGGATCTCTGTTTGGAGTGCACAAAACTTCTGTCCACAGATTTGTAGACAGGTAAAGCAACAAATGTTAGAGAAAAATTAATGAATGCTAAAAAACTACACGTTCTGTCAAGCTCTAGCAAAGATGAAAAATATATACATACAAATGCCAAACAACGAAGAGGCTAAAAACATTGCTGAAAGCAATTTATAAAAGACTGGATTTCCACAAGTCTATGGTGCCATAGACGGATGTCATATTGCAGTGAGAGCACCAAGTCAAGGTTCAAGAGGCTTCTTGAACAGAACAAGATTTCATTCAATGGTTTATAAAGCTGTGGCTGACACCCACAACTTTTGTGCTTTAGTTTTAGGGATGTTTCAATAAAATGTCCTGGAAGTGAGCATGATGCATCTGTTTTGAAAAAATCAAACTTATACCATCGTCCTGCTAGTTTGCCAAAGGTAATGCATAAAACATGTACATTAAAAGCGTATGTATGGACCAATTCAAATCAACAGAACTA
Source organism: Phallusia mammillata (assembly GCF_965637545.1). Lineage (NCBI taxonomy): Eukaryota > Metazoa > Chordata > Ascidiacea > Phlebobranchia > Ascidiidae > Phallusia > Phallusia mammillata. The sequence continues at coordinate 14,239,459 of NC_137257.1, forward strand.
TATTGCAGTTATTGTAATTAGCAAACGTGAAAAATCATCCAGCATGGTATGCAAACTGGCAGTATACAAATTTCAACATTTTAGTTTTGTTTGTTTTTATGGTAACATTATTATTGGTGGGACAGCTATTCCTCTGATGATTTTGGGTGATGCTGCCTACCCAATGCTTCCTTGGCTAATGAGAACATATACAGGCTCAACCTTAAGCAACAAGCAGGAAGTTTTTAATCACCAACACAGCAGCACCCGCATTGTGATTGAACACACATTTGGAAGGTTGAAAGCACGATGGAGAATTTTAAAACGACCTTTAGACATTAAAATGGATAAAGTACCATTAGTTGTTGGGGCCTGTTGTAGTTTACATAATATGTGTGAAACTGCACAAACTCCAGTTCAGAGGGATACAGGAGAACAGCTATCTGTACCTTCTGCTGCCATTGATTCTACTGTGAGATCAGCAATTGCTGACTATCTATTTGAAACTAAATTTGTATTTTTTCGGTTCTTTATATGTGTAATAAAAATAATAATTCATGACTACAAACTTTGTATAGAATGGACTGAAAATATATCACACACATAGTACAGCAATTATCTTTGTGAAAAAATTCCATCTGCAATTCTTTCCAAAATTCCTAACATCTGCTGCATTTGTGCTGAAGAATGAGCTTCTACAGCTTAAAAGTGCTCCAACATTGCTTGATTTCTAACATCTAAAACCAACAGATATGGAGCAATATAATTGAATCCATTTACAAAATATTTAATGCTTGAACACACTTTTGCCTTCATATGTCCGGTTTTACAATTGACAGCAAACAGCTAATACAACAACACATACAAACCTGTATTTCTTGCAGATCGAAGACGCCTTTGAAATGTTCTTTTTGAAGACCCTGCGGTACAACAAATACTAATGCAACATTAATAAAAAAATGTGAATTCCTAATTACGCTTTTAAAGTATAAATGTTTAAGGACCAAACTGCAAAATAGCCCAAGGTAAGTGACTCAAATAGTGGTGTTTTGGTCGCAACGGCACATCACTAAACTTTGAAAATCGCAAAGACGAATACGAAGAAATATGATACTGCAAATGCAAAATAGCATTTTTAGTTAGATTTGGGGCTACACAAATTTCAGTAATAAGGTGAAGTTTTAAAACAAGTTTCGATACATCATTATCTGAATTAACAATTTTGCCCCAAACAAACAATGGAAAAAGTCGTACAAAACACCAGTTCTGACTTGCATTACCAGAAAGTCGTTTTGCACATTTTACTATAAGTGGAGGCCTGGAAGGCTTGTCAGTAGCAGAGAATTTAAACTTTTGAAGAACACAATTTACACATCGTAATGAAAAGCATTTCTTAGAAATGAAATAATTAACATACAACACCATGTCCCATTGAATGACTCTTTCAAACAAATCATGTGCTGGACATGGTGGTAATCCAGGGACACATACATGATAATAACGCAAACCATTAAAAACACTGTCCTGTTTTATACCCACAGAATTTAATGTACCCTCTTCTAATGCCATTTCCAAAACTGCTTTTTATAACTATCAACAGATCTGTAAGAAATTGGACACAAGCAGTCTTCACGAAAACTTGACTTTTCTACAGTACAAAATCGACAGAAATATAAAGCATTGCTAAAATTTGTTGTAAATCCCCCCAACCAATGGCTTCCTAAATTATCCCCCATGATACAAATGACAGTTCCAAAAATGTTTTCTACAAAACCTAAATCAATTCCATCTTCTTCTAAAACTCGAAGGTCTCAGATCAAAGGGCAAAAGAGGGAAGAGGTGGTTGATTCATTGATAAAAAAAATTTGCAAAGTAAAACTAGTTGAAAGTTCTCTTTGATCTCTCTTTGTCAATCTTTGATCGATTGTACCAATACAAGTTTGCCAAAGTGTAATAAACAACTAAAAGTTTGTGCTTTTGTTTTCCTGAGCCCAGTGGATTTGCTATCTCAAAGGCATCTTGGTACATAACTATTTGAATACAGTGCTGGTTTGAAGCCAAAAATGTGTTATTTTTAAAAACCAAGCCATCTCGAAAACCCAGGTATGGATGCGTTTTCTTTAGTGGGTGCATAAATTTAGAAATGGAATATAACAAAGAAGATGTTTTTGTGCCGGAGATGATCAAGCAAAAAAGTAAAGGTGCGTTTACACTACACGCGACGCGAAGCGACCCGTTATCTTTTTGCCTTGTTTGTGTTGAAGCGTTTACACTACACGCGACGCGACGCGAATGTCGCGTCGCTTTGAATCGCTTCTGAAGCGAAAAATCGCTTTGCGCGTGTACTGTTGTGAACTAGCAGCCTGTGCTTTTTTTAACTTTTTCAAATTTTGATAGCTATATGCGTGGTTTGTTTTGCTACTAAAGGTATTTGAAACTGAAAACGTAATCAAGGATGATAGAACTAATTGCCTCAATTATGAATTATAGCCTTTGTGTCACTGACATTTGTTTTAGACCCTTGGACAGGATGCTAGTCCTGGTTTGGTTATTGATTTACACTAAAATAATAAACTTTTTTTAAGGTTTTAGTTTTAGCAAACAATGGAAGAAATTTTAATTAACAAAGTGCGGGATTTTCCTGCTTTGTTTAATACCAGCATCAGCGATTACCACAATCGCAACATCAAAGACAATTGCTGGCTTAAAATAGCTTCTGAGATGAACACACCAGGTTAGTATTGGTGTTTTTTTTTTACTTTTACAGTATGCAAAACAACTTTTAGGCCTAGAGTATAGTAAGCAAGTAGTCATTATGTTAGTATAAGGCATGATTTTTACTTTTACAGTTTGCAAAACACTTTCTTAGAGCTTGGATATAGTAAGCAAGTAGTCATTGTGTTAGTATAAGGCATGATTTTTACTTTTACAGTTTGCAAAACATTTTTTAGTGCTAGAATACAGTAAGCAAGTGGTTGTTATGTTAGTAAGGCATCACAGAAAGTCAGATGAGACATTTTAAATATGTTTTCAGTTAAAGACATAAAAGAAAAGTGGAAGGCATTGAGGGATAAATACGTGAAAATCAAAAGAAAAGAAATGAATGTGAGGTCAGGCTCAGCAGCATCCAGCAGTTATAGTTGGAGTCTGTATGATGCAATTTCTTACATTGATCCTTATGTAAAACCCAGGAGGTAACAGTCAAAACACACTTTTTTGTTGTTACATTTTTTGTTGTTAACAATTTGATATTTTGTAGCACCACAAGCAACTTAGATGAAGACACTGTCACACTAACCCTGGAACCGTGCTGCAGTGAAGATGAGTTTTTCACAACTAAATCTCCGGATAGTGCCATCAAAAGACCAACCAAAAAAAGAAAGGAAATGGATAGCTTTGAAAAAAAGATTTTCGAGCTACTGGAAAATGATAGTAAGTTTGTTGTTGACAGGCATGTCTTAAATACTTTGTTGTACTTATAATTTAACAATTGTACATGTAATTTTTTGCCAAAAGTCAAAAATCAAAGCCAACTTTTACCATTTTTTGCCAAAGTTTATACTATCATTGCATTATGTTTGAAGCTAAAGAAGAAGACCCTGACCGAATGTTCATGCTATCATTGGTGCCTAAACTAAAAGACTTGGACAAGAAAAAGGCATCTGAAATCAAAATTAAAATTCTAAATTTATTTCACCAAGCTGAATTCGAATAACAAACGAAACAAAATGCAATAAATACAAAACAAAACTCTTCTAGCAAAGTTGTGGTTGTTGTTGTTGTTGGATTCATTAACACCTGTTTATCCTGTCCAGCTGCCATGAAACCTGACCCTCAGTACTAAAATAATTTTTGAAGATTTCCCTCACTTTCATGGCAGCATCAGAATTTCTTCGTCCTTGTCTTTGTATATTTTGAAACCCTTGTCCCTCTTCTCGCCAACTGCCGTCAGTAATGTGACCCTGTCGGTCTTCCCGGTCAAAATCACGGTCATCACAGTAGCAGTACCGTAAATAATTGTGTAGAACACAGCATGCTTTTACGACAGCATCAGCTCTACACGGAGAAAGTGGTATGGGCCTTCGGAAAACCCGCCATTTTGCAGATAGTATGCCGAAGGTATTTTCGACAGTCCGTCTTGCTCTAGACAAACGGTAGTTGAAGATTCGTTTTCCTTCTCCAAGGTTTCTTCCTGGAAACGGCCTCATGAAATTGGTTTTTAAACCGAATGCTTCATCACCAACGAAGACATAGGGAGCAACTTGATTGCTGCCACGCAGTGTCGAACACCCAGGAAGGTCCAATTCGTTCGCTTCTAATTTTTTTCCGAAAGCGGAATTGGCAAATACACTGCCATCTGACTGCTTACCGAAAGCCCCCACATCCACACATATAAATCGGCATTGCGAGTCAGCTACAGCGAGCAAAACAATGCTGTGTGAATGTTTGTAATTATAAAACATCGACCCTGAATTATTTGGTGCCTGCATAACAATGTGTTTGCCATCAACACTTCCCACACAGTTTGGAAATTGCCAAAACTGGTCAAAATCTTCTGCAATTTTTACCCAATCTTGCCTCGATGGAATAGGCATGACCTCATTTCGCAATGTCTCCCATATAGCAGCACATGTTTCCGGTACAGCATGGCATATTGTTGATTTTGATGTTCGGAAGGATGCGGCAATTGTCGAATAAGAATCGCCAGTGGCTAAAAACCTGCAAAACAGCAGAACGGCTTAATAATCGTACGCTATAGGCTATGTAATTTTTTAAAGCCTACCGAAGCGTCAGTGCAAGGCGTTCTTCAACGGAAATGCTTGTTCTCAAATGAGTTCTTTGCTTCTTTATCTTCGGTCCAATTTTATGCGCTAAAAAATCAAACGCTTCTGGCGTCATTCGAAAATAAGTCCGAAACTCGGAAAGTCTTTCGAGGCGCAACTCCAAAATTAAACGATGAAATTCACCTAAAGAAAGTATTTTTAGCTAAAAATCAAACCTGTTTTCACTGTATAAATAGTTTCTTAACTTACCAAGTTCGGACCTTCGCTGCAAAATCGGATGGACCCACCAACGTCGCGCCCGTCGTTTCTTTAGAGCCATTCTCCTGGCTATCAATAACAAGGCTACGTTTCTACTTTTTTTTGTACCAACCATGATAAAAATCTGTGTTTGTCTCTTTTTGTGTCAGTAAAAAGAGTTATAACTGGTTTCTAATGACAACGCGCTTGTGCGACACCACAATAAACAATTAATAAGCAAAAAATATGCAAGTCACGCGAAATTGTTACCGATAGTGTAAACAGTTGATCGCTTGCGCGGCGTGCCGCGTTGCGTCGCGTCGCGTGTAGTGTAAACGCACCTTAAGGGAATCATAATGTTCCCAAACAGATATGGTTGTCCCAGATGCACCACTTCTTTTCATATTTTCAAATTTTTTTCTTTCTTTCGAAAACCGATCACGCAGGCTTTTCCAGCGCTTTGTGCATAACTCAACTGCAAAAAATAATTTTAGGCATACCCATAGTATAGCATTAGCATTAATAATATATGCAATATTTGCCTTAAAACAATGGGGCAACTGACAACAGCTACACATTACCTGGTTGTCCGGTTCTCTGACTAATCTTGGTCCACATGTTGTCTTTTTTAATTTGGTCCTTGTAATATTTGTCTTTGTAATTGTATAAATATGGTGCATCCCGGATCATTTGAATCAAAATTTCATTAAAACTCGTCCTAATTGTTTTGCTAAAACCCAGTGGCGTATCAATGATTTTAAAAGTAATGATGAGAAACTGCACCAAAAAAATCCATTGTTACGTCATTCTCCTGTAGAAATGGTTTCGGACACGGTCACGCTTCGATGCATGACAAGAAAGGTCGTCTGCTTGTATTCACTCTGTCAGGTATACAGGTGGAAAACACGAATTTGGAGCTGTGCGCATGTTTTAGCTTGTCTGGTTCTGTTTATATGTGTGACATAATTCTTGTTACGTACTCAATTCACGTAAAATAGCGTCTTATTTATTGTTGCGCACAGGTTTTCAAGACGAAACTTGGGTTTTGCAAAACGAAATGTACAGTATAATTACGTATGCTTCTTTAACATAATGTATTAGCCTCAAATTAATGATGTATTAATTGTTGTTAAATTAGCCCTGAAGAGTTGTTTTTATCTGATTTGCTATTGAGTGACCTATAAGAATGGCAAGAATGTGCTGCATACCATTTTGCGACAAAAGGGCACCCGATGTCAGCCTTTTTCGTGTGAAATCGAAATCGATGTGCAGCAAAAATGATCAAAACTGGGCAGAACAAATGGAAAAAATTATTCTAGGTTGTCGCATGGACAATCATATTGAAGGACTGTACAAAAGAGATTTGGTGAAAATTTGTGAATTACATTTTACGCCTGCAGATATTATCATGAGTAAGTTGAGTTGTAATAGTAATTGCTAAGATTTTCTGTAGAACAAAAAACATAGGAAAGACAAATTACTAACATTGTGAATGACAAATATTACTTTACAAAATGTCTATGTAATGCTGACTCTAATTTTTTACAAAGTAAATTTACTAATGCTATGGTAATTTTGCCAAAGATTTCAAGGTTTCTCATTCATTTGAACATTTTTATTATTAATGCAGAAGGAAGTCGTAAAGAATTAAGACCAGGTGCACTCCCAACCCGTAATCTTCCCAAAAAGTTGCCTTTACAAGCTGTCCGTTCATCTCCAAAAGACCGTCAACATTTACCAACCATTAACAAAAGTTTTTTAAGTTTATCAAAAATTGACCCTCCTCATGCCTGGGAAAAGTGTTTGGATGAAACCAACATCAAATTTGTTTTTCGACATGAATATGACCAACCAAAGTTTTTAATCAATGTCAACAAAGATTTTGTTGTCAATGTATGTTTCTATGGATGGGGGGCCCCTACACACAATCATATCAATCAGTTTGATCTCAAACACGCTAAAATACACCAACTGACGACTAGAATTGAAAACTCATCAATTTGCTCTGGAGTAGATTTTAGCAATGAAGATGGTGTTTCACAATATGTTACAACACCAGCAAACTTTGAAACCAAAAACCTTATCCCAGATGTGAAAGTGATTGCTAAAAGGTAAGTTACATGGTATTGTTAACTTAAACCTGTTTTCTTCTGAAATGATTTAAAAACTTTTGTAGTAATTTATTAATTTATCTTTTAATTTGTTGTTCAGGTCTCAATTCTGTTCAGTTTTTTTGTTATCTGAAGGAAAATGTTCCAACTGCAAGGCACTTGATCAGTCTTATAAGCGCAAGTTAGCAAAAAGGCAAAATTATAAATCACAGGTTAAGGATAATCCACTTGGTACTATTCAGTATGGGCGTACACTAAAGTCAAGAATACAATGCGCAATTGATGCCAAGAACAAAAGGTACACATTTAAAAAAAGGCAGTAGCAGGAATTACTTTATGGTGGTGAATAGTTTAGGTTGATACACAGCCAGTTTCATTACTTTCTGTTCTTGTGATGTTTGAGTCAGCATGTTAATGGTGCGTTATAAACAAACAAAAAATATCAAAAGTTGCAGTAACAGAATACATGACATAGTATATGGCAATTTTTAGAATTGCGGAGCTGGAAGAGGAGGTTTAAATTCTGTTAAAAAACACAGATGTGCAGGTTCCAGTTGACATAGCTATGTCCAATGACTTCAAAAATCGAATGAATACTGGTAATAGTATGTAGTTAGTGCTTTCAAAATGTATCTATCCTGTTTTGTTTAGCATGTTTATTTTTGGTGCATCTGATGCAGTATTGTACATTTTAATGGTAAACTAGAATAGTGGTTTTCCTATATATTGCCAGTTTATATATACTACATCATATTTAACGATGTATCACATATACCATTTACTATATTTATAATGAATATATATTTGGCATTGGGTCCTTATCTTTTTCCTGGCACTTTATAACATAATTGTTTCTGCAAGCATAATCTAATGGGTCCCCACACATATGCATATGCGATTTGGTAACAGTAAAAATAGGACACAATCATTGTTAGATATTTACCAGTTTACTATACACATCATTTTATCTACACATATGATTGTTTTTGCAAGCAAAAACGAATGGGTCCCCACACGCGCGTTTGTGCGGATTTATGGTAAACAAACATCCTGGTTATTTTCAGATTCTTAAGGAAAAACTTAACCAACTTTAGCCTTAACCCAACTTTGAAAGTTTTGTCCGTATTCTTTTTGCATCATTATTGTCATATAATTACAAAAAAACAGTAAATAAGAACAGGAAAAATACTTTCAATTTAATCTCATGCTTTGACCTTGATATTGTCGTTCAAGGTCAGTTTTTAAACACAATTTTCCAAAACTGAAAATGAGCTTGATAACTTAATAAAACGACATAGCATGAGTGCGCAAAAACAGCTGATTTGTAATCACCAACACGACTGTCTCGTAAAACGTCCGTCCGGACGTCAAGCTGAGCACTCCCGCTGCATTCACTCGTCTTAATCGTAAACGAGTGAATTCTGAGCACTCCCGCTGTATTCACCCGCCCTAATCGTAAACAAGTGAATTACTACCTTGAGATTTCAGACTTCTATCTGACTGACAGTGTACACATGTTATGGACTGTAAAAGTAACTATTTGGCCGATTAAGGCAAATTTTTAAATACTAAACGAATAACCTACTGCAAACAATTGTTTAAATTTTCAGCACATTGGGGCTTGTATTTCTGGCCTTACTTATTATTTTGTGGTTTAAGGGGTAAACATGGATGAATCCAATAAAAAGTTACAAAATTCTTTAGAATAGCTTACATTGCACCAACCAACAAAGCATGAAACCCTCAGATTATGTACTTGGGTCAGTACAGCCGTTTTAATTTTTTTTCGTTTTGGGGGGCCTGTGGGAAAACGTTTGGGGTCAAACTTCAGGAGGATCAAATTCGGAGCAATAACTAACATCTGTGCAAATTTGAATACATTTAAAGCACTCTTTTTTGACCAAACGCACTTAACAAACCAGCGTTAGACAGAAACGAATATTTTGTGGGTTAAGGGGTGAAAATGGGTAAATCTTTTTTTAAGGTACAAAATTCTTTGAAATACCTTATATTGCACCAAACAACAAAGCATATAACTCCAAAATGAAGTACTTTAGCAAGTATAGCCGTTTTAAAACTTTCACGTTTTGGGGGGCTGTGGGTGAACCGAGGGATCAAACGGGGTCAAAATTCACATGGACCATCTTTAGACCAATATCTATAATGTGTGTAAATTTGAAAGAGTTTGAACCATTCTTTCTTGACCAAAACGTGGGAACAAACCCGCGTTAGAAAGAGCAAAAATGGTGAAGTGGATGAGTTTCATAGGATTTTTTGGAAGGAACAATTAAAGCAGCAGGGCTGCAAACCAAATGGTTTACGATACCATCCAGAAATAATTAAGTAAGCTGTTTTCTATTAATTAAATAAAAAGTAATGACACAAACCGCTTCTGCTGTCAATTAATTTTGCCTTTCAAAGAAGAATGTAATGTTGAGCATTTGTGTAGGTTTTGTCTAAGTATTGCAGCAAAAAATAGGAGTGCATTTGAAGAACTAAGGGACAGTGGCTTACTCCATTTGCCTTCTTCAAGAACTCTAAGTGATTATAGGTGGGAGGGTTGGTATTCATGTTATTTTTTAACAGTTTTGATGCATTGATTACTACTGCACAGAAACATTTATCAAACTGCGCCAGGGATTCAGGACCATGTGCTGAAAGAACTCAAACAGAAAAGTTCTCAAATGGCTGAACATGAGCGAATGTTGGTAATTTCGGTCGATGAAATGAAAGGTTTGTGATGGTTTGACTTTTGCAGATTATTTAACAGATACTAATTGTTTGTCATAATGTGGGGATAAAACGATGTGGCAATGCATCGAATTTATACCTTGCATTATAAATTAATGCAATAAGGTCATGTTGTTGTGCCATTGGCGCTGGTCCGGCCATTGTGTTGTGTTTAATCATGCTAATGTTTTTGCAGTGAAAGAAAAGATAGTTTACAATGCATCCAGTGACCGGATGGTTGGATTTGTTGATCTGGGAAAAACCAGGAGTTTGTCTGAAGAGGCAGCCAGTCACGCTTTGCAATTTTATGCACGTTCCATTATGTCTAGTTTTTCACGACCCATTGTATTTTTTAGCACTAGCAAAACCAATGCTGCCGACTTGGCAAGTATGTTTTGGGAAATTGTGGAGTCATTACAGTCATGTAATTTAAATGTTGTTGCTCTAGTGCAGGGGTGGGCAAACTACGGCCCGCGGGCCGCATGCGGCCCGGCAAAGGAGTTCATGCGGCCCGCCAAATGTTAGTAAATTTTAAAAAGATAGTTACCGAGCAACGCTGAATAGTAAGTTATTATAAGCACAGGCGTACAGTTTTAAAAAATAAAAATAAATACCGCGGGTGCGACTTGCCGATACCTATACCATGTGCAGTATCTGTAACCGTACCATACTTTGGAACTAAACACAGATACTTTTTTCGTGCATTAGCCTGTTGTTTCTGCCACGTTCTTATACAAATCGTCACTTGACATAATTTCTTCGTTCGATAAAAGTGAAAGCGATTCACGTTTTTAAATACAGCCCACTTTGCACTGTTGACGCGAAAACTTTGGTCACTTTGGATCAAGTTTACGTCTTTGCAGTACTTTGGAAACAGACAAAAAATAGCTTCAGAATCGTTAACACAGACCCGCACAACACCTAAAGATGGATACTAAATGCGGCTCGCATTGTTTAATGTTGGCGCAAGGAATTTATCAACAAAACAACGTGCTTGTTTATTTTGAAACAATTACAATTGTAGCGTTTCAACCAATGTTTGTCCAATCAAGTGACAACAAATTTATGTTTATAGCTGAAAATATGCTATGTTAATATTTTGGGCTAAATCAGGCGTGTACGACCACATGCGGCCGCGGAGACGGGTTTGTGCGGCTGTGACCATGTTTATTAAAATACATGCACTGGAGGCCGTGACGTATCTAAAACTATTTTGCCAACTATTTTAAACTGCTAAAAACAGATTTCGTGTGACTGGAAAAAAGATTACCAGCCTATTAACTATATGCGGTGCCTGTTTATCCGCTTATTGTGTGCAAAGAATCCGAAAAAACAGGCACAGTAATCGTCAAAATACAGATTATGATGTCATAAACAATCAGCTTCGTTTAGCTAAACTTATGCACCATGTTAGAAACTATTAATCTAAGCATTTTAGGTGGCTTTAAATGGTATATATATAATATAAACCTAATTCTTTACACCAGTTATTTTAAAACAAAAACAAGCAAGCAATTGGCGGCCGTTGGTGAAATACTATGCGGCCCGATAAGATTTAGAACTTTTGAATGCGGCCCTTGCACTGAAAAGTTTGCCCACCCCTGCTCTAGTGTGTGATGGTGCACCATGCAATAGGAAATTGTTCACGCTTCTGAACAACCTTCATCTTGATGTACCTTACAAGTGTATTAACGTTTCAGGCCAAATATTCTGATCAAATTTTAATTTCAGCTTTGCATTAAGACTTTTGGCCTTTTGGTAACACCGTATTTTTAAATAGAAATTATAAATTTTTATGACAATATCTTCAAAGCACATATCTGAAAGTAACATACAAAAAAATATCATAGACATAAGAAAAGTCGATATTGGAAAATACATTTTCATGTACATTATCAGAACTATAGCACTTCCTAAAATTGTATTCAAGGTAAACAAGAAATTGTGTCACCTCTGGTTTTGGGACAGTTAATTTTCCAAACTTACAATCATTCAAGGCTGAAATTTGGCACATCAACATCATCATTTGTCAATTCATTTTCAGACTGATTACGTTTTTTTAGTTTTTGTAATATATAGCCACCAATATATTGTATGGTCGTTTCATCATCTTTGCTTAATTCCTCGAATTGATGCAACTTGGAAAGGCTCAATTTTTGGGAGAGATAATTTATGTATTTGTCAAATATTTTTCTTGTTAAACCTAATGATAATGTTCGTTGGATTGTAAACAGACTGGGAATTATTGATATACCATCACATGCAAATTTATGAAACAAGGTATCTGGTGCTTTAATCGTTAAAAAAGTTTCCAAAAAGTATTTAATGGCATTTGCTGGTAGGTCATTTTCACTGCCACCAACTTCTATCCACCATGTTTTAATTTTGTTTTCACCAATATCATTGGATTTTCTTTCAGCTGAAAAAAAGAAAAACAACATCTGGGATGTGCAGTAAAATCAAACAAATTGAAATTAGGAAAGTACCAACTATAAATATGCACAAAACAATTACCAAATAATAATGTTTACTCATATACATATTTACAGTTATTACCATGCCTTTTTCATGCCATAGAAGACCTCTCTTCATAGAAAATTCTTTTTTACATTTTTTACACCTACAAAACCAAAAATATGTTGACAAATTCTTAACAGCAAAACAAGTTCTTACCTTTTGATGTCCAAGGAATCCAAATCCTCACAATCAATAACAATTTCAATATTTAAGTCACAATTCATTTTATTGACTAAGAATCCTAAAAGCACAATATTACAGACTTTTACAAGAATATTAAGGTAAATTGTGACAGATTTTAGGTGAATGTCGCCACGATCCACAACGTCACTTCAACGTACATTAATCGCACGCGTATTTGTATATTTTGTCAATACTAGTACATAAAACGAGTCAGCATACCTAAATTCGTAACTGTCCAGCGAAGGGGACCCCGTTCCCCCTCACAGGATGCAACGGATACACCACCTGATGTGGCCCAGGAGGAGGAGGTCCACTGCGACTCCTCAACATTAATCACCGATTCCAGCGGCGAGGTAGAGGAAGAAGAGGAGACCTCGGAGGAGGAGAAGGGGGAGACCTCGGAGGACAACAGTTTTATAAAGGTCAGCAGAAAGAGGCGAGGGAGGTCTACTCCCTCCCCTAACAATAACATTAAGAAAAAGTTGCAAAAAATATCCAAGTGCCCGTGTGGGCGCTTTGTGGGAGAACCAGGTCCGGGCTTGCAGAAGGTCTGCGAGGGCTGTTCCGCAATCACTTTTGGTTGTGCTTGCGGTTCAGTTCTCGCGGTCCAACCCGGACATACAACAACTTGCCCAAAGTGCGAGAGGACTTACCATCCTCATACGCACCACGCTAGTGACCCGGGCGGTCAAACGTAATTTATTTTATCTTTGCATCCTTTTATTTACACTGCCTAATTTTTTTTAATGGCTGACTACCTTAAAATAACAACCCTCAACTGCCGAGGACTCGCGGGTGACGCCAGGAGACTGGCCGTCTTCAAAAGTCTTCGGCAGTTGGAAGTCCATATCGTCCTCCTGCAAGAGACTCACCCTTGTTCTATTCAAATCAAAATAACAAAAGTGTGGCGAGCAATGGATTCGCAATTTTACTAATTCACCCGTCTCTCTCTTTTGTGTCGACGGGGATCGGGACGGGAGGGTTGTGGTTGCCGATATTAAAATATTTACTCAATGCGTACACGTCATAAACGCGTACGCCCCGGAAAAAGATATTAAAGCTGCAATTAGAAAATCATTTTTTGAAAATTTATATCCATTCGTAACCTCCAATCACCCAATTATACTCGCAGGCGACTTTAATGGGGTTGAACAACCCGGTTTAGACCGTTTCCCCCCCTCTAAACGTAACAATACGGCAATGGTTCCTTTGAGGCAACTCTGCCATGACTTTCAACTTTCCGACACTTTTCGTTCCTTGACCGGAAACAAGCAAATTTTTACGCGGCGACAAGGAAATTCGCAATCTCGTTTAGACCGCTTTTATGTAAATAATACGATACAACCCATTCACGAAAAAACCCAAAATTTTTCTCTTTCGGACCACAACGCGGTGATCATCACTGTCCAAATTGGGCCTTTGCCCAAGCGAGGATCACCGCCTTGGAAAAATAATGTCGCCGCGTACGATGAGCACTTCCAGGAGGAGCTCTCGGACAGATGGCCTCGGTGCCTAACACTGGAGGAACATTTGTTCGAGAACGCCCCTTCCTGGTGGATGCTCATCAAACAAAAAAATAAATCATTAAACATACAAAATTCGAAACGCTTATCTAAAATACAAAAACAGGAACAAAAGGACCTGGAACGAAAAGTGACGGAATTGTGGGAAGGCATGGCAGAGAATCCTTCCCTACTCCCCCAATACCATACCTTTAAAAAAACAATTGGCCACCCTTGTTTACACTAGGGCGAAGAAGAAAACTACCAGGGACCGACTTTTACGTTTTGAGCAATCGCCAAAGGACTTTGATCGAAAGCCTTGTTGACGATTCTGGTCAAGCAAACTTCCACATTCCTTTTATTTTGGACAACACCGCTAAATTTTATGAACATCTTTTTTCGGCCAGTACTGTCAATGAGCCCATCCAAGAACGATTCTTAAATAATATACATCCCAAATTGAACGAGAGCGCATGTTTGGCACTAACCGATATAATTAGTAAAGAAGAAATTAAACGCGCTCTCCCTACGTTTAAAGCTGGGAAATCTTCCGGACCCGATGATCTCTCCTTTGAATTTTATAAACTCAATTGGGGAACCATCGGGACAAAATTTGCTGAAATTATTAATTGCATCCATAACGGTCAAATTCCCTCAAATTTTAACGATGGGCTCATTACACTTATCCACAAAAAAACGACAAGGACCAATTAGGTAACTACAGACCTATCTTCTTGCTCAATTCTGACCTAAAAATATATTCTAAAATCCTTTCCCTTCGCCTCAAGGCCATTTTACCGGATGTTGTTCAACCCCATCAATTTGCAAAACCCGGCAAAAAAATATCGGAAGCCACAACCCTCTTACGGGACCTCTTGTATGAGGCCCAAAGGAGAGAGCTCAATTATTACTTCATTTCGCTAGACTTTAAAAAAGCATTCGACTCCATTGCCCACACTTGGCTCTGGAAGGTCCTTTCAAAAATGGGCTTACCTCAACAATATATTAACAATATCAAAAATTTGCACAGGGAGGGCAGCTCGAAGATTTTCGTCAACGGCTTTTCCACCAGAAGCGTTCCCATTCGAAACGGTGTTCGCCAGGGCGACCCCCTTAGCCTGTACTTGTTCGTACTGGCTATTGAACCCCTCGCCCAAGCGTTCCAGGATGACCCCAGTGTTGAGGGAATCCGCCTACCTGGAAGGCACTTGATCAAGTGCCCCAGCTATGCGGATGACGTCACACTGACCCTCACCCATTCGTTTTCTGTTAAAAAAGCTTTCCACATTCTAGACCTTTTTTATTTGGCGTCGGGCCTAAAAATTAATCCTGAAAAAACAAAAGGCATTAAGCCAAACAACGTTAATACCCTTACCCAACTCCCCGAAATCGATTGGTCTGAATCAAAATTGGATATTTTAGGAGTTTCGATCGGCCCACTAAAAACAATTCAAAACCTGTGGGAAGCAAACACCCATAAATTAAAACACGAAATTTCGCTCTCAAAGCGTTACCCCTGCACCTGGAACGCCAAGTCACTTCTATCAAAAGCCAAATTATTACCCCACCTAGCCTATACCGCAAACCTTTATCCCCTCCCTAGCGACATCGCGGAGAAGGTGAACGCCATGGTGGAAAAGTACGTGTGCGGGAGTCGGAGAGTTGCCCTCCCGATTGAAACATTAAGCAAACCTTTGGACAGAGGTGGGTACAGTGTGGCAAACATCCCTCTATATTGTGACCTACTTTATCTTTCTAACATTTATCAATATTGTAAACACAGAGAAAATAATCTAATAACCACACCCGGTCTTGCCTTGACGGAATACAACATCGGGCATCAGCTTTCCCGTCAATTTGGCTTTCGTTTGGTAAACAATACTCCCCATGCTGATGCTCCATCACCCTACTATAGCCACTCTTTAAAATTAATTGATAAATACAAATTAAATTTAGAAACCGTCCTCAATAGCAAGATTCGTAACCTATATCGTTCCCGTAATTGGTCCCCTACTGGCACCCTCCACCCGCCCCAGGGTGACCACTGGAGGAGCATTCACCACCCTATACTCTCTAATAATTTACGAACTTTAAATTACCGTATAACATGGAATTGCCTTCCCCTATCTGCAAAGTTTTCCAATTTTCTTCTCGACAACGACACATTGTGCCCATTCTGTCAAAGTCACGCCGAAACAATATGGCATCTCTTCATTGAATGTTCTCGAACTCAAACTGTTTGGCGCGAGGTGCACCAGCTCATCACTCGTGCCACTGGGTGCTCCTCGCTAAATTTTACAGTTGCTCTCATTATTAATATGGAAATACCACCGCTCCTGGAGTACTGGTCCGACCTTTTGATTTCCATGATTTCCATAACAAAACAAAGTATTTGGCAAGATCGAAATAAAATAAAATATGATAACATTGATACATCACCCAATAGTATTTATTCCTGCGTTAAAAAATCAATTGTATGTCGACTTTTCTTCGAAACAAATCGCCGTGACCCCACCTTTTTACCAGTACTCCAGGGGCTGAGGGAAGCCCTAAGGTAGTCAGCCACTCACTTTGGTCGTTATCACTTAATTTATTTTTTCCGTGTGTGTCTTTTCGTTTATTATTTACACACCTTTTCACGTTGATTTTTCGTTCATATTCCCCCAATCGGACGCTAAAAGAAAAAACAAAAACGAGTGTATACATATACATATTTATATTCTTTGTATACGTACGTACGTCCGACACAAGCATTAATCTAAGACCATACAACATTCCCCATGTTGACCGTTATGTTTATTTTTCCACCGTTTTGTCAGTCTTTCCATTTATCAATTCACACCCGGTTTTCTTTTGTCTGTCCGAAAAAAATATATATACATATATACGGAATACCTATATACTTATGTGTGTATATATTGTGTATGTGTGCGTATATATACATGTCTCCTTCTTGTTGTCTATGTGTTTTGCTTTTTTTTGTTTTAGTTTTGTTAAATATGTATAAAATGCGCATAAGTTGCTCACTTTCGGTAAACATAGTTTCGTTGCCATAGTCACGTCAAATATTGATTTTGTTATCCAATGCGTACTTTATATTGCAGTGTTTCCATTATTATAATTTTTCGTATGCATTAGAATCCGTAGTACTACATCAACTTGTGTTCGCAATTTTTTAAATTCGTTGTAATATACAAATTTATGTTCGTAACTTTCCTTTGTGTGTTCGCAATGTATTATGTTGTTTTTCGTATGTGTTGTCGATTCTTCGGTTGTGTAAATTTTTGAGTTTTGTCAATATACAAAAATTGCGGTAAAGGATTGTAGTCAGATTTTCTGCCGGAATCTGTTCGACGCAGGGTCTCCATAGACCTTGATTGGATTATTTACTTGGATTTATCTCTGACTTTGCTCTCATTGAATTATTGCAACGTTTGAAGCTCTGCAACGCACCACAAATTGAAGAGTGGGCGTGGTCACCCTGCCTATTAAGGTCGAGGGTTAGAATTGTTTACAAAACGGAGGATGCGCCTGCGGGCTCATCTTTAAGTCTCCCGGGCGACAGGCCACGGACGACTCTGCTCCTGTGGCATCGGCGGAGGAGGGTGCCCTCCCGTCACATTCTTCTGCTATCAGTGAAAGTCAGGGCTCGCTCTCTAGAAGAGGAGCCCTCCCTGTGAAGCGAGGATGGAATAAAGTTGTGGGTGGAGGCCCACCAAGGCCCACCACTGCCCTTTTAAGAGAAACCGAAGTTCTTGTCAAATTCCCTGCAAAAAAACAGGGGATTAATCTACAAGTGGATTGAAAAAGTTAAATTTCCACTACAAGCTATTGAAGGGATCGTGGAGAGATTCAACGGCCTTACCGACATCACATGTTCATCCGAAGAGAAAGCAAAGATACTAGCTGAAAGGCTAAACTCCTTAGAAGAGGTCGAGTATGCGAAACTCCACGATCCCGAATTCACCGACGTGGTAATAGAACATCTACCGAATAGGCTGGAATGGGAGCCAACACTGTACCAGTTGGAAAGGCGACACGGGGAGGTGCGCAAATATTATAAATTGCGGGATCCGCAATACCGAAAATTCAATGGGAAAAGAATGTTTGAAGTAAGAACAAGCGATCTTAAGGAAAATCCAATCCCGAAAAATGTCAGAGTGTGTGGATTGCGTTTCATGGTCCATTACGACAACCAGCCAATCCAATGTTTTCTATGTCGAAATTTCGGCCACAGGGACCGCGATTGTCCTCAAGAGAAAATCGACGTAGAAGATTTCCCCACTTTGTCTATAACTCCAAAGGAACACAAAGGAAAACACAGCCGTCACGCAACGGTCGTGAACGCCGAGGAGAACGCAAAAGCAGTTAGAGAAGCGTGTGAAGAGCTGAAGAGGGGGCTTGCAATTGCATCATCTTTGCAAAACACCGATACAATCAAGGATTCACTGGATACCAGTGAAGGGGACCCTGCTCCCCCCTCACGTGATTCAATAGATGTGCCACCGGATGTGGCCCAGGAAGAGGAGATCCATTGCGACTCCTCAGCAACACCGAGCCCTGATACCAGCGCAAACGGTTCTGCGGAGGAAACTACAGATGAGATGGGGGATACCACGGAGGACAACACCTTCATAAAGGTTAGACGGAAAAACGAGGGAGGTCCACTCCCTCTCCTGACAATAACACTAATGAAAAAACGCAAAAAAATTTGAAGTGCGCATGCGGGCGCTTCGTCGGTGAACCCGGTCCGGGCTCGCAAAAGGTCTGCGAGGGCTGTTCCGCAATCACTTTTGGTTGTGCTTGCGGTTCAGTTCTCGCAGTCCAACCCGGACGTGCATCTACGTGCCCAACTTATAAGAGGACGTATCATCCTCACACGCGCCACGCCAGTGACCCTGGTGGTCAGACGTAACTTATTGTGTTTTGGTACCTTTTATTTATATTGTCTAAAGTTTTTTAATGGCTGACTACCTAAAAATAGCAACCCTCAACTGCCGAGGACTCGCGGATGACGAAAGGAGACTGGCCGTCTTCAGAAGTCTTCCATGTCGTCCTAAATAACAAAAGTGTGTCGAGCAATGGAGTCGCAATTTTACTAATTCACCCGTCTCTCTCTTTTGTGTCGCATCACGGGGATCGGGACGGGAGGGTTGTGGTTGCCGATATTAAAATATTTACTCAAACCAGCAAGCAAAAGAAAAGCAACAGTCAGAAATAAGTTACCTGAAAAGAGGTGGTACAAGTGTTTGCAGGATTAAAAAAGGCAGCTGCAAAATTGTCTGGTGCATTCCATGGTATAACTTGTTTCCTTTTTTTATCAATGTCCAGTAAAATATTTGTGACACACTTTACTGATTTAAAGACAAGTGGGTATATTATAGGAGTGGGGAGCAGCTGACTGCAGACCTCAAAAATGGCAACTTGGTTCCAGCTATAAGGTTTTAACACACTGCAGTGAAATGTTCTTTCAGTGGTGTAAATATATCCATATGCTTTATATTTTAGTGCAAAATTTAGCAAGTCAGCATATATAACAGAAGTTTCAATGTCAGGTTGGAAAGTTGATGTTAAAAGACTGGATGTTCATAGTATGCATGAATCATTGTGCACTACTTTGGTGTGTAAAATGTTAGTCCTATTATATTAATGCAGAAAATAATTCTATTCCCATTGTGTTAGGCAAATTAGAAAATCTAAATCTTTGCAATGGAGTTGCACAAACTGGTTTCAACACAAAACTGCACCCGCTTATTTTTTGGAATGGTGACAAAATTGTGGAAACCACCATTGTTTGATCCCCCAATTATAAAATTTCAGGTATAATAAATTTGTATCATTGTGCAAAACTACGGCATTTTTGTGATTGTTTTTTGTGATATCTAACAGCAGTAACAAATCAATGTGAACAACAAGCCAATGTAGTTGATCTTGGGGGAAGAGCTGAAGTCACATGAACAAACAGAACTTGTGAGTGTGTTTTGTATCATTAATTTGCACACATACTGAGGTTGCTGAGTCATTTTAGGGGCCAAACGAGTGGCTTAAAATGATGCATCGAAATCAGCTGCACAACAGAGATGTTCTACCATGTGCACGTGGTTATCATCCAGACTTTATTTGACGGGCAATTGAAATTTACAATAGGTCCCCTGCTGTATATGATCATGTTCGTCGCATCAACTATTAGAAGCTACAGGTATTGCACTATTTACAAAAGTTTTACATCTACAAAATCTTTTTTGATTTGATTGTTTTGTGTGTAGAAACTGCATTGCTCCCAAGCCAGGAACAAATTGTCAGGCTTTAGCAGAAATCGAGAGAGCCTAAATCGTGAATCTCCACCAATAGGTTTTATTTGTCTTGATGAAATGAAGAGTAAGAGTCATTAAGATACTGAATAAATTCCTGGTTTTTGTGATGATAAAACATGCAATTTCTGTAGTAAAGGAAAATCTTGTGATGAAAAACGGGAAACTTGTGGGTTTAGTAGATATAGATGGTGGACGAAGCAACAAACTTGCTACTCACATTTTAGGTAAGGTTTGTTTACAAAATCCAAAACTAAAAATGATAAATTTGTTTTGCATGTTGTAGTTTTCTACCTAAGGACTGTCCGTCGTGAAATTTTACTTCCGTTAGCCTGGTACCCAACAAGTGCCACTCCAGCTTTCAAACTTGCATAGTTTTTTCGGAAATTGTTGTTTGAGTGTGAAACACGTGGTGTTCAAATACATGCAGTTATAGCAGATGGACATCGAACCAACAGGCAATTTTTTAAACTAGTGGCAGGGGTTGATAAAATCCCAGTGAAATCATGTTTTGTTGCCACCAATTACTGTGCTACTGACGGGATGGTTTATCTATGTTCTGATCCATCTCATTTGTTAAAGGTATTATATTTTGTCCTTACTTTTAGTGAAGTGGTAGCATATTTAATTTTGCAAAACTTTAGACAATTCAAAATAGCCTTTATTTCTCAAAACCAGGAGGAACTAAGTACTTTAATAGGAATCGCAGGGCATTCTATGGTCTCACATTGTGGAACTATACAAGCTTGAGCAAAGTTTGCCATTCCTTAGCAGAACAAGAATTACAAAGGCCCACATTAAACTTCCTTTCACTAAGGCAGTGCTCTTCAAAATATGCATGGGGTGCACCAGCACAAAAGGGTATACAAGGGTGCATCACAAACTTTTAATGAACCATTAATACTTGACATTCAGGATATTAGAAAAAGGGTGTAGGTTTCAATTGATGTATAAATGAACCTTTTATTTTTTTAAATGTTGATGTCTAACACTTTTAGTCCGGTCGACGTATATCTACCTTAAAAGGCGCTTTCCGCAGAGTGCAGAGTTAATTTACGTCAAAAGTTTTGATTTTAAGTAAACAGGGTGCATGAGTTTATCACAACAACTTTAAGGGTTCACCAAACCAAAAAAGGTTGAAGAGCACTGCACTAAGGTATAGTGGTCAGAAAATACAATTACAATATAATTTCCAACATGACATGACGTTTCAATTGCAGATGAAGGTAAAAATTAGCCCGTGACGTTCTTTCATGGAAAGTTGGTAATTTGTTACAGCAACAAAATGGTTGTGAGGGTACTGCTGACTTTGTTTTGCTGATTTCCAAGTATGTTATACAGTGCTATGTAGTACATAGTATTACTTTTCGAAACAAATAATTTTGTATCTATGGTTTGATTTTGTAAATAGTCGCCCTTCAAACGCTATTAAACACCCAAACGATGAAAAGTTGATGTGGTTGCTTGACTTTGTGAATCACCTACTTGCATGGAAGGTATTTGTTTGTTTTTTTGTAGCCTATATGCAGAAACAGTGCTAGTGTAGGATTGTGTCGATACAAGTCATAAAGGTGAATTCAAGAGCATATTGGCTTTTCCTATTTTTGTAGGACTTGTATTCACAACACTAAACTTCGATGAAATGACTAAAAATTTACTAAATTCTGTACCATATGTTTGCTTAGAAAGTTTTACCCAGGATTGCTTGGAAGCATTTTTTGGAAACTCTGAGTGTTAAAAAAAACATTTTTAGCAGCATTTATATTGTAAGACCTTTATTTATAGAGGCAGGTGTGTAGAAGAATGACAAATCCAGATGTCAATCAATTTGGCTACATTGTTCAACACTTACCCAAAGAAAAGTTATCAAAAAAATTAAGGGAGGCAATACAACACATGGTTCAGTCAATGTCTGGACATATTTGTGTGAAGAACCAATGCCAAAATGTTAAAAAAAACACATCAAACATGAATTTTTGTATTTTATTTTTAAAATACATTTGAACACTGTTGGCAGATTTTTTTAAGTCTGCACGCAATCCACCAGACCTTTTGTCAACAGAAACAAATAACTTTTGAAACTTTTTTTGGCAAGATTATGAGACAATGTTTAGACAAACAAGTTAACAATGTAAAAAAGAACATTCTAAAGTGCAGTCGTGTAACTGCTCAATGAAGTTGTTGTAGTGTACTGAACACACAATGTCAGTAATAACCTCGTTAATGGAGATGTCTTTAGGCTGCTTACTTGCATGTCTTGCTGTGCGTTTCCGCAACATCGCGCAAACTCCGTGTATAGAACGTTGGGCTTGTTATTTTTTTCAAATTTTTTATTCCACTCTTGCAAGACTTTCAGACTTATCTTCGTCTGGTTCAAAGTCAACCATAAGAAGGTCGTCAATTACTTCCAGTGGAAAGTCTTGCCAAATATCTGACGTATTGATGAATATTTACTCTTTAAAAAAAAATAGCCCACCCGTACAGTATTACTCAACCGTGACGAAGACAATCGCTGAAAATCTATTATAACCACTGATCTAGAAAAGAGCCTGGATAGCGCAACCAGGCGTTACGATCAGGGGATTTTTGAAGCCCGTGCGTAGGCTTTGCCGCCATATTGGAAGGATCACCTGCTACAATGATCAAAGCAGGTACACAGTGTTGCGCATTCGGTTGCAACAAAAGAATAGCAAAAGGAAGAAGTAGTAGTGACGGCGAAGGCAGTGATGATGAAAGGAGATGTACAAAACGCAGATATCTCGTACATTTCACAAGTAGGATATTTTTTTGACATTTTTTTGAGTTTTTGTGATGGCAACTGAGGCGATAGGCGAAGCAGATTTTAGTTGTATTGACTGGGAATGTTAGTGTTTGTTATATAACTACAAATCTTTTACCATTATATTTGTACAAGACAAGCAGACCTTCTTCACAGTCATACATTGTGGTGCAGTATTACCTATTTATCCAAGTGATGTATACATTTTGTCAAATCCTGTGGTGTAGTGGTTTATCACATTTGCTTTACGGCAAAGGACCCTGGTTCGATTCCAGGCAGGATTATTAAGTATACAATCACTTGGTTATGTGCTCTATTTATTGTTGTCCAATTGGTAATTTAATCTTAATTCTAAACTCGCATGAACTCCAGTTTTTTATTACTATTTTACACACATTTTAATTCGAGGTTTAATACATTTGTCTAGATTTCCATCTTAACCTGACTGTCGAAAAGTCTGCACATTGGTAGGCAAACCTGAAATCCAAGTACTTTGCTCAGACCATTTTTTACAAAAATATATAAACCACACTGGCCAAATTATCACTCTAAGAGAGGATGCAGTTTCCACAAGAATCAAGAATTTACCAATACATCTACAGCAAGTGATAATTAAATTGTATTTATTGAAATAATGAATTGAAACATTAAAAGTAATACATAAAAGAATGAAAATGTATTTAAGCAAAAACTGAAATTGAAACATAATAAACCAACACAAAATGAAGGTTAATACTGCCGCACAGTCTTAGGTTCCAATGTTGTTAATTAAAATAAATTACTGGTAGATAAGCTACAGTTTATTATATTGTTCGATCATTTGTTAGATGTATTGACTTTCCGCCCCTACAAATTTCTAATAAGGCATCAAGGGAATCAATCCTTAGAGTGCTTATATATTGTTGGTCTGAAATTGCTTGATAACACACCATTGCATTAATCAAGAAGAAAAACTGGCTTCGTTGACTTGTATTAAAAGTACTGTTTTCAAGAGTTTGTACATGAAAATGACCCACCCTTAAGGTGTTTGTTGATGTGCAAATTCAGTAATGCCCATTTAGAGCTTTTTTAAAATATTTTATTCTGTTGGTGGCTTCAACAACAACTCAGCTACTTAAAGCGGCATGCAAGCGCCTTCTATGGAAAAGCATAGCAATTGCCAAAACCAAGATTCTACCAATTTTTTAAAAGTGATCAATAATATACGCAGGACCAAAAATAAGAGAATTTCATATTTTGCAGTAATTAAAAAGTATAATTAAGAAAAACGGAATCCAAAATGATCACGATTATGCAGATGTTCCAGCAACACAAACATTATCTGTCTTTCAAACAGGAAAGATGGTGTCAAAAAACAAACACGTTTCATTTGCATTGAATCACTTGGTTCACCTACTTCACCAGCACACCATAGCTTTATGTTTTTTAAGAATAAAGCGGGGTCTCTAGAAATCATCTAGCGTAACTACACTTTGCCCAAAACAGAAAAAAAGATTTAAATGCATGACACTACAAATTACCAAAAGGCAAAGGAATATTAGAAGCAATAACATTCTCAGTGTTGATGGATGTTCCTCATTCCAAAATGTTTCAGGGACAGACCATTCATTTGATTGTCCTGTTATGGACAATTATAAATTTGAGCTAATTAAAATGATATCAAAATGCTACACAAAAGTTAGACTTCACCATCTTGCTCAAAAAAATGTCAGAAAAATCACTGGAGACAATATCAGAAAAAGTAGAACAAAGTAGTTTGTTTTATTCCTCTGTTACGATTTGAAACATGAAATAAAAGTTATTTTTTGGTTTTAATGCATGTTGCATCTTTGTCAAGTTGTTTCTTTTTAGATAAAATAAGCATCAACAATTGCATTTGCATGAATATATATATACACATATATATTATCTTCGCTGCTCAATACCTACGTAGGTGAAATAGCAAAAATGTAAATCCGACGACAACTTGTTTTGGTTAGTACCTTGTTTATGACATTAAACACATAATTGTCTGCCAGTGAATGTTTAGCCATTGTTGTGTACAATGCAATTGTATTGTGATAAATGGGTATCTAAGGTGATATGAAGCAACAAGTTGACGAAACACTTTCAAACGCTGCGAAACCAATGATAAACCCAATTGCAACTTGTTGCAATTGTCAACTGGATATTATCAAACATATCGTTTTTTTTTCGAACATGGGAAGTTTGTTGGGCTTTAAGTTTGGATTTCCGTTCTTGTGGTTGCACGCATAAGTGACGGTATATTTTACGTCCGCCGCTTTGCATTTGTGTAAAACTCGGCGCTTATGAGTTTAGGGAACGTAAACGCACAAAAAATGGCAGTTGGCACCTCGATATTGATACCTTGTTAGCAATTATACGCTCTCGTTTTTTTTGTCCTAAAATGTCAGATTTTCAGACAAATACTGTCCCAATCCAGCTGACAGTACCTGGCAACCCTGGTATCATTGGGGAATTTTGTTTACTTGCACAGCGACGGGCCAAACTCAATAACACGCAGTAATAATGTGGCACAAAAACACACGTGACACAGTCTCGAAACAAAGCGGTTGTAAATACGGTAAAACACAACAACAGTATAAAGAAAAAAATTATTAATAAATGAGTCGAAAAAGGTCGAAGTATTTCAATTGGACAACATTTAAGTAAAACTGGTTATAACAATGACTACTAACTAACACACTTGCTATTCAGTCATTAATATTGTCATGTATCATTTAAGTAACTTATAGCCACAATCAGCATTTTCAACATATTCCATTACACGTCACAGATTATAATTGCCACACACAAAAATAGTCATAAAGCTTTTTATTTGTATCATAATTGACAAATTCAACAACCACATTACATTTGTGTCAGAACTTGTTTATTCAACATCTTTTCTTAATTTTTGTGTACAACTATTAATTGTTTGTAAGTTTCTTAACTGCTAAACTTGCTGCTTTATATGGTGGCAAATTGCTTATAATTCCTTTTTTGAAGTACAAAACTCTGCACGCTTTGAAAATTACAACACTCTCACTTAAACTTAAAACATATTATTAAACCTTGTGCTTTTATTTTACAACCAAAATGAATCATAAAGCTATAGTTTAAGCAAAATAATTGATAGCTTATTCCTTGATTTCCAAATGACAAGTTCCAAGAAACTGTTTTTTTTTCTATTTAGTGCTATCACTGCAAGTACAAGTCTTTTTGGAAATAATGGTGTTCCTTAGAAAAGTTTGCTTCCTTTTCAGTGTTGACATCCTTTTCAAGAACCGTTTTGCCTTTGATAGACTCATGGAAATTGCTGGCTAACTGGCTTTTCCTTTAAAAGTTTCAGTAACTTTTCTAACAACAGGATATGTTTGGTGGTCACTACTATCTCCCCTGTAGAATGTTCAATCTTAAGAAACATTTCCTGTGAAACAATTTAGCAGCTACTGTTTAAAGAAACATAACATGTCCATTATATCAATACACAAGATTGCACTTGGTTGCAAATACTGTCCACATGGTGTGTTAAGAAACCAAAACTTGAAATTGTCATCAATAAGGTATTTCAAACTTCCTGTTGCTTGTGCAATTGTTTGTTCTGCATTTAATATTGCCTGAATTTCAGTGAGGCATTTAACTTCACAGTGTGAGTAGACCTTGTGGTTGCTTATTCCTGCATGACATATTTGGAATAGAAGATGTTTTATCCCAGTTTTCTTAACTTTTTATTCAGGTTTTTATTAAAAATGTTAATCGTGACTTTTCAAAGTGTTAGATGACCTTTCTCTTTGTCAAGGTGGTAGATACACTTTCCAATTCAATGATAACTGCAAAAACTGAAGCTCACTTACAGTCATCTTAAAAATTCACGACTAACCTTTAAACAAATAAATTAAAACACGGCAAAAAACTATCGAACTTAGAATATAGCAAACGGGTTTGGTTTTGGAGCACAATATAGACCCGGAACAGACAACACAACTACAGCGGCCGGCTCACACGCTGCGTGATTGGTGGAGCTGCGCGAGCCGCAGCACCCAGTCGCCTATTTCGCACGGCATGTAGCTTTTCCAAGTGCGCATGCGCACAAGTGCAAAACGTCACGAAACTGGAGCTGCAGTTCCACCATAGATAACATATTAATGCCATAATATTTTTTTTAAATGAAAAAAAAATGCCGATCAAGGCGGAAATTATACTTAGGAATAAAAAATAAGTATCATGAAAGGTATCTGTATTGTTGTAGGAATATTAGGTGAAAATATCTAGGGGGTGCTGCAGCTCCGCAGCACTCTAGCACGAGCCGCCCCTGATTATGTTGTATTTGTTTCATAAAATGGAAATTTTATTTATTGCCACAACTGCCATGTGGAGCTGCAGCAGCGAACTGACAGCAAAGTGAGTTGTTTTAAATTGTAAAGTAGTCGTTAAAAATTTAGATACAGAAAGAAAATCGCCAAAGAAGGTAATAAAGTTGTTTGTTAATTAGGAAATCTGTGTGCCAGATGATTTAACATAAATAAAAATGCTGTATATATGTTCAATTCTACAGGTTTATGCCTTATCGTCAGTTTAGGGCTCTACAACAGTAAGTGATCTGTTTATAATCATTACCATACAATGTCTTACTATTATATATCTTATATTTCACGAAAAATATCTCAAAATTCAAAGTAAGCAATGTGGTGTAACTGAAATTTGGTGTAATTAATCCATCTATTGCATTATTATTTACAGATGGCTTCCAAGAAGCAAATTTTATAATATAAGTAAGACCAATTTTTTAAAATATGCCTGTTTATAAAAAGGATGACAACATTGTGTTTTTAAACTTAAGAAGAGTCCCATTAAAAAAGTAAGTATCACAAGTTCTTTGGCAGTTATGTTTATGATAAAAGATAACAGTATTTAGGATTTTATTTACTTATGTGAGAACTCATGTAAACTATCATGAGAATTCCAACCACACCCATGGGGCTCTCATTTGTGGTCGTTGGCATTTTTGATAACCCAAACGCCTCGCCATGAAACTGGGGTTTGTAGTACAACCACACCTTTGAGCTATCAAGACTACAGGGTTGAAATCTGCAGACTTAAGGCTAACCACGCCTGTTGAAGTGTTCAAAATTCTTGCCGTAATAGTAAAATACTATTGCAGTGAGTCAATCACACTCAGGCGTTCAAGTTAAATGCTTAACGGTTAACCACACTCAGGCGTTCAAGCGAAAAAGCTTTAGGGTTGACCACAATAATGTGTTTTAGGAAAAATGCGTATTAGGTAATAACACTTTTAAAGCATGTAACGTAATGACCTAATACTGGTGTTTGCTAAGTTATCTTTGATGCATTCGAGGTCTTGAATAGCTTGCTCCAAAGCTTTTTCGGATGTTACATCATAAGACATATTTTTTATGTCAACCAACAAATCGTTGAATTTCCGGATGGTTTGCTGTCTTGGGAGTGTCTTTATTCGCAACAGTGGGTGAATTCACAGTTGTGTTTGAACACAATGAATAAGTTGAAATGATATTACTTGTAACAGCTTCTTCATTCGGTTTTGATGCGCTTATAGCGTTCACAACATTTGGATCCAACACCATGTGAACAGAATTGCGGCACCATTCAGGTAAGCTGGACCAATCAACATCATCATACTTGTTAAACACAGCAAACATGTGCTTGCATAGCAAGGAGTGCCGAGTAAAATCTGCACATACGAATTTGGGAAACTCATCCCTTGATCCCAATTGTACAGTGTACATTTGGTCAGTCACTTTTAACTGAGAATACATTTATATTTCTTGCAATTGTGTTTGATTGCAAATTTGCAAACTCCCCAATTCTTTGAATACAATGTTTTACCAATTTTCTTGGTCTGTTTTGTAAAAGTCAGGAACACAATTATTGTAATTCTGTAGTTGCTTGAAGATCTTAAGTTTTCTTGCATATACCTAGATTACATGTTTTTTTCATACACCGACAGTCAACTATAATTAAATAAAAATGTATGAGACACATGAGAATATCCTTAACAAGTTGAGTACTTTGACAAATGTTGTACAAACAGGGATCCAACAGATTATATTTTTGTTGCAGCTTACTTGTTTTTTTCTTCTGGGAGAAAATCTTTGTGTAAAATTGTAATCAGTCCAGATAAAGATTTATCTGTTCTGAAAGGTGTATGGCATTCTTTTAAAACTCGATTTTGTCTTTCCACACCATTGTTGGTGCGAACAAGTACTTTTAATTGATCTGCTCGATACAGCAACAACCAACGCTAAAATCATGCCTGTCATAAAACTTGTGTCTTTCATTTAACAACCTTCTTGCCTCTTTTTGTGATAGCCAAGTTTTGATAAAATACTTGAAGTTTATCATTACATTGAACACATGACTGAAAATTGTGTAATGCTGTTCGATAAGTTTCCTCCCTTTCGGCCCCGGCAATAGCTCTCATAAATGATAATTCTTCATCTTTGCTATCACGAACACCATTTTCAGACTTTTTAACCCAACGCTCCCATGCTTGCTCACGATGAAAGTCGCATATTAAAACATGTCAATCTGAAAAAGTATATAGATTATATATTAGTATTTTCATTAAACATATACATTACTAAGTTCAAAATTAAAAACAAGCTTTCCTGAAAAAAACAGTTTCAATGGCACGTATTTCAGCATCACATTTGTCTGTCATGAAAAAAGTTGGTTTCCAGCCAGGTGTACATTGTTTCAAAATTGAAAGAGCTTCTTCAATATCAATTTGCCTCTCATTTTGTGTGATAAAACTAGCCACAACCTGGTAGTTCATGTTTGTTTTAACCCACAAAAAAACAAGGGCAGGGCATATTTTGAAGTCTTATATGTAGCATCTAGTAGGCAAATGTCCTGCCCGTAACGAAAAAGAAGTTTTCGCTGCCAATGAAGTTGATGGACAAACAGCATAGTTCGCTCTGATGCAATTACAGGAGGTGTTTTTTTCATCCGCAAGGTCTGATTTAATGGTGTTTACCACATTAGGTATATCTGGTCTAAAAATGTTGTCCTCTGGATCACCAGACTTAACCCACTCATCAACCAAACATTGAACATTTGTTTGATCCATTTTAGCCAGTTTACGTTCGGAAAATGCCCTGCAGAAGTGACTGTCGACATCTTTTCTTGTCGGAAAAAATCTTCTGTTTGTGTTTGATGGTACATTGTCATTTTAAACAGCTCATGTATTACAAATAATTTTAGGCCTCTCATGATCTCCCCAATATTGCATATGCCTTCATCTACCACTTCATCAATTTTAGCAATGATCCGCTTATCAACCATTTGAAGAAATCCTGCCGCCTACAATACAAATAAACACATATATGTATGTCAAATTATTATAGTAGGCGAAACAATGATCACTTATAGAGATATTTGGTAAAAAGAATAAAAGGTAAAGATTTAAAAAATCAAAAATAAATCATTTATATGTTGGAATCAATA
This sequence comes from Phallusia mammillata, assembly GCF_965637545.1. Taxonomy (NCBI): domain Eukaryota; kingdom Metazoa; phylum Chordata; class Ascidiacea; order Phlebobranchia; family Ascidiidae; genus Phallusia; species Phallusia mammillata. The sequence continues at coordinate 14,270,080 of NC_137257.1, forward strand.
ATGGTGTTTATCACATACTTCTCCAATAACGTGGCCAGAATGATCACCACTGCTTGGGTAAGAAACGCTACAGGCACATTCCTTTAACATAGACTCCCTTGATGCTTAGCCATCCAAATACCTCTTTACAACAGAAGTATAACAAGGCTCACAAACAAACACGGTCAACAGTAGAGAAGTAAGTTACACTTGTCCTGCATCTCTTAACATGAACATAAATGATAATAAAGCTTTGTTGTTTAGGACATTTGGTGTTTTGAAACAGGGATGGAGAGTTATTTATCACATTCACGCAGGAGGAAGGTTATGTTATTCACCTCTACAAGTTTGTAAAATTACAATGTGTTGTTTCATTCTGCACAATATTTGTCGCCTTTACAATGTGCCACTGCCAGAAAATGCTGACATAGATTCACTTTTAGACACTACCACAACAAATGAAATTCATGACAAGGTAGTACTGTGAGAGATTCGATCATTTCTACATTCCAATAATGATGTTTGTGAAATGTTTTTTGTGATTGTTTGTCGCAAAAAGTGGCAACACAGCAACACCGAAATGAACTTGAAAAATAGATGACAGAATACTGAACGAATATGAAAGTAATAAGGTAGGTAAGAATAACAGTGAAGAATATGGAACTAATGAAGTAGGGCAATTAAAAACAGTGAACAAGAATGAATAAAACCCTCCAGGCTTGCACAGATTGAGGCCTTTAACCAGCAGTGAAAGTAGTAAATAACAGAAAATAGAGAAACACATCCAGAAAAAGGCATACTGTTGAAAATGCATATTAAATCGAATCATCAACTGTTTTGGGTTGACTACAGGTTAATTTAACTTTACTGCTTTCAGACAACTGCAACTTTTGTCGCTTCAAATCATTTGCTATTATCATTTGTTCCAACTGTTGCTGTTGAATTATAGCTATGTATGTGTATTATACTTAGAGGGCTCACTGGTTCTTCAATTATTTCAAAAAGGTTGTCATCTATAGTTGAACATGTGAATGTAACTGGTTCTTCGACATCCTGAGGTGCTTGGCTTGTAGTTGTAGTAGAAAACTGTGAAACAGTTTCTAAAAAAAACAGTTAGGCATTACACATTTAACTGTTTGGAACATAACAAAGAGGGTACTTAACTGTCACTGCTTTCAAGTGATGATGCACCTCTCAAAAATTTTACACTAGAAAAGTCGAACCCCAAAGGTGCTAGAGTAGACAAAACTATACTACTTTTATCAGCCAACTAAGTCTGCTTGATTGTAACCTAATAACTAATAAAACAGATCCAAATGAAGCATTTGATATTTTACTAGCACATTTACAAACTAGTTTCGAAAAAGCATTTCCTCTTAAAAAGTAGTGGTAAAATTGAAAAAAATGAATGGTATGATAAAGAATTGAATAATCTCAATAAAGCTAAACAAGAAAATCAGTGTGAAAAACCACTAAATCTGTCGCTATATTTTATTTGTTTCATCAAAACAAATGCATTTCGCTATAAAAAGCATCATCAGTGTCTAAAAACAAAATAAAAGCGGCATAAAAGCAAAAAATACAAACAACACACAACCCCAGAATAACCGCAAAAAGTCTTTCCTCTGTCTTACAGGACTGCAAATGCAGACCGGCAGGTATGGCGCTGATAAAAACCACGTAAAAAGGCGAGGAAAAGATAAGGTTTTTTCTTGATCTGATTTTAATGACCCGGAATCGACGCGGGCGTTTTACTTGAAAGGAGATTTCTATAATAAGAAAAGAATTACTAAAGCTAAACAAAATGCATACAAAAAATATAATAGAAAGAAAACGACAACTAGAAAACTTCAGTATCACCAAGTACGCAACCAATATTATCGAGTGATAAATTCCAAGAAGAAAATTTATCATCAAAAGCTATTTGGTAAACACAGGAATAATGCAAAACAAACATGGAAAACAATAAACAGTTTGATGGGTCGAAAGAAGACCACAAACTACATGTCAAACCTTAAAGTAGATGGACAATTGATCACAAACCAAATGGACATAGCTGATCACTTTTATAAGTATTTCTCCACAGTTGCAGAGAAGTTGGTTAGCCAGTTGGACAAGTCCAAAACTTCTTATCAGATGTATTTAGGTCCCACGTCCAAATCCTCTATATATTTCTTCCCAACTTGCCCTGGTGAAATTAGGATAATTATTGACAAAAAATAATTTACAAAGTAAATTAAGCTGTGGAATAGATGGATTACCCTCAAATGTCATAAAAAGTTTACCACTAGGAATAATTAATTGCCTGAGCCATATATTTAACCTCTGTTCGGAAAATGGAGTTTTTATCAGGGATCAGCTATCAGCTGTATAAAATCAGCTAGTAACTACAGGCCTATAAGTTTATTGTCAAACTTATCTAAAATTCTGGAAAAAATCGTGTACAATAGATTACATACGTTCTTAAACAACAAACTTTTTTTTAATCCAAAACAATTTGGCTTCCGAAAAGGTCATTCTACCCACCATGATGCTTCCTTATTGATATTCAGTATCACAGATGCCTTTCACAACAAACAACAGGCAGTTGGAATATTTTTGGACCTATCAAAGGCATTTGATACTATAGATCACACTTTATTAATGGGAAAATTATATCATCATGGCATCAGGGGGATTGCCTTAGGCTTCTTTGAGAGTTACCTCTCTAATCGAAAACAGAGGGTCCCAACTTAGCAACAAAACATCTAATGACCTACCAATAAGTTGTGGTGTTCCCCAGGGAAGCAATCTTGGGCCGTTACTATTTTTAATATACATTAATGATCTGCCAAATAGTATAACATCAGGACAGGCAATCATGTTTGCTGATGACACAACCCTCCTCTTTGAAAATAGAGATACAGAGACATTATTCAACACAGTAAACTTGCAACTTCAAAAAGTAAATGAATGGCTAATAACCAATAAATTGTCACTTAAAGTTTTAAAAACCAAGGGTGTTCACTTTCGACCTGCCAACTCCAAAACAGAGCCAATACAGTTGGAAATAAATGGCCAGCAAATAGCAACTGTCAAAGCTGTGCAATTTCTTGGGCTAACTATTCATGAAAGCTTGTCATGGAAAGAACACATGACAAACATTTTGCAAAAAATTAAACAAATATATTACTTAACTATAACAATAAGGCCTTTATTAACACAGCAAGCATTACATTGTATTGATCAGTCACGTCAGAAGTCAAATAATTTATGGCATAACATGCTTGTATCATGGTAATAAAAACCTCTGGCCTAAGATTCAAGGTATCTGCAACCAGTTTTTGTGTATGACCTATGGTTATAAGTCCCAAAACCTGGAAGAAACATTGAAATATCAAAAAATATTAACAAACGAGCAACAGTTTAAACTTGAGTGTGCAACGTACTTACAAAATTACCAAAATGGTAGATTACCTCAAGCATTTGACCATTTCTTTCAAAGAAAAATGGGAACTAATGGTGTAAGAAAAAAGAGAGGAAAATATAAATGACCTGCAAAGTGATAAGGAACAGAAAGGAAAAGAGGATCAGAATATGAATGACCTACAAAGTGATAAAGAACAGAAAGGAGAGGAAGATGAAAATATGAATGACCTACGAAGTGATAAGGAAGACTAAGGAGAGGAGTGTTGCGTTAAACCAACATGGTTGTTTACAACAAACCTTCACTGGTTTCCTAACCGTCTGCACAAAGACGTTATGTAATTGGCCCTCGGGCCAGGTCAAGTAACTGACCATGCTGTACGTGGATGAGAGATCTCTTTCTGTGGCCGTACTTTCCCAAATCTCGCTAGAAACGTTGTATTTCAAAAGAAGCTTACTAATTTCATGTAATTATTAAACCGCAATTATTCGCTCGTTGTATCGCCCGATTGTATCGCCCTGAAGGCACGACAATTTGTTGGCGCCATCGTCTTGCATTTTTACGCCCATCGCATTGTATATATGTCTCTGTTTTATGTTATGTTAGTCAGTGTTGTTTATCGGGCAATGGTAAAGTCCGCGTGTTGAATGTAGTTGCTTTGAGCGTAGTGCCAGATTATTGTTATTTTGGCAGTTTAATGATTTAGCATTACGTCTATTGTATCATAATTGTTTGGGTGTTACTTTTATTAAAATCGCTTGGAGTGGAATTAGGTTTGTTTATAGACAGGTTTTCTCTTTATAATATAATTTAGTTTTAGCTAAAATACACAAGTCTTACACAAAAGCCATAAGCGAACTATAGTGAACTCACGCAACAATAAGCATAAGCTTGAGAAATAATCTACATTAACGTAAGATTACACTCTAAATTAAGTGGCGTTCTATGATAGCTTAAATAACTAATTTAGACTAAAAAGGCTAGTTAGAAACGTTACATTGGTATCCCCGAGTGACGTTTTTGTGTAAACAGTACGCATTTATAGTTCAGAACTGCATTGAAACATGCGACGGATTGCACGGGACACACTCGCGAACCTGTCAGGTAAGTTACGTGTTGACAATGATTTAGATGTACCTAAATCTGTCACTTTTGCGGACGAAAACGCTTCGCGCAACGATAGCGACACGGCACATAAGAAATTGACAGAAATTGAACACCTAAACGCCGAGATAGCAAGTTTGCGTGAGGCCAACGAAGACCATTTAAGGGCATTGAACAAGTCACGTGATTTCACGAAACAAATGAAAGAACAACTCCGCATTGATCACCAAGCCCATGCGCTCGCTATGAAGGCCAAAGAATCTGACGTTAAAGCATTGGAAAAGTTGATAAAAAAAGATCAGAAAATCCGTTCGTCCACCTATATTGCTTTGGGTAAACGCTCTGTTTCTCATGTACCAGGCGATGACGTAGAGCAGGGGTGGGCAAACTACGGCCCGCGGGCCGCATGCGGCCCGGCAAAGGAGTTCATGTGGCCCGCCAAATGTTGGGAAATTTTAAAGAGAAAGTTACCGAGCAACGCTGAATAGTATTGTAACCACAGGCGTAGTTTTTAAGAACTACCGGGGATGTTTACGTGCTTTAGCCTGTTGTTTCTGCCACGTTATCATGCACATATTCACTTAAAACAATTTCTTCGTTCGATAAAAGTAAAAGCTATTCACGTTTTCAAATACAGCCCACTTTGTACTGTTGACGGCTAAACTTTGGTCACTTTGTATCAAGTTTAGGTCGTTGCAGTACATTGCAACCGGACATTAAACACGGCTTTAGAATCGTTAACACATACCACACCACACTTAAGATGGATACTAAAAGCGGCTCGCTTTGTTTAATGTTGGCGCAAGGAATTTATTAACAAAAAAACGTGGTGTAGCCTATATTGCAATAAATGCTTGTTTATTTTGAAACAATTACAATTGTAACGTTTCAACCAATGTTTGTGTAAACAAAGTGACAACAAACGTATTTCCACATAGCTAAAAAAAAATTAATATTAATATTTTGGGCTAAATCAAGGGTGCACAAACTGCGGCCGTACGGCCACATGCGGCCGCGGAGACGAGTTTGTGCGGCCGTGACCATGTATGTTAAATTACATGTACAGGCTGCCATGACGCAACTAAAACTATTTTGCCAACTATTTCGGTTTTCAAACTGCCCAAAACAGATTTCGTGAGACAGAAAAAAAGATTACCAGCCTAAGAACCACATACGCCAGGCTTTTTAACCGTTTATTGTGTGCAAACACTGCGAAAAACAGGCACCGCAATCGTCACAATACCGATCATGACGTCATCAACAGCTAGCTCGGTTCAGCTAAACTTATGCACCAAGTTAGAAATTATTAATATGAGCATTTTAAACGGCTTTGAATCGTATATACATGATATAAACCTAATTCTTTACACTAGTTATTTAAAAAAACAAGCAAGCAATTGGTGGCTGTTGGTGAAATACTATGCGGCCCGATAAGATTAGGAACTTTTGAATGCGGCCCTTGCACTGAAAAGTTTGCCCACCCCTGACGTAGAGGATGATAATGATAATATACCTTCTGCGCCTGCCCCGCCGTATGATTCTCATATTTATCCAGACTTAAGTGAAGTAACTGCGATCTCAACGGACAAACCTAAGCCAATTTTAATTACAGAATCAACGCCATCTGAATCAAAACCTTTAACAAGTAGAGGGTATGAACGGGATTTGTTTGGTGAAACTTCCTATCCAACGTCGCCATTAATTGATTTAACAGGCCCTCCTACATCTCATTTACCTAAGCCGAAAATGTATCATACTATACCTCAACAAACTTTAGTTCTTGACAATAGTATCAAAAAAAGGTTGATCTTGCACAACTTGTTCGTTTGGTGCCTGGGCAAGAAATGATTTGGTTGAATTTGAATACGCGAAGTCTAACAAAGTATGGTTTAACAACGGAAAATATCTTACATACTTTGCTCGCAACAACTGATTTGCACAGTGATATGCGTCAATACATTCAAGCTCTCGCCGCAAATGTAAATATGACAGCTGATGAAAAACTTCAGACTTTACGGAACCATGTTGAAAGAACTTACAAAAAGACTGCTTTGTCTACTATGCACGCTATTCGCAAAATGTTGGGAAGCATTAATGTTGAAAGCACTGTAATTTCCCCTTTGCAAGCAATCACGACCATATTTTCTCAACAAGGGATTGTTTTAGATGGCCGATCATTTAATGATCCATATATCCAACTGATTCAGGAAATTGTATTACAAAAATTACCTACTTCTATTGCATTTCAGATAGAAGGTCAGCCCTGGTCGTCTATTCCAGGGTTTCCCAAAGTGGGGTCCGCGGACCCCTGGGGGTCCGCAAAGACTGCACAGGGGGTCCCTGACGATATGACAAAATGGCGAAAACAGGTTTGACATTGTATGGTACCGTACTTCCATTGTCGCAGATGAATGTTTCCGTGATTCGTAACTAAAATGAATTATTTAATGAATGTTAGGCCGTGTCAATCTTAAATATTTGAAATGAATTAGTACGTCTTGGTAGTTGCTCTACCTAAAAATTGCATTCGGCGTCTATGATGCAACAATTAAAAGTACGGTGTATAGCAGTCGGGAAGGTTTGCCATATAGCTACAAGGCTAAACTGTTTTTCGGTTATCTACCTGTAGGTCTATGTAGTCCGAGCATTAAAATAGATAACCCCATAGGTGGTAAGGTTATGAAGTTCTGAAGTTTCAATTTTTGTTCGAATTGGCCTTAGGCCTAGCTTAATAATTCAAAATAATACATAAAAACATAGAAATAACTCAATGCGAAGGGACGATGTTTAGGTCAAAGTCTATATAAAACACAAGTTGTCCAACCTATTGTTACGCAATAGAACCTTGGAGCCAGATTGTGTCCAAAATGATACTGTGGGTGGAGAAAAATAACACATAAATTGTCTGATTTTTACAAACTGGAGAGCATAGACGCGAATTTGATTCGCCAAATTGAATGAAAATTTCGGGTTCTAACATTTCAACGCAATATTGAAAGCTAAATTGCTGTTTTTCATGTAAATTTGGCCGCTTAATTTTCATGTAAACTTTAAATATTTGCGTTCAGCGTGCATTATCACGCTCAAATGTTAGAACCCAAAAGTTTTATTCAATTTTACCTATCAAACTCGCGTTAAATCCCACCAGTTTGTAAAAATCAGACAATTTATGTGTTTTTCCCTGTACCTGCTGTATTAATTTGGACACAAAATGGCGTCCATGCGGCTGTATCGCGTAACAATGGGTTGGACTACTTGTGTTTTATATATACTTTGGTTTAGGTATAAGAGTAGCAGTAGCGAAGGGACGATAGAATAGTAACGAATCCAAGTTATCAGATAATTCATTTGTGTTAACTTTTAGTAGAATAGCAAAGGTAGCACTGCAGCTGACAACATTTTTTTCAAATATGTTTCTGCGCAGCTTTTTCTCCGGTAGTCTACAAAGTCAGTAGGCCTACAACAATTGAGGCTAAGCCATAGCCTGTTGCAAAAATTTGTGCTGGAATAAATTTGACAAACATGTACCGGTAGTCAGCTGCAGTGCCACCTCTGCGATTTTTCTAATATCCTGACTGACATGGATATTTTTTTTCTGTTTTTAAATTTTAGTGTTATAGTTCAAATCTTATGGATAAATTTTTGAAGCGAAAGGATAAGTCGAATGATTCAGAATGTGAAGCCCAGCAATCTCAGGATGTTTCATCCCGGAAGACGAAGAGACAAAAGGTTCGAACATATGATGAGGAGTATCTTAAGCTCGGGTTTATTGAATGTCCTTCAGATGTTACTAACCCTCAGTGTTTAATATGCTACAAAACATTGTCGAATGAATGTATGAAACCAGCCAAGTTAAAGCGGCATTTGATGGCTCAACATCCTGAGCTAGCTGGAAAGCCACAGGCTTTTTTTGACAGAAAGAAGAAAGAATATTTAAAGCAAAAAAAAACTTTTAGACAATCTTTGGTGTCGAACGAAAAATTAATGAAAGCATCTTATTTAGTGGCGCTAAGGGTGGCTCGAGCCAAGAAAGCTCACACAATTGCGGAAAATTTAATTCTTCCAGCAGCAATTGACATGTGTGAAGTAGTTTTGGACGGCAAATGTGCAGCCAAGCTTAAAGAAATTCCATTGTCGAACAACACGATTTCAAGAAGAATCGATGAACTTTCGAATGACATAAAAACACAGCTGCTTGAGAGACTGAATCAAACTAATTTTGCAATCCAATTGGATGAAAGTACGGACATTGCCAACCAAGCACATCTCTTGGTTTATGTTCGATATTCATGGGGAGATGAAATGATAAAGATTTCATGTTTTGTCATCAAATGCAATGCAGAACAACCGGTTTAGACGTTTTCAACGTACTTTGTGATTTCTTTTCACAATCAGAACTGTCGTGGGAACGATGTGTGGCTATATGTACCGATGGTGCAGCTTCAATGACCGGCAAGCACTCCGGGGCTGTAGCTCGTATCAGGGAAAAAGTACCGAACATTATACAAACGCACTGCATGATTCATCGCGAAGCGCTTGTTGCGAAACATTTAGGAAAATCTTTGTCTGATGTCTTATCTTTATGTGTCAAAGTTATCAACTCTATCAAAGCTCGCCCACTGCAGTCCCGAATGTTTTCGAAACTTTGCGATGAACTAGGCTCAGAACATTCAAGCCTTTTGCTCCATACGGAAGTTAGATGGCTGTCGCGAGGAAAAATTGTAGAACGCCTGTTTGAACTCCGAGAGGAGGTTTTAATTTTTTTGCGAGCGCACAATGCGGACTTAGCTTCACTAGTAGCCGATGAAATTTGGCTTGGAAAACTTGCATATCTGGCAGATATTTTTAACCTTCTCAATCAACTGAACTTGTCACTTCAGGGAAGAGATGCGAACATTTTACACAGTCAAAACAAAATAACAGCATTCACAAAGAAACTCAATATATGGAAAATGAGAATAAATGAAAATGTTGTGGATATGTTTCCTGTTCTGTGTGACTACATTGCCAACAAACCTTTAATAAATACAGATTTGATTTTCTCTGACATTCAACAACATTTGGAATTGCTTTCTGTACATTTTACGAAGTACTTTTTAAAAGAGACATATGAGAATTTTGACTGGATTTTAAACCCCTTTGTTGTTGCAAAAACTGATCTGTCAGGACGAAAAGAAGAAGAATTGGCTGAATTGTCATCTGACCGAACTTTAATGATTAGTTTCAATCAAAAACCTCTTGCATCTTTCTGGTTAAGTGTTGCGAACGAATATCCACTGCTCTCACAAAAGGCTACCCAAATGTTATTACCTTTTGCCACTACCTACATGTGTGAGACAGCATTTTCAGCTCTTACAAATATGAAGACAAAATACCGGTCCAGACTTATCATAGACTCTGAATTACGAGTTTGCTTGTCACAAATTACTCCAAGAATTGACAAGTTATGCAGTAAGAAGCAATCACATCCATCCCATTGATGTTGTCATTTCGATTAATAAACATGATTCAGTGTTACTTATTTTTATTTGTATTAACATTTATCGCTGGTTAGGCGGAAAATTGATGCGACATAAGATTGGGGTCCGCGAAAAAACATTTTGACATATAGGGGTCCATTGTCCAAAAAGTTTGGAAACCCCTGGTCTATTCAACAAATTCTTAATCGAATGTACAATTTAGCACAAACTCTGTCAGTTCAATCGCCAGGACAAGGTGTCATGTATGCACATTTTGAAGAGGACAAAACCCCCATTGCGAACAAGGACCCAGCTGGATCGACTGGAGCATTATCAGCTGACGTTCGAGCTTTACGAGGACTGATTTTATAAAAGACCAACAACCGAAATCAGAAGGAACAGCCTATGAGGAACAAGGAACAACCTCAACGGTATGATAATGCTATATGTTATGTTTGTACAGAAAGTGGACATATAGCCCCTCAATGTCCTATTGCCAAGCTGTTTCATTCAAAAGGTTGGATTGTGACCCAAAAAAATGACAGTGATTTTAATTCAGAACCTATTCCTAAGGTTTTACAGGGTAAAACAACTTTCTATTCTAATTCCAATTCTGGTGGCAGCAATCAGCCAAGATCCAACAAGAATGCCAATCAGAAACGGCAAGAAACAAATGAGGTAGGATCTAGACGTGACTTTAACACGTTCAATAAAGATCAACGTAATTTCAGGCCGTCAGAGGCCAGTAAACATCAAAAAAACTAGAAAGTGGGCACTCTGGAGCAATCGCAGAGACCCACCCTACTCCCTTTTTCTTTTCTGATTGCCATGTTTTGCCTTCTTTGCAGACACCCGCACCTTCTCTTCAACGTGACGAACACATTTTTTTGATTGATGACGTCACACGTATGCCTTTTCTCCTGGATACTGGAGCCAGTGCTAATATCTTACACACGTCTGCATTTAACGGTAGTACGCCTATTCAAGCGTCACAAGCTAATTTTTCAACGCTTGACGCTTCTTCAAAGCCTTTGCAATCGCAGGGAATTGTTAGTTTACCACTAAACTTATCTGGTAAATTACACAATTTACAATTTGAACTTTTAGATCGATCACCTTACAACACAATCGGTCTTCCGGACATTCTTCGATATGACTTGCTTTCCAAAGGACACCTAGCGGTTATGGGAACCTTTCAAGATGCTTCTGAGGTACTTACAGCTTTGAAATGTGATAAGCCATTGGGTCCTGATAACAACAATCATCTTTCCTATGATCAGACTGCTAAGATAGCAGCATGCGATAAGCCAAAATTAACAGCTGATAAACCTGCTCAAACTCTGATACCACGTGAGAAGTTTATGGAACTGTTTAAACTTTAAACAATATCCAAACATCTCTAATTTAAAACATAATCTTCAACAACCAAGTAAACTTCCTTATCAACTTAGCATTCAGCTAAGGCCTGGCTTTCACAAACCAATTACAGGCCCTGTTTATAACACAGGATGTGAGCAAATGGCCGTGTTACAACAATGGCTCAATGAGTTTTTAGATCTTGGGATTCTTGAAAGGAATTCTACTGTATGGAGAAGTTCAGTCTTCCTGGTGAAGAAGAAGCCCTCAGGCTATCGCGTCATCGTAGACATGCGACGGCTCAATGCTATTGTAACAGATGATGATTATTCTCTACCTCGAATAGATTCTGTTTCCAAATACATACAAGGTAAAAAATATTATAGTACACTGGACTTGACAAAGGCTTTCCATCATCTGCAGGTCCATAAAGATTCCAAGCAATATTGGGAACTGGCGACTGAATTCGGAACGATGTCATGGAACAAAGCCCCGATGGGTTTAAAGACAACACCCGGGACGTTTCAAGCTTGTTTGGATGTTGTGGCAAAGGAAATCTTGACCAAGTACAACACCTGGAGGAAAGAGCAAGGTTTGGAATCTTTGTTAGAAGGTGTCAAGATTTACATAGATGATATCCTTATTGCCACTAAAACCGAGCAAGAACATCTTAAGTTGTTTGACTTAACCTTACAAACACTATCCGAATATCATTTGACCGTGAACCCTGATAAGTGCACGTTTGGAAAAGATCGGGCATGCTTTCTAGGACATACCGTATCTGCTGATGGTGAAAAACCACTTATTTCACGTTTACAAGGTTTGATAGATCTCCCTTTACCTAAAACGGTCAATGACCTGCGCCGATTTCTCGGGATTGTCAGATATGAGAAAAATCATGTCCCACATCTAGCTGCTTTAACAAAACCGTTGGATCAAATTGGGAAAAATGTCACTGCTAAAGATTCTTCTAAAACGCCTTTTCAATGGACCACCACGCTTTTACAGGCCTTTCTTGACACACGGGCGGCTATGATGCAAGCTGTTACCTTGCGCTCGTATGACCCCAGGCGTGGTTTACATTTAGCAACAGACGCCAGTTTAACCGCAGCAGGCGCTGTTCTTTTTCAGCTTGGTGACAATAACGAAATGCAGCCTCTTGGCTATTTCAGCCAAGCGTTTAATAATGCACAAACGCGTTATTCAACTTTTGTTAGGGAACTGCTTGCTCTCAGGTTGGGTCTTCAGCATTTTCGAAATCATTTGGAATCTAATCACTTTACAATTCACAGCGACCACGCCCCGTTGGTCAAAGCACTACAGGGCGGCAATACCCCTTTGAATGGACTCTCAGGTCGTCAACGAGATTGGGTTTGTCAAATTTTAGAATTTCATTTTGATGTAAAGCATATCCGAGGCTGTGATAACCAGATTGCAGATTATTTCAGCAGACAAGGCTGTCGTGCAACATCCAACTCCAAAATGCTTTTGTATTATGCACGAACCGAGTTTCCTCCTTCTCTTTCCATTCCACGTTTGTATGAGTTGCAACAAGAGGCTTTTTGTGATTGTAAAAACTCTAATTGCACTAAACGTCATATTAAATCTACACAATTGTCTAGAATTCCTCAAGGGACTTTGATGATGTGCGATGAGCCCGGCATGCTTGACCGCGTTCTGCTACCAACTGAAGCATCACAAAGGTTTGTGTTTGATTGTTACCATGGATACACTCATCATAGTGCTCGCATCACTTGGAATGCTTTGCGCCATATTTATCATGGACCACACTTTAGACAAAACATTGTTCGTTGGTCTCATGATTGTTTAACATGCATAAGGAATCGTCCAAAACGGTTAGAATCTATTCCTTTACAACCGTACAAATACCCTAGTGGACGTTTGAGAACCATACACATGGATGGATTTGCATTGCCACAATCCGATACCAATCCTCCATATTCTAAACTTTTAACTACATCTTATACAGTTTTAGCTCCATTGTTGCATGAAGATGCCTCTAGCACTATCAATGCGTTTCGGAAACACTGGGTGGCGTATCTGTCTATTCCCGAAATAATAGTTACAGATAACGGTCCTAATTTTCGTTCACAGGAATTTCAAACATTCTGCAAAAATCATAATATTGAACATCGTTTAACTACACCGTATTACCCGCAAGCGAATGGGAAAATTGAAAGACTGCATAGATCTCTACGTGATCTCATTGCGACGCAACCTTCACCTGGACAATGGCTGCAATCACTTTCCTGGCTTCAACTTGCACTAAACTCCATGTGGCGGGAACATCTCAATATGTCACCCTTCCAAGCGCTGTTTGGTCTTACGCCACGAACTCCTGTTCAAGTAACAGCACCTTTGCTTTCTGGATTTCCAAAGGAATCAACAGAAAAAGGTCCAGGTATTGTGCATAGTCGATTACCACAAAAAACTCAAAAACCTGTTGTTTCAAGCTGGGACGAAGCGACTCGTGCCTTTTTGCCTATCAGATCACGTGGTAACAAGCTTTCACCTTTACGTGAAGGACCATTTAAAATTGTGCGTCTAACACGATCTAGTGTCACTGTTGATCTTTCAGATAACGAATTACGCACTCAACCACGAAGCCAGGCATATCCCATAAAGATGGATACTGACATGGAACGCAAGTAAATTTTGTAATATGAATTTATATTACTTATGTTCTTGCATTTCATCATTTTGTTTGTAAAATTTGGCTTTTATTTTTGTTGTTGTAAATAAATTAGGTGCGGCAACACCTTTGCAAAAAATGACCTTAATAAACTTGGTGTATGATCACCCCTGTCATCCGTGCCTGTTATGTATGCGATCGGTACTTGCAGGAAGAAGTTTGATTGTGTCTTCGTGGTATGATGGAAGAAGTAACATAATGCTATATAGACGCCTACTGTTCAGTGTCACTTGTCGCTGCCGCGTTTTGTGAATACCGTTTTTTTGAGTAAGACGGCAAGTGAACTGTTTGTAGGTTACTTTAACGTCTGTAATACGTTGTATTAAAGGTCTGGCGTTACCTGTTACTTTGTACATAAAGGCTTTTCTTTAATTGTTGTGAACTTGAACAGTTTAAGACTAGCCTCTGTTTATCTATAATTTTTGTGTATTATAACCAACACATAACCATTTTTTCACAGGATTTTGTTGCAGGATTCTATTTGTTGTTTTTCAGGTACCTTTGGTTGGCCACCTATTAGGAACTATAGACAACACAATATAACATCTAAGTCCTAAGGAAAGTGCACTTCCTTGCAACCTTATCCTGTATCGTACCTAACATTTAAAATCAAATACAAAATTATAAAAAACCCACTAAACCCACTCCACCTTGTGCCATGCAACTAACCCTTTATCTGCTTTTCTGGTTGACTGTCGCTGATGGACCGAGACAAGCAGGAGCGTCGTCGCCGTTGTCGTCGTCTACTGCGGCACCAACATCTTATAAGAAACTTGACAATGTTATCAACTGCACACCCTGTTCTGCTTCATGTGATCGTGGCAGCAAGCAATGTTCCGACGGACACAGAAGGGTATGTTTGATCCGCCCTTGTCATACAAACTGTTCCAGTTGCTCTCAGGAACCAGGTGCACCGATGATGCAACATTTTCAATACTACAATGGACTGTCTAGAATCTGTCGCGTTTGTCCTCCACAATGGACTTTATGGCAAAACCTTGGACCATGTCTTTCTACTGGATATCAGATAAGAATTCGTTCATATTATGTTAATAGTCGTTATAACATAACACCTGTTTCTGGAGAACCTCGTGACATTATAAATTGCACTTATATTCCTATTAATGCAAATTCTGATCATATACGTCCTCATTCTAAACATGCATTATATGTTGGAATACCATTTACATTAATCTTGTTATGTTTAACCTGCATACTTTGTGCTCGTTACCGCCGTAAACGTGCCAACACTTTACGTGTACTATATGTTTATATTTTAGCAGGTTTTCAACATGTTTATTCTAGGACTTTTAATCACATGTGCCTACAGCTCTGCTCAACAGATTCCACTATCTGCGATTCCTGTTGCCAACGTTTCCTACTTCACACAACTTGCCAAACAGGTGCAACTTCAACGAATCGAACAAGTCAATGTCACTGTCTACAAGCTACATGAACTCCAGGATCCTCCTTCCCTGACGTCACCCGTTGATTTTTTCCATCCGGTCTTTGGAAACGTCCAGGCGGAGGCAATACCATGGACAAAATTGAACTATCCTTTAGGCAAGTACTATTTTGACCCATCACAATATGGTCAAGCGTGTACATGCACTCGTGTCACACAAACGGAGACAATTCAACTTGGAACTAATGACATACGCGTTATTTCATTGCGTAACACCTGGCTCAAATTCAATTATAACTTTACCCAACACAATCGTTTTGAGCACCTGAATTCATTTACACTTTTGTCTCTATTTTTAATGACCCTAATAGAGAAATTTCAACGAATTAAGTTTGATGTTTACATACAACAAGATGTTTATTGGTATGATGTTAACCGTGCTAATGGCACTGATGCTATTTTCACACCCATACCAAATATTTTAGATTGTCATAGCACTACACAATTACGCATATTACCTAATGCTACTGCATGCACCGAACCAGGTTGTTTTGGTTCCATGCGCATATCCATACCTGTTGGCACTATTTTTCGCACTGGAACTAATTTTCACCCCCAGGCTGATGATGATCCAATGCCTGGTTGTTCACAACCCCTTTACAGTTATTGGGGTGCTTCACACACTAATTTTCCTTATTCCTCTACTGGACCTAGAATGTATGTAAATATTACTCTTTTTGAACCTCGATTAACCCATGTTTCCTCACGTGAATTAGTTGCTACTATCCCACCTCCTTTACACACTAATGGCCAACTTCTTGACCTATTTCTATTAGCTTTTCCTCAAGCATGGTATCCTAAGGATTCTATAATAACTTTCACTGCTCCCACACGTTTTTGGCAATATTCTACACAACCCTGGTGTAGCAGCGATCCTTTTGTTAAGAATGATCAAAAACCCTCTCATCTCTTAAATCTTTATACTAAATTTCCAGTTAACCTTCGTTCTAGTCATTTCTGTCAACGTAAAATTAATGTTTCTTCGTGTCGTTATGCTACTGGTTCGCCGGAAGTGGCAATTGCCCACGGCGTCACACTAGCCCCTTTTCAAAATCAAAAAAGTATTCCACAAGCCCCAGTCGCTTTCAAAGCTACACTATTCCGACAAAAACGTTTTTTTATTACGTCATTGATTTCTTGTTTGTTTACTGAGGCAATTGTGCATTTTGAAATGCAACGTTTTGAAAAGCAACTCTCTTCACGTCTCAACAAATTACAAACCGAAATTGACGTGAAGTTTAATGAGACCGAGTCACAGATTTTGAATCTCTCTTCCGAGTTACAGAAAACCAATTTTGCAATCGAAGATCTACGTGACGGAACTGCAGCAGTTGCACGAGAATTGCAACGATTTGAGACAATGCAACTTTCAGAGGATCAGCGTCTGCTGCACCTCATTCAGGGAAACCAAATGTTAGCACTTCAGAACCAACGTGATCGTCTGGAGTTGACCCGAGCATCACTCAACACTACCATGGCACAACGCAATCTACTTCAAGCTTGCTTGAGATCGCTTCACACCCTTGATAATATCTCCAGCGATAACACTTCCGTTTATTCTTTCATGCTGTCAAAAGGAGAATTGCGTTTACGACGAATCGCTGCCATAGAAAACCTGTAAGTTGCTAACGTTACTCATTCCAACTTCTCTTCTATGGAAGACCAATTACGTCATCAGTCAGTCAACTTCTCAACCCAACTCAACCAGGATACGGAAATCTTCGACAACATTACAACGAATCTAACCTTCACCATCCAGCCTCTTGTTTTCACCGAAGACTCCGCACTCTTCAATTTTTCCCATGACGATATTCTCGCCGATACTGGTGCAGGAATTAACTCACTTGAAGGTGTAGTAGAAACTGGTTTCAATGACGTCAAGTCCGTTGTTGACAACACTATTGATGACGCCACCGGAATCCTGGGAAAGCCCCTTCTTATGATTGCCATCATTGGAAGTTCTGCGTTGGGAGCTTTTCTACTTCTTCTAGGAGGTTGCTATGGTTGGAACAAGTTTCGACAACACAAAGACAATCAAACTTACACGAAAGGTATTGCTCGTTAAGCGAAGCGTTTAAAACAATCAAACGCTTTACGACTCTCACACACCTGAAACTCAACGAAGAAAAGACGCAAGCCTTGGCAGTCATAGAACCACCAGTCCTCCCACATATAGAGCTGAAAATTCAATGGTCCACAAATTCAATCTTTCCATTAAATATACCAATCGGAAAACCAGCCATTATACAACGTGAATGGTCTACGCTGATAGTAAAGTTTAAAGAAAAAATCACGAAACTTGCAGACTCCTTCCTGACAATGGATACCAAAGCGGTCCTAACCAAAACTGTTTTGCTCCCCACCTTTTCAAAACTTGCTTCCACCTACCCTATCCCCAATGCCAAACGGGACCAAATAAATGAGTTAATCAGCGGTTTTATGTCCGGGAACAACCACAAGAATTTGAAAATTCCATCACACAGGTTATGCCTACCCAGAGAAGAAGGAGGGTATAATGCAGCCGACATCCCTTGCTACCTGGATGCTTTTTACATCAGAAATGTACAAGAATACCTCCAGCACAGATTATTTGATACTAATACAACTCCACAATTGTCAATAATAGAATACAACATTGGATTCCAACTGTCTACACTTCTGGAACTACGGAAAAGAAACTCACTCCCGCACACACCACATCCATCCCCCCACTACGTTGAAACTCTAAAGATCATAAAAAGATACAACATCTCAACCCAAGCCCCCATATCTCTGCGAGTGAAACCCACATATAACTATATGATAAGTCAACGGAAAACCCATCAACCCTGGATACATCCATCATGGCATCTGATTCACCATCCAATTCTGCCCAACTACCTAAAAACTTTTAATTATAAACTGACGGAAGAAATTATTCCAGTAAAATCCAAACTAATCCCCAATATTCCGGACCTTGACCCAAATTGTACCCTCTGCAGGGTCTCCTACGAGAACATACCCCACCTTTTCTTCCGATGCCCGGTGGTGCAGCCTGCACTAAGACTGATCAGTCAAGTGTTTAGACGCATATCAAGAATTCAAGTGGACATATATAATAACCCAAACTTTATCTACAATATTGCCCCCCCCCAATTGAAGAACCAAGATCTCAAGCACTTTTTGCGGTCCTAAACACCTCACTTCTACACGCAATTTGGAAAACACGAAATAAATCCAAAGACAAACCAACGAGTCAACAAGAAGCAAAAGAGAATCTAATAAGAACAATTAAAAGATCACTCAACTACCGACTCCACACAGAAAGGATACGTTCCTGTCAGAACTACAAAGATTTGATTCTCGTAGCCATCCAAGAAATGGAGAACTGTGACCCCACCTAAAAAACCTGCATGCACACTATATGTGTCCAATTACATATAGATGTAGGCTCCCTTTAACTTTTTGTACCTGTGACACCTTTTTTTTTTTTTTTTTCTTGTTTGCTTATGATTTAGTGTCCTTTTTTAACTTTACTTACGATATCACTCGCCTTATGTTCTACACATAACTATTTTGACTCAAGCGTTCTTCCATGTTTTTGCGACTCTTCCGTCGCACCTCACCACGCAACTTCCGAAACACATACTATCTGTGTCCTACACCGGCTTCCCTAAACTTGTTGTACCTATGACAACTTGTTCTTTTGCGTATGATGTAGTGTCTCTTATTAACTTTACTTACGCCTTTACTCGTTATATATTTTGCGCGAAACATATTGACTTCTGTGCCTTTTCCTCTTTTGTGTTCCTTCTGTTGCACGCTCCTTGTGTAAAGTACACACTATCTGTGTCAAATTATACACAGAATCAGTGTCCTTGAAACCACATGTAAATCGGACCAACGCGCCACCTTATGCTGAGTTTTTCCTTTATTGTGCGATCTAATGTGACACCAATAAAAACAAAACAGGGCATGATGACAACAAGACCATAGCAAGGGTGTAGCATTTGCTATTACCCGAAAATTCGCTAGGTCTCTCTGAGACCCTGCGAAAAGAAAAAAATACCAAGCAAACAGCTCGCAAGTCAACCGGAGGCAAGGCGCCACGTAAGCAACTGGCCACCAAGGCCGCTCGCAAGAGCGCGCCGGCTACCGGGGGCGTGAAGAAGCCCCATCGGTACAGGCCAGGAACTGTGGCCCTCCGTGAGATCAGGCGTTACCAGAAGTCGACCGAGCTTCTCATCCGCAAGCTGCCCTTCCAGCGGCTGGTGCGCGAGATCGCTCAGGACTTCAAGACCGACCTGCGCTTCCAGAGCAGCGCCGTGATGGCTCTGCAGGAGGCCAGCGAGGCCTACCTGGTCGGCCTCTTCGAGGACACCAACTTGTGCGCGATCCACGCCAAGCGCGTCACCATCATGCCAAAGGACATCCAGCTCGCACGCCGCATCTTGAAATCTCTTTTGCGAAAAATTCGGGTGGCTCTGAAAAGAGCCGTTTTTTCGGTTTGCACCACGTATTTAGGCTTTCTTGGAGGTCTTCTTTGGCAGAAGGACGGCCTGGATATTGGGCAGGACGCCGCCCTGCGCAACGGTGACTCCGCTGAGCAGCTTGTTCAGCTCCTCGTCGTTGCGGATGGCCAACTGCAGGTGGCGCGGGATGATGCGGGTCTTCTTGTTGTCGCGGGCTGCGTTGCCGGCCAACTCGAGAACCTCGGCGCTGAGGTATTCAAGCACCGCGGCCAGATACACGGGCGCACCAGCTCCCACCCGGTCCGAGTAGTTGCCGTTGCGCAGAAGCCTGTGCACACGACCGACTGGGAACTGCAGTCCAGCGCGCGACGATCGGCTTTTGGGCTTTGCCTTGGACTTACCGCCACCTTTACCACGTCCTGACATACTGCTGACTGCTGATTGTTTGCCTGCTTAGCTGATTTTTTTGTATTGCCGATAACAACACACGAGACGACCAAAAGGGAAAAAAACGAATTGGAAACCAAACAGTACAAAAACAGAGTCATAAAGCACAACAGCGTATACTTTTTTCTTTGAATTAAGTTTTTTGTTTATGATGTGGTGTAAAAGCAGGAACATTAGACATATAGTACGGATAAAGTAACAAAGGGAAACAAGATCGGAACGGTGGGTAGAAACAAAATTTTTGTTTAGTTGTAACGATAACAGATTCCAGAAATCAAGCACAAACACATGAGTGCAGCAACACCATCATATTTTTGCAGATTTTTTTTATACATTCTAGCAGGTTTTGTTAAGGGGGCAAGAAAATAAAATTTAAAATTAGGCAGAAATATGGCTGACTATCCCACGGCCTCCCTCAATCCCTGGAATACTGGTAAAAAGGTTTGATCCATACGTTTTTTTTCAAAAGAAAAACGAGAAAAAATGCTCCGTCTAATTGTTTGCGTTATGTCTTTAACTTGTGGTACCGTATTTTCAAAATGAAAATTGTTTCGATGTTTCCAAATCGCATGTTTAACTGTAGTAATTAAATAAATAATGATATCTGACCAGTATTCCAGGGAAGCCGTAATTTTCATATTAATTATCAAATTTATGTCAAATTGTATTGTTTTTCCACTAATTTTGTTCATAATTTTTTGAATGTTTTGCCAAATGGGTTTGATAAAATTACAATTTACAAATATGTGCCAAATGGTTTCAGGCTGCTTTCGACAGAAAGGACACTGCGTGTCGTTATCAGGGGAAGTATAGGTGAATTTGATTGAGACTGGCAAGCAGTCGTGAAATATTCGATAATTCAAAGTTTTTAAATTGTTTGAGAGGATAGGGTGGTGGATATTTCTCCAGTGATCTTCCTGGGACGGGGGGAGGGCATCACCGGAGAAATGTTTAAGGGATCGGTAAAGGGTACGGACCTTGCCGTTGATGAGGGTATCAAAATTTAAATGGTATTTTTTGATTAGTTTTAAAGAGTAGTCATAGGGTGGGGATGGTACATCAGCATGGGGGATGTTGTTTAGGGGGCGCAAGTCGAAATGTCGGGAGAGCTGATGTCCAATATTGTATTCGATCAGGGCAAGGCCGGGGTCAGTCGGGGTGTTTTCTTTTCTGTGTTTACAGTATTTATATATATTGGTGAGGTAAAGGAGGTCGCAATATAGGGGGATATTTGCCACGCAGTATCCACCTCTGTCGAAAGCAGCACTTAGAGTGTTTATTGGGACGGCAACTCGTCGATCCCCGCAAACATATCTCTCCACCGCACCGTTTACGCTCTCCGCAAGGTCGTCAGGGAGTGGGTAAAGGGTGGCGGTATAGGAAAGGTGGGGAAGTAATTTAGTTTTGGTCAACATTGCTTTGGCGTTCCAAGTAGCGGGATATCGTTTAAGGTGGGCAATTTCGCGCCTCAAATTTAAGAGGTTTTGCTTCCATACAGGTCGCACGATGTCCTGTGGGCCAATGGTGGTACCTAAAATTTCTAATTTTTTTGTATTCCATTGGATAGGAGGTAGGAGGATAGAGGGTTGTATGTTTGGAGGCATAAGGCCTTGGGTTTTGTCTGGGTTAATTTGGAGGCCCGAAGCCGAAAAAAATTCTTTTAATGTATGGAAGGCTTTGTTCACGGAGAGAGGGTGAGTAAGGGTAAGGGTGATATCATCCGCATAGCTGGGGCACTTGATCACGTGGCGCCCAGGTATGCGGAATCCTTCAATCCCTGGGTCATCTTGGAACGCCTGGGCTAAGGGTTCAATAGCCAAGATAAACAGATAAAGGCTAAGGGGGTCTCCCTGGCGGACCCCATTGGAGATGGGTACGTCAGCGGTGGAAAAACCGTTTACAAGGACTTTCGAGTTACCGTCCCGATACAAATTTTGTATATTTTGGATAAATTTAGGAGGGAGGCCCTTTTTGTAGAGGACCCTCCAGAGCCATGAGTGGTCAATGGAGTCAAAGGCTTTTCTAAAATCTAGCGATACTAGGAAATAGTCCGTCCCCCTCTTCCGGGACCCATACAGGAGATCCCGCAATAGAGTTGTGGCTTCCGAGATTCTCTTGTTTGGGGCTGCAAACTGGTGGGGGTGTACGAGTCCAGGTAAATGGGCCTTAAGGCGATGTGAAAGGATTTTGGTGTAGATTTTGAAATCCGTGTTGAGCAGGGAGATAGGGCGATAATTGCCTAAATCATTCTTGTTTCCTTTTTTGTAAATTAAGGTGACAAGTCCATCATTAAATTTGGAAGGAATTTGACCATTATGAATCGAATTGATGATTTCCGTGAATTTTGTTCCGATGGTCTCCCAGTTGATTTTATAAAATTCAAAAGAGATACCATCGGGTCCCGGTGACTTCCCAGCTTTAAAAGTGCCGAGCACGCTTTCAATTTCACTTTTAGTAATTGGTTTGACAAGGTCTAAACATGCGTCCTCGTCCAATTTGGGTTTGATATTAAATAAGAATTTATCTTGGATGGACTTATCAGGGGTAAATTTGGTATATAGTTTGGTATAAAATTTTGAAGTTATGTTTAAAATGGCCGAATTAGTTGAATTGATGTGCCCAGTATCGTCAATTAGGTTGGTAATCATAGAATTTGTACGATTCTGGGCATATTTTCTATAGAAGTCCTTGGTCCCCCTATCTCCCTGCTCAAACTTTAGGAGATAATTTCTAGTTATTTTTTTTCTTGCATTATTTCGGATCAATAATTCTAATTGTTTTTTTCTTTCAAGGTATCTGGGGAGAAGGGTAGGATTCTCTGCGAGGCCCCCCCAGATCTCAGACACCTCTCGCTCCAGCTGCTTTTGTTTACCATTACGTTGTCGGGCTTCGGATTTTGCTATTTTAATGTTCAAATGTTTAATTTTACTTTTGACGTACATCCACCAGGAGGGGCTGTTTGGAAACCTCTTACCCTCCAATGACAACCACTGGGGCCAGAGCTCCATCAGCTCCTCCTGGAAGGATTTATTATAAGCGCTAGTGTTATTTTTCCACGGCGGTGACCCTCGTTTTGGAATAGGTCCAATTTGTAAGGTGAGGATCACCGCATCGTGATCAGAAAGAGGGAAGGGTTTGGTTGCTTCTGCAATGGGGCGTGTAGATGGGCTGGAATAAAAACGATCGATTCTTGACTGAGCCTTTTCGCTCCTATATGTAAAAATTGGGGCATCTCCATATAGGGAGCGAAAAGTGTCCGAGAGCTGCAAGTCCTCGCAGAGTTGCCTTAAGGAAATCATTGCTGCATTGAGTCTTTTGGTTGGAGGGAAACGGTCTATGCCAGGACGTTCGACCCCGTTAAAATCACCACCGAGTAGTGTAGGGTGTTTTGAGGTTACATAAAGGTAAAGTTGTTCAAAGAAAGCTTTTCTTATACCTATTTTGTAAGTTGTCGTAGGGGCATAAACATTAACAATGTTTAAAGTTTGTGAAAATAATTTAACTGTTGTTGCCACAACTCTCCCATCCCGATCCCCCACATGGGACACGAAAGAGAGAGACGGGTGTTTTAAAACTATCGCTACTCCATTGACACTCAATCTGTTGGTCGATTGATTAGAGTGGAAGATAGCTCTGGAAGGTCCCCACTCTTGTGCCCATATCTCCTCCACCTCGATTCTCGAGTGAGTTTCTTGGAGGAGGATGATATGGGCATCCAACTGTCGGAGACCGTCGAAGACTGCCATTCGTTTGGCAGCATCAGCCAGTCCCCGGCAGTTGAGAGTCACTACTTTAAGATAGTCAGCCATAATAAATTAAGTAGACATTGAAACAAAGGTACACAGCAAAATAAAAAAGAGATTTACAGGCGCTGATTTTGTATGCCACCAGGGTCACTAGAATTATGCGAGAAAGGATGGTGCGTTCTATTACACGTAAGGCAAACAGACGCCCTTCCTGGTTGCACCGCAATAATAGAGCCGCACGTACAACCGAAAGTAATATTGTTGCAATTTTCGCAGACTTTCTGTTTGCCCGGTTTAGGTTCACCTACAAAACGCCCACATGGGCATTTGGACATTTTTTTGTTAGCCTTATTCGGTGAGGGCGTGGAACGCCCCTTCCGCTTACGGCTCACCTTGGTGAAAGCCTCTTGTGAGTCCTCCTCTTCCTTATTCTCCTCCCCTTCTCCACTTGATGACTCCATGTTCGAGGTGGGATCCAGTTCTCCTTCATCATTCTCCTCCTCGAATTCTGATTCATTTTGGATTATCTCCTCATGTGCATACGTTGATAGAGCTGGGCTCTCCATATTATCTGCCTCCAAGGAGTCTTCAGGCACCTTTTCCGGTGGGGGGGGCTTGTTCTCCGGAGTTGGACTGAGCCGCTACAGTAGCCTCTCGTAGGTTGTCAAGTGCCTCGTGGACTGCCTTGCGGTTTCTTTCTTGATCAACCACTGTTGCGTGGCGGCTCCTTCCCTGCTTTACTTTCTTGGGGTCCTTCGGACTGATCTGTAGGGAAGGGAAATCTTCTTCTTCAAGCATATTTTTGGGACACTCTTTTTCCCGGTGGCCAAAGCCACGACAGAGAAAGCAGTATTCCGGTTGTTGTGGGTAATTTACCCTGAATGTGAAACCATCCACTCTTATTCTGGTTGGGATCGGGTTTTTCTTTAGATCCTCGGTCCTCATTTCAAAAATTCTTCTGCCGTTGAACTTTCTAAACTGTGGGTCACGTAACTTGTAGTATTTAAAAACTTCGCCGTGGAACCTCGCCAGATTTTGTACGAAAGGTTGCCATTCGAACCTATTGGGAACGTCGCGGAAAAGAACTTCTGTTACTAGAGGGTCGTGCAATTTTGCATACTCAACTTCCGTAAGTGAGGATAGCCTCTCTGCAAGAATAGATGCTTTTTCTCTAGATGTGCATGTAATATCTGTCAGCCCATTTTGCCTTTCAACAATTCCTTCGATAGCCTCAAGAGGGAATTTAACTTTCTGAATCCATTTGTAGATTAACGATCTTGTTTTCCTTGCGGGGAACTTTACAAGAACTTCGGTTTCTCGTGAAAAAAGTGGTGCATTCTCAGATTTTGCAGATGCCACTTGATTCCATGCTCTGCCTCCTACTTTATACGGTGTGGAGACAGACGCTTCATTTTTTCTGTTTACTTCTCGGTTTGGGGGAAACCCCTCGCTTGGCGGATGAGCGGAAGGGCCTTCAGACAAGGCCTGCATCTTGACTAACAACTGCTTCTGCTCTCTGTTGTGAAATTTGCATAAATCCAATTTGCATCAATCCAAATGGGATATGTCCGATATCCATATATCCACGTATAATCCGTAAGTGCAAAAACAGCTTGACTATCTTGAATACTTGCAAAGCTGCGTTGAAAACAGATTACTGACTGCTAATTGCTGCCTGCTTAGCTGAGCGAATGACAAACCAAACAAGGTCGAATGCCTGCCACTCGCCGCCCTTCTCCTTTTATAGCTCTCGCCTTTGTCGAAATTCTCTCGCACTCCGATCACGCTCGGATCACGACTCGACCACAAGGGGCCATTGTTTCCTTTTGCTCCCGGGAGCGCCGCTCGTCGGGAGGACGGACGCCTCATTTGCATGGAGCGCCTATAAATGCCCGCGGTGGCCGGAGAGCCGCTCAGTTCGTTTCCTTTCGAAAGAAATTCAGTGAGCAGCAGCATGGCAGCTAGCAAAGGCACCAAGAAGGCAGTGAAGAAGGCCGCGCCGGCCGACAAGACCAAGAAGCGGCGAAAGCGCAGACGCGAGACCTTCAGCATCTACATTTACAAGGTGTTGAAGCAGGTGCACCCCGACACCGGCATCTCGAGCCGGGCGATGGGCATCATGAACTCGTTCGTCAACGACGTGTTCGAGCGCATCGCCGGCGAGGCGTCGCGCCTGTCGCTCTACAACAAGCGGTCGACCATCAGCAGCCGCGAGATCCAGACCTCGGTCCGTCTGCTCCTGCCCGGCGAATTGGCCAAGCACGCGGTGTCCGAAGGCACCAAGGCCGTCACCAAGTACACCAGCTCCAAGTAAGCAAGCCACCACCACCAGCAGCAAGCGCCGCCGCGGGGGGCCTCATCCTCAGCGAGCGCCGCCGCCGCCGCCAACCAAAACGGCTCTTTTCAGAGCCACCCGATCGTTCAGGGAGAGAATCAATCGCGAGCGCCGAAAGGCCTGCTTTGCCGACTTTCTTGTCGTTTCTGTTTTTTTGCTTTTTTTTCCCTTCTCATTTTGCTCCGTGCCAACAAGAAAAAACAAAAACCAAAAAATGTCGTTGCGCACAATGTACCGCCGCCACGGCAAAGCGCACTTTGCTTTTTGTGTTGGCCACTTCAGCGTTGGGACCACCCTCGATCTAGCCGCTTTTTCGCGAGTCGAGTCGACAGGCAAACACTGTTTGTTTTCAATGCCCCCAAAACTGCGCCGTTGCCAGCCCAGTTCAGTTCCGCTGCCACTCGGAAAAAAAACGACCCGACCTCGCCGAACCGAAACTCAACCAGTAGCCCGAGGGAAAAACCCCAGACCGCGAACGATTTTACAGCCATTAAAAGGAACACAAGTGCGTCATAACCTGCCGCAAGCCAGAGAAATAGGAAAAGATGGACAAAGCGGCAACACCGCGCGCTCGGCTTTACGTGCGCCGCACGATTTCGCCTCCTGCCAATACCCACGCGCGCATCGAACCGCAAAAGCCGCGCAAACTGGCGAAACAAAATACTGAAACGTGGTGCAGCAAGCCGACCGGCGAACTAACGACAACCGTCAGGCGCCACCCGCCCCACCGACGAGCCGAACCCGTGCAAATGCGTCGACAAAACGCAATCAACGGGCGCGAGGCCAAGGGCCAAGGCAAACAACCAAACAACCAAACACGCGTGCTGTCTCACTTTCGGCCCTCTCTCTTTCGCTCTGGTGGCCCGACCAGCGGCGTGACCCCTGCTGCGCACGCGCCGGGCCCAACCTGTACTAACCCGCGGCCTTGGCGGCCCCACCACTTCGACCCGCACCACCGCACCGGACAGTGCCCGGTGCCACGAGCTCCGGGCCACCTGGGACTTGCGTTTTCGACAAGAGAAATCGCCTGAATCCGTCCCACCCGGGCCCACGCCCGCGTGAAGGCCACGCCTGCACTCGACCGGGCGCACCGCACACCTTGCCGCCTCGCTCCTGAGCCCCCCGTGGAGCGCGGCGGCGCGGTGCCGGTCTGCAATTGCGCTGGCGTGCGCCCTGAGCGCTACGCTCCTCGACAGGGCACAGGCCGACGCCGAGCGACCTGGGGCCGCGCTTGGGCAGGCCCGCGTTTAGGCGATTCAAGCACAAACAGCAAGTTGCACCCGCACCGTCGGCGGGCTTTCCGAAACGTCGTTTCGCGTTAGTGCGGACACGCCGTACAAATACGCGTCGAAGCCGCTCGACCGGCAAACGTCATTTCTTTGTCAGTCAGTCAGTCAGTCACTAGCAGAAATCAAAATGTCCGACGCGAAGAGCGCAGGAAAGAAGCAGGCCAGCAAGAAGGCGGCCGCGCCCAAGGCGCACCCCACATACCAGGAGATGATCAGCGCTGCCATCGCGCAGCTGAAGGAGAGGGGCGGCTCGTCGCGCCAGGCGATCGCCAAGTACATCAAGGCCAACTACAAGGTGGGTGACTCGGCCGACAGCCATATCAAGCTGGCGCTGCGGCGCCTTGCCGAAAAGGGCCAGTTGGCACGCACCAAGGGCACCGGCGCGTCCGGCTCCTTCAAGCTCGTGAAGCCGCAGGCCGGCGAGGGCAAGAAGAAGAAGAAGCCCAAGGCAGCAGCCGGCAAGAAGGCGGACAAGCCCAAGGCGGCCGCAGCCAAGAAGGACGCGAAGAAGTCCCCGAAAAAGAAGCCGGCCGCCAAAAAAGCGCCTGCCAAGAAGGCGGCGGCGGGCAAGAAGTCGTCACCCAAGAAGGCGGCCAAGCAAGCGAAAAGGGCCCCGGCTGCGGCGGCTAAGAAGTCACCCAAGAAGACGGCTGTGAAGGCGAAGAAACCGGCAGCCAAGAAGCAGGCCAAAAAGCCTGCCGCCAAGAAGGCGACCAAGAAGTAGAGCGGAGCGCGGTAGATTTTCCGCGCGCAACAAAAACGGCTCTTTTCAGGGCCACCCACACTTTCGCAAAGGGAAAAACAACTCGTGTTTTGCGCGCGCCAGTCGCACTTAGCCTTTCGAAACTGAAATTCCTACCATTCGTTGCCGAGCCATGGCTCCGCTGCGCCGAATGCGGACATATTGTGCATATTCGCTTCGCTTACGTTCGTTTTCATACTTTATAAGCCGGAGGCGGGCCTGGAGACGCACCACAACGGAAACAACAACGTTATCGTCATCATGTCAGGACGCGGCAAAGGTGGCAAAGGATTGGGAAATTAGTCTGATTTCTGCCGGAAAGCTTGAACACAGGGTCGGAAGAGACCCTGTTTTGGATTTACTTATTGGATTTATTCACTGCTCTCATTGGATTTTGGATTATCCTTAAAGATCTGTGACGCACCACAAACTAAAAGTGGGCGTGGTTACCCCGCCCTTTAAGGTCGTGGGTCATCATTGTTTACAACATGGAGGATGCCCCTGCAGGCTCCTCCATCGGTCTCCATGAGCAACAGGCCACGGGCGGCTCTGCTCCTGAGGCATCGACGCAGTGTTCTTCTGCTGTCAGTACAAGACAGGGAACGCTCCCTAGGGGAGGACCCCCCGCTGCAAAGCGTGGATGGAATAGAGTTGTCAGCGGAGGCACTACAGGGCCCACTGCATCCTTTTCACGGGAAACGGAGGTGATGGTTAAATTTCCCGCCAAGAAAACACGGGGGCTCATTTACAAATGGTTAGAGAAGATTAAGTTTCCTCTCCAATCAATAGAAGGCATTGTCGAAAGGTTTAATGGCCTTACCGACATTACCTGTACATCGAAGGAGAAAGCGAGAGCACTCGCTGAAAGATTGAATACCTTAAAGGAAGTTGAATATGCCAAACTTCATGATCCGGAATTTACAGACGTCATAATAGAGCATATACCGAATAGGCTTGAATGGGAGCCGATCCTATACCAACTAGAGCGACGACACGGAGAAGTACGGAAATATTATAAATTGCGGGATCCGCAATACAGAAAATTTAATGGCAAAAGAATCTTCGAGGTGAGAACGAGCGACCTGAAGGAAAACCCGATACCGAAGAATGTAAGAGTAAGCGGTCTCAAATTCGTAGTGCACTATGACAATCAACCCATCCAGTGTTTTCTTTGTCGAAAGTTTGGTCACAGAGACCTTGATTGTCCTCAAGAGGATATTGACGTAGAAGATTTTCCTTCTCTGAATATCACCCCTAAAGAAAGCAAACGCAATCACAGTCGCCATGCCACTGTAATCAACGCGGTGGCTAACGCAAAGGCCGTCAAAGAGGCATATGAAGAATTGAAGAGAACGGCTGCAATTGCAGATCCGCAAAGCAGTACAACGAAAGATTCACTCGATACCAGCGAAGGGGACCCCGTTCCCCCCTCACAGGATGCAACGGATACACCACCTAATGAGGCCCAGGAGGAGGAGGTCCACTGCGACTCCTCAACATTAATCACCGATTCCAGCGGCGAAGCAGGGGACGGAGAGGAGACTTCGGAGGAGGAGAAGGAGGAGACCTCGGAGGGAAACGGCTTTACAAAGGTCAGCAGAAAGAGGCGAGGGAGGTCTACTCCCTCCCCTAACAATAACATTAAGAAAAAGTTGCAAAAAATATCCAAGTGCCCGTGTGGGCGCTTTGTGGGAGAACCAGGTCCGGGCTTGCAGAAGGTCTGCGAGGGCTGTTCCGCAATCACTTTTGGTTGTGCTTGCGGTTCAGTTCTCGCAGTCCAACCCGGACATACAACAACTTGCCCAAAGTGCGAGAGGACTTACCATCCTCATACGCACCACGCTAGTGACCCGGGTGGTCAAACGTAATCTATATTATCTTTGCATCCTTTTATTTACACTGCCTAATTTTTTTTAATGGCTGACTACCTTAAAATAACAACCCTCAACTGCCGAGGACTCGCGGATGACGCCAGGAGACTGGCCGTCTTCGAGAGTCTTCGGCAGTTGGAAGTCCATGTCGTCCTCCTGCAAGAGACTCACTCGAGAATCGAACAGGAGGAGACATGGACTCGTCAATTTGGGCCTTCCAGAGCCTTGTTCTATTCAAATCAAAATAACAAAAGTGTGGCGAGCAATGGAGTCGCAATTTTACTAATTCACCCGTCTCTCTCTTTTGTGTCGCATCACGGGGATCGGGACGGGAGGGTTGTGGTTGCCGATATTAAAATATTTACTCAATACGTACACGTCATAAACGTGTACGCCCCGGAAAAAGATATTAAAGCTGCAATTAGAAAATCATTTTTTGAAAATTTGTATCCATTCGTAACCTCCAATCACCCAATTATACTCGCAGGCGATTTTAATGGGGTTGAACAACCCGGTTTAGACCGTTTTCCCCCCTCTAAACGCAACAATACGGCAATGGTTCCTTTGAGGCAACTCTGCCATGACTTTCAGCTTTCCGACACTTTTCGTTCCTTGTACGGAAACAAGCAAATTTTTACGCGGCGACAAGGAAATTCGCAATCTCGTTTAGATCGCTTTTATGTAAATAATTCGATACAACCAATTCACGAAAAAACCCAAAATTTTTCTCTTTCGGACCACGACGCGGTGATCCTCACTGTCCAAATTGGGCCTCTGCCCCAGCGAGGATCACCGCCATGGAAAAATAATGTCGCCGCGTACGATGAGCACTTCCAGGAGGAGCTCTCGAACAGATGGCCTCGGTGGCTAACACTGGAGGAACATTTGTTCGAGAACGCTCCTTCCTGGTGGATGCTCATCAAACAAAAAATTAAATCATTAAATATACAAAATTCGAAACGTCTAGCTAAATTACAAAAACAAGAACAAAAGGACCTGGAACGAAAAGTGTTGGAATTGTGGGAAGGCATGGCAGAGAATCCTTCCCTACTTCCCCAATATTATACCCTTAAAAAACAATTGGCCACCCTTCTTCGCAATAGGGCGAAGAAGAAAATTACTAGGGACCGACTTTTAAGTTTTGAACAAGGAGATAGGGGAACCAAAGAATTTTTTCAACGCTTTGCCCAGAATCGCCAAAGGACTTTGATCGAAAGCCTGGTTGACGATTCTGGGCAAGCAAACTCCGACATCCCATTTATTTTGGAAAAAACCGCAAAATTTTACGAAAACCTTTTTTCGGCCTGTAATGTAAATGAGCCCATCCAAGAACAATTCTTAAATAATATACATCCCAAATTTAGCGAGAACGCATGTTTGGCATTAACCGAAATAATTAGTAAAGAAGAAATTGAACGCGCTCTCGCCACGTTTAAAGCTGGGAAATCTCCCGGACCCGATGGTCTCTCCTTTGAATTTTATAAACTCAATTGGGGAACCATCGGGACAAAATTTACTGAAATTATTAATTGCATCCATAACGGTCAAATTCCCTCAAATTTTAACGATGGGCTCATTACACTTATCCACAAAAAAAACGACAAGGACCAATTAGGTAACTACAGACCTATCTCCTTGCTCAATTCTGACCTAAAAATATATTCTAAAATCCTTTCCCTTCGCCTCAAGGCCATTTTACCGGATGTTGTTCAACCCCATCAATTTGCAACACCCGGCAAAAAAATATCGGAAGCCACAACCCTCTTACGGGACCTCTTGCATGAGGCCCAAAGGAGAGAGCTTAATTACTACTTTATTTCGCTAGACTTTAAAAAAGCATTCGACTCCATTGCCCACACTTGGCTCTGGAAGGTCCTGTCTAAACTGGGCTTTCCTCAACAATACATTAACAATATTAAAAACTTGTACAGGGAGGGCAGCTCGAAGATTCTCGTCAATGGCTTTTCCACCAGAAGCGTTCCCATTCGAAACGGTGTTCGTCAGGGCGACCCCCTTAGCCTGTACTTGTTCGTACTGGCTATTGAACCCCTCGCCCAAGCGTTCCAGGATGACCCCAGTGTTGAGGGAATCCGCCTACCTGGAAGGCATTTGATTAAGTGCCCCAGCTATGCGGATGACGTCACACTGACCCTCACCCATTCTTATTCGGTAAATAAAGCTTTCCACATTCTTGACCTTTTTTATTTGGCGTCGGGCTTAAAAATTAATCCTGAAAAAACAAAAGGCATTAAGCCAAGCAACCTAAACACCTCTACCCAACTTCCCGATATCAATTGGTCTGAATCAAAATTGGATATTTTAGGAATTTCGATCGGCCCTCAAAAAACAATTCAAAACTTGTGGGAAGCAAATACCCAAAAATTAAAACAAGAAATCTCGCTCTTAAAGCGCTACCCCTGCACCTGGAACGCCAAGTCACTCTTATCAAAAGCCAAATTATTACCACACCTATCCTATACTGCTAACCTTTATCCCCTCCCTGGCGACATCGCGGAGAAAGTGAACGCCATGGTGGAAAAGTACGTGTGCGGGAGTCGGAGAGTTGCCCTCCCGATTGAAACACTAAGCAAACCATTTGACAGAGGTGGGTACAATGTGGCAAACATCCCTCTATACTGTGACCTGCTTTATCTTTCTAACATTTATCAATATTGTAAACATAGAGAAAACAATTTAACAACCACACCCGGTCTTGCCTTGACGGAATACAACATCGGGCATCAGCTTTCCCGTCAATTTGGCTTTCGTTTAATAAACAGCACTCCCCATGCTGATGTCCCATCACCCTTCTACACCCATTCTCTAAAATTAATTGATAAATACAAATTAAAACTAGAAACCCTCCTCAATGGCAAGATTCGTAACCTTTATCGTTCCCTCAATTGCTCCCCTAGTGGCACCCTCCACCCGTCCCAGAGTGACCACTGGAGGAGCATTCACCACCCTATACTCTCCAATAACTTACGAACTTTAAATTACCGAATAACATGGAATTGCCTTCCCCTTTCTACAAAATTTTCCCATTTCCTTCTCGACAACGACACATTGTGCCCCTTCTGTCAAAACTTCGCCGAAACAACATGGCATATTTTTGCTGAATGTTCTCAAATTCAACCGGTTTGGCGCGAGGTGCACCAACTCATCACTCGTGCCACTGGGTGCACCTCGTTAAACATTTCAATTGCTTTGATCATCAATATGGAAATACCACCGCCCCTGGAGTACTGGTCCGACCTTTTAATTTACTTGATTTCTGTTACGAAACATAGTATTTGGATACATCGCAACAAAATAAAATATGATAAAATACAACCCTCAACCAACAAAATTTTTTTGTCTGTTAAACAATCCATCATTCACCGACTTTTCTTTGAGAACAAACGCCGTGATACCACTTTTTTACCAGTACTCCAGGGGCTGAGGGAAGCCCTAAGGTAGTCAGCCATTTACTTGTGTTGTCATTATTTAATTTGTTTTGTTTTTCCGCTTACGTTTTTTCTTTTTCCGATTATTACTATTTCCCACTTACCCATGTCTACAATTTATATCCACTTTTACGACCGGGTAAAAAAAAAAAAAAAAAAAAAAAAGCAAATGCGCACAGATATATACCAAACTTTGTACTAAATGAAGGTATATAATACGCATTCAAATATATATGAATGTAACTGTCAACGGTCATTAGACAACATTGCCCATGTTGCTTATTATGTTTATGTTTCTATCGTTTTTCTCAGTCCTTCACTTCACACCCGGTTTTCTGTTGTTTGTCCGAAAAAAAAAAAATAAAAAAAAATAAAAAAAAATACCTACATACATTTGTGTGCATGTGTATTTATTGTGTATGTGATATGTATATATGTCCTGTTTTTGTCGTCGATGTGTTTCGTCCTTTTCTCGAGAAATATGCATAAAATGCGCATGTAGCACACATCCGCTATACATATACTTGTTGCCATAGTCACGTTACCCCCCGCTCATCGTGCTTCATCGGTCTCATCCGATATATAAATATATTTATACAGCGACCATTCTATTGGCACTTAAACTAATGACATCCTGTTCACTATCTAATATTTGTATATAATATCATTGTTAACTACGCTCATCTCTTTATTTCTGTATTTGCGCTATTTAATAATATTAATAAATAATAATAACATAATTAGGCTCTATATTTCTTTCCTTTTTCTCTGCCATAATTATTTGTTTTGTAAACTATTATCATTTATTGCGTACATGCTATTGCAGTGTTTCTATTATTATAATATTTTGTATGTATTTAACTCCGTTGTGTTACATCAATTTGTCTTCGTAATATAAAAATTTGTTGTGATATACCAAATGGTGTGTTTGTAATCCAATGTGCTTTCGCAATGTATTATGTTGTTTTTCGCATGTACGATTTTTCGGTTGTGTAATTTCTTTTTGACCTATGTCAATAAACAAAAATGGTGGCAAAGGATTGGGAAAGGGAGGCGCGAAGAGGCACAGGAAGGTGCTGCGTGACAACATCCAGGGCATTACCAAGCCTGCGATCAGGCGTCTTGCCCGCCGTGGCGGAGTCAAGCGAATTTCGGGTCTCATCTACGAGGAGACTCGCGGCGTGCTCAAGGTCTTCCTCGAGAACGTGATCCGCGACGCTGTCACCTACACCGAGCACGCCAAGAGGAAGACGGTCACGGCATTGGACGTCGTCTACGCCCTGAAACGCCAGGGACGCACCCTGTACGGCTTCGGAGGCTAGGCTGCCAGCACCTTTCGGACTTGTCACAAGCGGCAACAACAACAAAATCGGCCCTTTTCAGGGCCACCCATACTTGGCGGGAGAGAATTTTGCGAGAAGGGGCGGCTAGGCTAGGCCAGGCCCGGGGCCTTGGCGGCGCTCGTTTTTGCGCAGAAATACACTCGTTTCGCGGCCGGCCGCTTGGCCGGTGCGGCGAGATCAAAGCGCTGATTGGCCGAGTCGGAATTTGGCAAACCAATGGGCGCGAGTCCCCGAAGGTATAAAAGTCCCACCGAAAGCTTTCGGCTCATCAGTCTGACAGCAGCAGCCGGCGCGGTAGCAACGAGACAGAGTAGAATGGCACGTACCAAGCAAACAGCTCGCAAGTCGACCGGAGGCAAGGCGCCACGTAAGCAACTGGCCACCAAGGCCGCTCGCAAGAGCGCGCCGGCTACCGGGGGCGTGAAGAAGCCCCATCGGTACAGGCCAGGAACTGTGGCCCTCCGTGAGATCAGGCGTTACCAGAAGTCGACCGAGCTTCTCATCCGCAAGCTGCCCTTCCAGCGGCTGGTGCGCGAGATCGCTCAGGACTTCAAGACCGACCTGCGCTTCCAGAGCAGCGCCGTGATGGCTCTGCAGGAGGCCAGCGAGGCCTACCTGGTCGGCCTCTTCGAGGACACCAACTTGTGCGCGATCCACGCCAAGCGCGTCACCATCATGCCAAAGGACATCCAGCTCGCACGCCGCATCCGCGGGGAGCGCGCGTAAGAAGCGGCACACCAACAACCAAAACGGCTCTTTTCAGAGCCACCTAAACCCTTGCGAAAGAGATACTTGACTTGTTTCGGGGGCCGGCGCGTCGTGCCATTTTTTTACGGCGTAAGTAAGTACGCTTGCCTGCGATGTGCGCGGCAAAAACAGGAACATGGCCGCCGCCGGCTAGTCTCTTTTGCCGTGTTTCGAAATGGCATTTCGTTTCGTTGGGTGAAATTCAATTGCGCGAGGACAGTTGCTCGCTGGAGCATGAATGACGCACATTAAAGGCTCGTTTCGCCCGGAGCCGGAGCCCTGGTCGAACTCGACGACAAAGGCAACAGGGTGCACAGTGACGTCATGTAGGGCTGTGTTGTGAAATTGGAATGCGGTTTCAATTGGTCGAAATAGTTTGCCATCGCAAAAATTGGGCAAAGGCTACAAGGAAGACATTCGTTCGGGGCGAGCAATGCACGGTCCCGGGCCGCAGCGGGGGGGGGGGGCGGCCATCTTGAAATCTCTTTTGCGAAAAATTCGGGTGGCTCTGAAAAGAGCCGTTTTTCGGTTTGCACCACGTACGAGACAGGGGCGACGATTTAGGCTTTCTTGGAGGTCTTCTTTGGCAGAAGGACGGCCTGGATATTGGGCAGGACGCCGCCCTGCGCAACGGTGACTCCGCTGAGCAGCTTGTTCAGCTCCTCGTCGTTGCGGATGGCCAACTGCAGGTGGCGCGGGATGATGCGGGTCTTCTTGTTGTCGCGGGCTGCGTTGCCGGCCAACTCGAGAACCTCGGCGCTAAGGTATTCAAGCACCGCGGCCAGATACACGGGCGCGCCAGCTCCCACCCGGTCCGAGTAGTTGCCGTTGCGCAGAAGCCTGTGCACACGACCGACCGGGAACTGCAGTCCAGCGCGCGACGATCGGCTTTTGGGCTTTGCCTTGGACTTACCGCCACCTTTACCACGTCCTGACATATTGCTGACTGCTGATTGTTTGCCTGCTTAGCTGAGCGAATGACAAACCAAACAAGGTCGAATGCCTGCCACTCGCCGCCCTTCTCCTTTTATAGCTCTCGCCTTTGTCGAAATTCTCTCGCACTCCGATCACGCTCGGATCACGACTCGACCACAAGGGGCCATTGTTTCCTTTTGCTCCCGGGAGCGCCGCTCGTCGGGAGGACGGACGCCTCATTTGCATGGAGCGCCTATAAATGCCCGCGGTGGCCGGAGAGCCGCTCAGTTCGTTTCCTTTCGAAAGAAATTCAGTGAGCAGCAGCATGGCAGCTAGCAAAGGCACCAAGAAGGCAGTGAAGAAGGCCGCGCCGGCCGACAAGACCAAGAAGCGGCGAAAGCGCAGACGCGAGACCTTCAGCATCTACATTTACAAGGTGTTGAAGCAGGTGCACCCCGACACCGGCATCTCGAGCCGGGCGATGGGCATCATGAACTCGTTCGTCAACGACGTGTTCGAGCGCATCGCCGGCGAGGCGTCGCGCCTGTCGCTCTACAACAAGCGGTCGACCATCAGCAGCCGCGAGATCCAGACCTCGGTCCGTCTGCTCCTGCCCGGCGAATTGGCCAAGCACGCGGTGTCCGAAGGCACCAAGGCCGTCACCAAGTACACCAGCTCCAAGTAAGCAAGCCACCACCACCAGCAGCAAGCGCCGCCGCGGGGGGCCTCATCCTCAGCGAGCGCCGCCGCCGCCGCCAACCAAAACGGCTCTTTTCAGAGCCACCCGATCGTTCAGGGAGAGAATCAATCGCGAGCGCCGAAAGGCCTGCTTTGCCGACTTTCTTGTCGTTTCTGTTTTTTTGCTTTTTTTTCCCTTCTCATTTTGCTCCGTGCCAACAAGAAAAAACAAAAACCAAAAAATGTCGTTGCGCACAATGTACCGCCGCCACGGCAAAGCGCACTTTGCTTTTTGTGTTGGCCACTTCAGCGTTGGGACCACCCTCGATCTAGCCGCTTTTTCGCGAGTCGAGTCGACAGGCAAACACTGTTTGTTTTCAATGCCCCCAAAACTGCGCCGTTGCCAGCCCAGTTCAGTTCCGCTGCCACTCGGAAAAAAAACGACCCGACCTCGCCGAACCGAAACTCAACCAGTAGCCCGAGGGAAAAACCCCAGACCGCGAACGATTTTACAGCCATTAAAAGGAACACAAGTGCGTCATAACCTGCCGCAAGCCAGAGAAATAGGAAAAGATGGACAAAGCGGCAACACCGCGCGCTCGGCTTTACGTGCGCCGCACGATTTCGCCTCCTGCCAATACCCACGCGCGCATCGAACCGCAAAAGCCGCGCAAACTGGCGAAACAAAATACTGAAACGTGGTGCAGCAAGCCGACCGGCGAACTAACGACAACCGTCAGGCGCCACCCGCCCCACCGACGAGCCGAACCCGTGCAAATGCGTCGACAAAACGCAATCAACGGGCGCGAGGCCAAGGGCCAAGGCAAACAACCAAACAACCAAACACGCGTGCTGTCTCACTTTCGGCCCTCTCTCTTTCGCTCTGGTGGCCCGACCAGCGGCGTGACCCCTGCTGCGCACGCGCCGGGCCCAACCTGTACTAACCCGCGGCCTTGGCGGCCCCACCACTTCGACCCGCACCACCGCACCGGACAGTGCCCGGTGCCACGAGCTCCGGGCCACCTGGGACTTGCGTTTTCGACAAGAGAAATCGCCTGAATCCGTCCCACCCGGGCCCACGCCCGCGTGAAGGCCACGCCTGCACTCGACCGGGCGCACCGCACACCTTGCCGCCTCGCTCCTGAGCCCCCCGTGGAGCGCGGCGGCGCGGTGCCGGTCTGCAATTGCGCTGGCGTGCGCCCTGAGCGCTACGCTCCTCGACAGGGCACAGGCCGACGCCGAGCGACCTGGGGCCGCGCTTGGGCAGGCCCGCGTTTAGGCGATTCAAGCACAAACAGCAAGTTGCACCCGCACCGTCGGCGGGCTTTCCGAAACGTCGTTTCGCGTTAGTGCGGACACGCCGTACAAATACGCGTCGAAGCCGCTCGACCGGCAAACGTCATTTCTTTGTCAGTCAGTCAGTCAGTCACTAGCAGAAATCAAAATGTCCGACGCGAAGAGCGCAGGAAAGAAGCAGGCCAGCAAGAAGGCGGCCGCGCCCAAGGCGCACCCCACATACCAGGAGATGATCAGCGCTGCCATCGCGCAGCTGAAGGAGAGGGGCGGCTCGTCGCGCCAGGCGATCGCCAAGTACATCAAGGCCAACTACAAGGTGGGTGACTCGGCCGACAGCCATATCAAGCTGGCGCTGCGGCGCCTTGCCGAAAAGGGCCAGTTGGCACGCACCAAGGGCACCGGCGCGTCCGGCTCCTTCAAGCTCGTGAAGCCGCAGGCCGGCGAGGGCAAGAAGAAGAAGAAGCCCAAGGCAGCAGCCGGCAAGAAGGCGGACAAGCCCAAGGCGGCCGCAGCCAAGAAGGACGCGAAGAAGTCCCCGAAAAAGAAGCCGGCCGCCAAAAAAGCGCCTGCCAAGAAGGCGGCGGCGGGCAAGAAGTCGTCACCCAAGAAGGCGGCCAAGCAAGCGAAAAGGGCCCCGGCTGCGGCGGCTAAGAAGTCACCCAAGAAGACGGCTGTGAAGGCGAAGAAACCGGCAGCCAAGAAGCAGGCCAAAAAGCCTGCCGCCAAGAAGGCGACCAAGAAGTAGAGCGGAGCGCGGTAGATTTTCCGCGCGCAACAAAAACGGCTCTTTTCAGGGCCACCCACACTTTCGCAAAGGGAAAAACAACTCGTGTTTTGCGCGCGCCAGTCGCACTTAGCCTTTCGAAACTGAAATTCCTACCATTCGTTGCCGAGCCATGGCTCCGCTGCGCCGAATGCGGACATATTGTGCATATTCGCTTCGCTTACGTTCGTTTTCATACTTTATAAGCCGGAGGCGGGCCTGGAGACGCACCACAACGGAAACAACAACGTTATCGTCATCATGTCAGGACGCGGCAAAGGTGGCAAAGGATTGGGAAAGGGAGGCGCGAAGAGGCACAGGAAGGTGCTGCGTGACAACATCCAGGGCATTACCAAGCCTGCGATCAGGCGTCTTGCCCGCCGTGGCGGAGTCAAGCGAATTTCGGGTCTCATCTACGAGGAGACTCGCGGCGTGCTCAAGGTCTTCCTCGAGAACGTGATCCGCGACGCTGTCACCTACACCGAGCACGCCAAGAGGAAGACGGTCACGGCATTGGACGTCGTCTACGCCCTGAAACGCCAGGGACGCACCCTGTACGGCTTCGGAGGCTAGGCTGCCAGCACCTTTCGGACTTGTCACAAGCGGCAACAACAACAAAATCGGCCCTTTTCAGGGCCACCCATACTTGGCGGGAGAGAATTTTGCGAGAAGGGGCGGCTAGGCTAGGCCAGGCCCGGGGCCTTGGCGGCGCTCGTTTTTGCGCAGAAATACACTCGTTTCGCGGCCGGCCGCTTGGCCGGTGCGGCGAGATCAAAGCGCTGATTGGCCGAGTCGGAATTTGGCAAACCAATGGGCGCGAGTCCCCGAAGGTATAAAAGTCCCACCGAAAGCTTTCGGCTCATCAGTCTGACAGCAGCAGCCGGCGCGGTAGCAACGAGACAGAGTAGAATGGCACGTACCAAGCAAACAGCTCGCAAGTCGACCGGAGGCAAGGCGCCACGTAAGCAACTGGCC
This sequence comes from Phallusia mammillata, assembly GCF_965637545.1. Lineage (NCBI taxonomy): Eukaryota > Metazoa > Chordata > Ascidiacea > Phlebobranchia > Ascidiidae > Phallusia > Phallusia mammillata. Next base: position 14,310,606 of record NC_137257.1, read on the forward strand.
ACCAAGGCCGCTCGCAAGAGCGCGCCGGCTACCGGGGGCGTGAAGAAGCCCCATCGGTACAGGCCAGGAACTGTGGCCCTCCGTGAGATCAGGCGTTACCAGAAGTCGACCGAGCTTCTCATCCGCAAGCTGCCCTTCCAGCGGCTGGTGCGCGAGATCGCTCAGGACTTCAAGACCGACCTGCGCTTCCAGAGCAGCGCCGTGATGGCTCTGCAGGAGGCCAGCGAGGCCTACCTGGTCGGCCTCTTCGAGGACACCAACTTGTGCGCGATCCACGCCAAGCGCGTCACCATCATGCCAAAGGACATCCAGCTCGCACGCCGCATCCGCGGGGAGCGCGCGTAAGAAGCGGCACACCAACAACCAAAACGGCTCTTTTCAGAGCCACCTAAACCCTTGCGAAAGAGATACTTGACTTGTTTCGGGGGCCGGCGCGTCGTGCCATTTTTTTACGGCGTAAGTAAGTACGCTTGCCTGCGATGTGCGCGGCAAAAACAGGAACATGGCCGCCGCCGGCTAGTCTCTTTTGCCGTGTTTCGAAATGGCATTTCGTTTCGTTGGGTGAAATTCAATTGCGCGAGGACAGTTGCTCGCTGGAGCATGAATGACGCACATTAAAGGCTCGTTTCGCCCGGAGCCGGAGCCCTGGTCGAACTCGACGACAAAGGCAACAGGGTGCACAGTGACGTCATGTAGGGCTGTGTTGTGAAATTGGAATGCGGTTTCAATTGGTCGAAATAGTTTGCCATCGCAAAAATTGGGCAAAGGCTACAAGGAAGACATTCGTTCGGGGCGAGCAATGCACGGTCCCGGGCCGCAGCGGGGGGGGGGGGCGGCCATCTTGAAATCTCTTTTGCGAAAAATTCGGGTGGCTCTGAAAAGAGCCGTTTTTCGGTTTGCACCACGTACGAGACAGGGGCGACGATTTAGGCTTTCTTGGAGGTCTTCTTTGGCAGAAGGACGGCCTGGATATTGGGCAGGACGCCGCCCTGCGCAACGGTGACTCCGCTGAGCAGCTTGTTCAGCTCCTCGTCGTTGCGGATGGCCAACTGCAGGTGGCGCGGGATGATGCGGGTCTTCTTGTTGTCGCGGGCTGCGTTGCCGGCCAACTCGAGAACCTCGGCGCTAAGGTATTCAAGCACCGCGGCCAGATACACGGGCGCGCCAGCTCCCACCCGGTCCGAGTAGTTGCCGTTGCGCAGAAGCCTGTGCACACGACCGACCGGGAACTGCAGTCCAGCGCGCGACGATCGGCTTTTGGGCTTTGCCTTGGACTTACCGCCACCTTTACCACGTCCTGACATATTGCTGACTGCTGATTGTTTTTTTTTTTTTTTTTTTTTTTTTTTATTCGAGCGCTTAACTCGCTACGAAAAAAGAAACACGATACAAGAACAAAATACGTCAACAAAAAAAGGGAGAGACAGAGAATTAATAGTTTACAAGGGTGGGTGGGTACAATAGGTGGGTGTTTAGCGTATCTTTCTGTATAGATTAAGAAGGGTATAAATTAGAATAGTGTGCGCGCGTAGTGTAACTTGAGGGGAATAAAGGAAAAAAAAAATAATAATAATAAATAAATAAATAAATAAATAAATAAATAAATAAAAGATACGAGGAAAGGTCAGATACATGGAAGTCGTACACACAGCAAAGAAGTAAACAAAGACGATAGAAAAATAAAGAAAGGGGAATTTTAAAGCTAGAAATAGTAGTAGCGGCGTAAAGTAAACAAAGACAATAGAAAACATACGAGGGGAAATTTAAGGATAGAAATAGTGGCTACGGCGTAAAGTAAACAAAGACAATAGAAAACTTACGAGGGGAATTTTAAAGATAGAAATAGTGGATACAGCGAAAGGTAAACAACGACAATAGAAAACATACGATGAGATTTTAAATATAGAGATAGTAAATAGGGCGAAAAGTAAACAAACACAATAGAGATCATACAAGGGGATTTTTTTACGCAAAGAGGAATGTAAAACAAAGGCGGTAGAATTCTAACGAAAATACGGGGATATTTTTTTAATTTAACACGAAAGGAAGAAACACAGCGGTAGTACATAACAAGGCTGTTTTACGTGTGCAAACAGGAGAAAAAACACATTCAATCGCAGAGAAGTGCCCAAAGGCGCAAAAATACACAAAGGCGCAAAACAACTACACAAAGTGGAGATAGGCGTAGCATAATTTCTTGTTATACAAAGTGTTACACGCAATAGAAGGGATAAGAGTCTTGTTTTTATCTAAATGGGAGGACAAAAAGCCGTATGGTATATTTACACGCGGATTTGCAAAAACACGTAAAGAATAGATTTATGCAAAATGAATTTTTGGGATACGCAATATAAATACAATAAATAGTGCATGAAACTCGTGTTGAAGCACAGTAAAGGTTCTGGGGCTTGGCGCGACAGTTAATTCTTTATTATTTTATATTTTTATCAAATTGATAGCTTTAACGGCGTTGGCCATGACCTCCAAGTGGATAGAGTTTGGCCTGTTCCGCTGGATAGAAAGTTTAGAGTGTAAAGATCGGATTAGGGATCGGGCTAGGTCTTTGTCAAGTGTGGGGCTGATGGAGTGGGTTTCGGCTTTTATTTTGTTACGGGTTTTCCATATCGCATGGGAGAGGGTTGAATTCAGTAGGGATATAAGTGTGTGTTCGGATGCTGAAGGGTGGTCGGGTTTAATAAATTCATAGTGGGAGGGGGTGTCAAAGTAGGTGGTTGGATTTCCGGTTGTTTTGGTGAAGATTTTTTTTGCAAGGGTGAGGAGGCTTTGTATTTGGGGGCAGGTGTGGAAAAGGTGGTCGTAGGTTTCGAAATGGGTGTTGCAAAGGTAGCAGTTTGTGTCCTTGTCAAGAAAGAATATGGTGAATTTACAGTGTAGGGGTAGGGTTTTTTGTTTGAGTCGGTAGTTGAAGGTTTTAATGTAGTTGGGGTGAATTGGGTGGTGGATGAGGGACCAATCGGTGGGATTCGTGGGGTCGGGGTCAGGGTTGACTAATCTAGTGTAGAGTGGTTTGGATTTTGGGGATAACAGTTCGGATTGTGTTGGGTTCAGTTTTGCAAGTAGCGACAAGGTGGTCTGGTAAAAGGGGGAAGGTTTGTTTGAGTGGGGAAGGTAGTTTCTGGTGCGGAGGTTAAAAAGTCTGGAGATGGGGTGTCCAACGTGGTACTCGAGTAGGGAAAGCTGGGGTGTTGTCGGGGTATCAAAAATTCTGTGCAAGAGGTATTTCCGTAGGGGTGCAAGAAAAAAAATGTCTGTGTATAAGGGAATGTTGGCGACGTCGTAACCACCAAGGTCACGACGTGCGGATAGGGTTTTTATTGGGAGGGGAGGATTTGGGTAGGCTGAAATGAAGTCTACCACAATGCCATCGACTGTTTCTCGCTGCGTGGGTGGAAGTGGGTAGGTTCGTGCCAGGTATGAGAGTTTGGGGAGAAGCAGGGTTTTGGTTAAAATGCTCTTGGCGTCGTAGGTGAGGAAAGGGTGTTTGAGGGACGTGGAGGTTTCTTTAAGGGAGCAGATGGCGTTTCTCCATGCTGCGGTGATGGATTTGGGGTGGCCGATGGGAATGTTGAGAGGGGTGATTACAGTCGGGTTCCAGTTGATATCGGGGAGGTTTGGAGAGTTTGGGGGGCAGAGGGTAGCAATCGCCTGGGTTTTGGTGGGGTTTAGGGCTAAGCCGGTAATCAGGGTGAAACGGGATATTAATTGAAAGGATGTTTCTAGGGAATGGGAGCCGGCCACCGCAAGGGTGACGTCGTCCGCAAAGGCGATTGCTTTTGGTGTGTTTCGACAAGGGGCTGGGACAGGTGATATCGAAGGGTGGTTTTGGATGGCAGCGAGTAATGGGTCGATGGCAATCAGGAAGAGGGTCAAGCTCAGCGGGTCGCCTTGCCGGACACCTCTCCTGATCGGGAAGCCCGTTGTGGCAAAACCATTGAGGAGGGTGTGTGAGTAAGCGGTGGTCTGCAGAGAAAGAATGTAATTGACAAAGGTAGGGGGAAAACGTTTTCGGGTAAGTTGTAATTTTAACCAGGTGTAGGAAATGGAGTCAAAGGCTTTTTGGAAGTCGAGCGAAACAAAAAAGGAATCAGAGGAACGGGATGTGGCTTCATGAAATAGGTCGCGGAGGAGGGTTGTGGCGTCGGAGGTGGTCGAATTGGGTTGTGCAAATTGGTTTTGGGAAATTATCTGGGAAAGGAAGGGTTTGATGCGGAGGTTTAGGGTTTTTTGTAGTATTTTTAGGTCGGCGTTCAGGAGGGATATGGGGCGGTAGTTTGTGAGGAGGGATGGGTTGTTCTTCTTGTGGATTAGGGTGAGGTGTCCAAGGTTGAATTCTAAAGGGGTATAGGCGTTGAGGTACGCGTGGTCCAGGGCTTGGGTGAGGTCAGCCCCGATTAGGTCCCAGTAGAGCGAGTAAAACTCGATACTGAGACCGTCGGGACCCGGGGTTTTGCCGTTTGGGAAAAGGGATATGGTATTTTTTATTTCGCTTTTCGATAATGGTTGGGATAGGGATTGGGTTTGGTCTTCCGGTATGGGGTTGAGTGGTTGTTTCAAAAAGATATTGTCCGGGGGTGGGATAGGTTTGTTTTGGTCCGAGTAGAGGTCTGTGAAAAAGCGGTGAGTATGGGAAAGCATTTCCTTGGGTGTGGTTAGGGGAAGTCCAAGGTCGTTTTCCAGTTCGGTTATCGGGGGGTGTCGTTTGGAGGGGAGGAGTTGTGAGTAAAGGGTTTTGTCTGCCATGTGTTTGAAATGGGGGTCAGAAGCGAGGGATTTAATTAGATGGGATCGGGCGGTGTCGAGGTGGAGAGTTGCGAGGGATTTTTTTACAGCAAGGAAGGTTTTGTAGTTTTCAGAGGAAGGGTCGTCGTTGAGGGTTTGCCGAAGGGTGTTAAGTTGGGTCTGGAGGTTGTGGGTATGGGTACGCTGTTCTTGGGCAATTCGTTTTGAGTGGGTTTGGATAAGTTTTTTGAATTTTACTTTAAGGGTCAACCAGAAGTCCAAGGGATTGGGGTGGAATGGGGCAAGGGTTTTCCATACGGGGTAAAGTTGTCGGAGGTGTTTTTGGAAGTGAGGATCGTGAAGGGTGTTGACGTTGTTTTTCCAAGTGCCTCTGCCCCTGGGTGGGGCAGAGACTAGGTTCAGGGTAAGGATTACAAGGTCGTGGTCTGAAAGGGATGTTGGGAGGAAGGTGTGTTGTTTTGGGGTGAGGGCTGGAGATATGTAAATGCGGTCGATTCGGGATTGGGTGTTAGGTGCTCGACGGGTGAATTGGCGTAGGGTGGGGTGGAGTAACCGAAAAGAGTCCTGCAGGTGAAAGGTTGTTAGAAGGTTCTGTAGTGTTTTATTAGGAGGGTGGGTATGGCTGGGGGGATATCTGTCAAGAGAGGGGTTTTCTACACAGTTGAAGTCGCCGGTTAGGATGATAGGGTGGGGTGAATTAATGTAAGGGTATAGTGAGTCGAAAAAGGTGTTGCGGGCTTGATGATTTTTACTGCCGGAGGGTGCATAAATGTTTACGATATGGATGGTGTGGGTTCGGGTAGATATGTCGGTCGTAATAATACGACCGGTGGAGTCAGAAATAGAATTTAGAATGGAAATACTAGAGGAGTTTAGAAGAACTGCGACACCGCCGCTGGCTGAGCCTTTGTGCGGTGCCGAGTTTAAGAGGATGGGGCCGGAAGTCCATTCGGACTTCCACAGGGATTCGGTTTGGGGGGTAGAGTGGGTTTCTTGGAGGCAAAAAAGGTCAAAGTTTAAAGAGGACAGATGACGGAACAGGGCGTGGCGTTTGGAGGCCTGGCCTATGCCGTTTACATTCAGCGTACAGATTTTTAGATAACTGGTCGGCGCCATTTTAACGTTTGAATGAAAAGGGGAACAATAAGGTAACACAGTTTTTTTTAAAAAAAGGTGGCGTTAAAATCTGACGGTATGCGAGCTTTGCATGAGCAGAGAATTCGTTCATCGCGCGCTAAATTGTAACAATTTCCGCAAGTGCATTGTATTAGTAGTCTTTTACACTTTTTATTAGTACACTGCGATGGGCTTTTATAGTTCTGTTCTGTGGCGTAAGTGCCACATTTGCACTTAATGTGCATTGTGCCGCACAAACAACGCATGTTTCTACCTTCGTATGCTGTAAGGCAGCAATTTGTCCGGTTCTTCGGCGGTGTCGCTGCTGGTCGTTTCCTCCTCCGGACGATCTTGTATCCTTCCTCCTGTGGGGTGATGATCTCCTCTGGAAGCGATGTGTCCGGAAGGGGGACGACCCCTTCCTCATTTTCTTGGGTAATCCTGGGTGTTGAGGTCGTGGGCGCACTTGGCGCAGGCCCAGGAGAGCCGGCTTGCTCAACCATATTTGGGAGCTTCGACCGCGGACTCCTGGGGTTGGTAGTTGGACCACCGACTCGCTCGACCTTTTCAGGGAGCACCTGTCGCGAGGTCAATGGAGGGGCCGACGTTGTTGTCTCCTCCTCGTTGTTCTTCTTCTGACCACCGACTCGCTCGACCTGATCAGGGAGCACCTGTCGCGAGGTCTGGGGAGGGGATGTTGTTGCGATCTCCTCCGTATCCTTCTTCTGACCACCGACTCGCTCGACCTGATCAGGGAGCACCTGTCGCGAGGTCTGGGGAGGGGATGTTGTTGCGATCTCCTCCGTATCCTTCTTCTGACCACCGACTCGCTCAACCTGACCAGGGAGCACCTGTCGCGAGGTCTGGGGAGGGGATGTTGTTCCGATCTCCTCCGGTGCTTCAGCTGGAACATCAGGCTGTTCTTGGGTTTGCTGGGCCTGACGCTCCAGCAGCGACGGGCATTCCTCCTTCTTATGGCCTACGATCTGACAATAGGCACAAGCCCGTGGTTGGCCAGTGTAGAACATTAACACTGACCACTTTCCTAGAAAGATGCTTTCTGGGATGGGGCTTTCCGCGAGAACGGATCTCTTCATAAAGAAAGCCCGTTTCCCCAGAGACTTGCTCATCGGGTCTTTAACTCTGTAAGAACGCTCGACTGGAGCGTACGTTCTGTCCAGATAATCCACGATTTCTCGCATATCAATCCCTGGGGGACAGCGAGACATGACAACCTTCACTAGATTGTCAGCGTAGGCTGTGGCGTAATCCGCCCTTTGGCTGTTGGTCAGGGCGACCGCTAGATCTTTGGCCTTCGCCTCCGTGCTACAATAAAAAGTAACTCGGCCCTTCGGCAGTTGAATGATGCCGTCCAAGTCGGCTCGAAAATTGAACCTGATAGCCCGTAAAACTTCGTAAATCTCCTGTCTTTTCAGGCCAGGGTTAAAGCGGGCTTCCACCTCGACATTTCGGTCGAAAGCGAAAGGCTCTTGACCTTCATTTGCAGTGGTGGCTGTGGGAGCCAAACTCTTCTTTGTGGCGGCAGCGTAGGACATACTGGGCTGCTGTAAAAGCCACAACAAGAACTAGCCTCAAACAAAGAAAAGGCTGCACCAACCGGTGTCAAGTTGCACGAACCCGTGTGAAAGCGGGAAACAGCAACAAGCGGCTTCTCTAAACAAAGAAAACCTTCCTCGAACCGCTTGCAAGCGGACAAGAACAATGAAATTTCTGGGAAAACTTGTAAACAAGTTACCCACATGAAAATAACAAAAGCTGCCTCAAATCCAAAACTGAAAACAAGGCTGCAGGGTAGTCCTGAAAAGGACTCTTTATGTGTGTTCAATTCACCCAGAAAAAAGTGAAGAGAACGGACTATCTAAACAAAAATGTTACAAGAACAAACTCGTCTGGTTAGTAAAAGAATCGAAATCTATCAATAGCCTTTACTGTATCCTGATGATGTGTTCGATGATAACGTTGCTGTTTCCGTTGTGGTATATGTCAGGACGTGGTAAAGGTGGCGGTAAGTCCAAAGCAAAGCCCAAAAGCCGATCGTCGCGCGCTGGTCTGCAGTTTCCAGTCGGTCGTGTGCACAGGCTTTTGCGCAACGGCAACTACTCGGACCGGGTGGGAGCTGGCGCGCCCGTGTATCTGGCCGCGGTGCTTGAATACCTTAGCGCCGAGGTTCTCGAGTTGGCCGGCAACGCAGCCCGCGACAACAAGAAGACCCGCATCATCCCGCGCCACCTGCAGTTGGCCATCCGCAACGACGAGGAGCTGAACAAGCTGCTCAGCGGAGTCACCGTTGCGCAGGGCGGCGTCCTGCCCAATATCCAGGCCGTCCTTCTGCCAAAGAAGACCTCCAAGAAAGCCTAAATCGTCGCCCCTGTCTCGTACGTGGTGCAAACCGAAAAACGGCTCTTTTCAGAGCCACCCGAATTTTTCGCAAAAGAGATTTCAAGATGGCCGCCCCCCCCCGCTGCGGCCCGGGACCGTGCATTGCTCGCCCCGAACGAATGTCTTCCTTGTAGCCTTTGCCCAATTTTTGCGATGGCAAACTATTTCGACCAATTGAAACCGCATTCCAATTTCACAACACAGCCCTACATGACGTCACTGTGCACCCTGTTGCCTTTGTCGTCGAGTTCGACCAGGGCTCCGGCTCCGGGCGAAACGAGCCTTTAATGTGCGTCATTCATGCTCCAGCGAGCAACTGTCCTCGCGCAATTGAATTTCACCCAACGAAACGAAATGCCATTTCGAAACACGGCAAAAGAGACTAGCCGGCGGCGGCCATGTTCCTGTTTTTGCCGCGCACATCGCAGGCAAGCGTACTTACTTACGCCGTAAAAAAATGGCACGACGCGCCGGCCCCCGAAACAAGTCAAGTATCTCTTTCGCAAGGGTTTAGGTGGCTCTGAAAAGAGCCGTTTTGGTTGTTGGTGTGCCGCTTCTTACGCGCGCTCCCCGCGGATGCGGCGTGCGAGCTGGATGTCCTTTGGCATGATGGTGACGCGCTTGGCGTGGATCGCGCACAAGTTGGTGTCCTCGAAGAGGCCGACCAGGTAGGCCTCGCTGGCCTCCTGCAGAGCCATCACGGCGCTGCTCTGGAAGCGCAGGTCGGTCTTGAAGTCCTGAGCGATCTCGCGCACCAGCCGCTGGAAGGGCAGCTTGCGGATGAGAAGCTCGGTCGACTTCTGGTAACGCCTGATCTCACGGAGGGCCACAGTTCCTGGCCTGTACCGATGGGGCTTCTTCACGCCCCCGGTAGCCGGCGCGCTCTTGCGGGCGGCCTTGGTGGCCAGTTGCTTACGTGGCGCCTTGCCTCCGGTCGACTTGCGAGCTGTTTGCTTGGTACGTGCCATTCTACTCTGTCTCGTTGCTACCGCGCCGGCTGCTGCTGTCAGACTGATGAGCCGAAAGCTTTCGGTGGGACTTTTATACCTTCGGGGACTCGCGCCCATTGGTTTGCCAAATTCCGACTCGGCCAATCAGCGCTTTGATCTCGCCGCACCGGCCAAGCGGCCGGCCGCGAAACGAGTGTATTTCTGCGCAAAAACGAGCGCCGCCAAGGCCCCGGGCCTGGCCTAGCCTAGCCGCCCCTTCTCGCAAAATTCTCTCCCGCCAAGTATGGGTGGCCCTGAAAAGGGCCGATTTTGTTGTTGTTGCCGCTTGTGACAAGTCCGAAAGGTGCTGGCAGCCTAGCCTCCGAAGCCGTACAGGGTGCGTCCCTGGCGTTTCAGGGCGTAGACGACGTCCAATGCCGTGACCGTCTTCCTCTTGGCGTGCTCGGTGTAGGTGACAGCGTCGCGGATCACGTTCTCGAGGAAGACCTTGAGCACGCCGCGAGTCTCCTCGTAGATGAGACCCGAAATTCGCTTGACTCCGCCACGGCGGGCAAGACGCCTGATCGCAGGCTTGGTAATGCCCTGGATGTTGTCACGCAGCACCTTCCTGTGCCTCTTCGCGCCTCCCTTTCCCAATCCTTTGCCACCTTTGCCGCGTCCTGACATGATGACGATAACGTTGTTGTTTCCGTTGTGGTGCGTCTCCAGGCCCGCCTCCGGCTTATAAAGTATGAAAACGAACGTAAGCGAAGCGAATATGCACAATATGTCCGCATTCGGCGCAGCGGAGCCATGGCTCGGCAACGAATGGTAGGAATTTCAGTTTCGAAAGGCTAAGTGCGACTGGCGCGCGCAAAACACGAGTTGTTTTTCCCTTTGCGAAAGTGTGGGTGGCCCTGAAAAGAGCCGTTTTTGTTGCGCGCGGAAAATCTACCGCGCTCCGCTCTACTTCTTGGTCGCCTTCTTGGCGGCAGGCTTTTTGGCCTGCTTCTTGGCTGCCGGTTTCTTCGCCTTCACAGCCGTCTTCTTGGGTGACTTCTTAGCCGCCGCAGCCGGGGCCCTTTTCGCTTGCTTGGCCGCCTTCTTGGGTGACGACTTCTTGCCCGCCGCCGCCTTCTTGGCAGGCGCTTTTTTGGCGGCCGGCTTCTTTTTCGGGGACTTCTTCGCGTCCTTCTTGGCTGCGGCCGCCTTGGGCTTGTCCGCCTTCTTGCCGGCTGCTGCCTTGGGCTTCTTCTTCTTCTTGCCCTCGCCGGCCTGCGGCTTCACGAGCTTGAAGGAGCCGGACGCGCCGGTGCCCTTGGTGCGTGCCAACTGGCCCTTTTCGGCAAGGCGCCGCAGCGCCAGCTTGATATGGCTGTCGGCCGAGTCACCCACCTTGTAGTTGGCCTTGATGTACTTGGCGATCGCCTGGCGCGACGAGCCGCCCCTCTCCTTCAGCTGCGCGATGGCAGCGCTGATCATCTCCTGGTATGTGGGGTGCGCCTTGGGCGCGGCCGCCTTCTTGCTGGCCTGCTTCTTTCCTGCGCTCTTCGCGTCGGACATTTTGATTTCTGCTAGTGACTGACTGACTGACTGACAAAGAAATGACGTTTGCCGGTCGAGCGGCTTCGACGCGTATTTGTACGGCGTGTCCGCACTAACGCGAAACGACGTTTCGGAAAGCCCGCCGACGGTGCGGGTGCTACTTGCTGTTTGTGCTTGAATCGCCTAAACGCGGGCCTGCCCAAGTGCGGCCCCAGGTCGCTCGGCGTCGGCCTGTGCCCTGTCGAGGAGCGTAGCGCTCAGGGCGCACGCCAGCGCAATTGCAGACCGGCACCGCGCCGCCGCGCTCCACGGGGGGCTCAGGAGCGAGGCGGCAAGGTGTGCGGTGCGCCCGGTCGAGTGCAGGCGTGGCCTTCACGCGGGCGTGGGCCCGGGTGGGACGGATTCAGGCGATTTCTCTTGTCGAAAACGCAAGTCCCAGGTGGCCCGGAGCTCGTGGCACCGGGCACTGTCCGGTGCGGTGGTGCGGGTCGAAGTGGTGGGGCCGCCAAGGCCGCGGGTTAGTACAGGTTGGGCCCGGCGCGTGCGCAGCAGGGGTCACGCCGCTGGTCGGGCCACCAGAGCGAAAGAGAGAGGGCCGAAAGTGAGACAGCACGCGTGTTTGGTTGTTTGGTTGTTTGCCTTGGCCCTTGGCCTCGCGCCCGTTGATTGCGTTTTGTCGACGCATTTGCACGGGTTCGGCTCGTCGGTGGGGCGGGTGGCGCCTGACGGTTGTCGTTAGTTCGCCGGTCGGCTTGCTGCACCACGTTTCAGTATTTTGTTTCGCCAGTTTGCGCGGCTTTTGCGGTTCGATGCGCGCGTGGGTATTGGCAGGAGGCGAAATCGTGCGGCGCACGTAAAGCCGAGCGCGCGGTGTTGCCGCTTTGTCCATCTTTTCCTATTTCTCTGGCTTGCGGCAGGTTATGACGCACTTGTGTTCCTTTTAATGGCTGTAAAATCGTTCGCGGTCTGGGGTTTTTCCCTCGGGCTACTGGTTGAGTTTCGGTTCGGCGAGGTCGGGTCGTTTTTTTTCCGAGTGGCAGCGGAACTGAACTGGGCTGGCAACGGCGCAGTTTTGGGGGCATTGAAAACAAACAGTGTTTGCCTGTCGACTCGACTCGCGAAAAAGCGGCTAGATCGAGGGTGGTCCCAACGCTGAAGTGGCCAACACAAAAAGCAAAGTGCGCTTTGCCGTGGCGGCGGTACATTGTGCGCAACGACATTTTTTGGTTTTTGTTTTTTCTTGTTGGCACGGAGCAAAATGAGAAGGGAAAAAAAAGCAAAAAAACAGAAACGACAAGAAAGTCGGCAAAGCAGGCCTTTCGGCGCTCGCGATTGATTCTCTCCCTGAACGATCGGGTGGCTCTGAAAAGAGCCGTTTTGGTTGGCGGCGGCGGCGGCGCTCGCTGAGGATGAGGCCCCCCGCGGCGGCGCTTGCTGCTGGTGGTGGTGGCTTGCTTACTTGGAGCTGGTGTACTTGGTGACGGCCTTGGTGCCTTCGGACACCGCGTGCTTGGCCAATTCGCCGGGCAGGAGCAGACGGACCGAGGTCTGGATCTCGCGGCTGCTGATGGTCGACCGCTTGTTGTAGAGCGACAGGCGCGACGCCTCGCCGGCGATGCGCTCGAACACGTCGTTGACGAACGAGTTCATGATGCCCATCGCCCGGCTCGAGATGCCGGTGTCGGGGTGCACCTGCTTCAACACCTTGTAAATGTAGATGCTGAAGGTCTCGCGTCTGCGCTTTCGCCGCTTCTTGGTCTTGTCGGCCGGCGCGGCCTTCTTCACTGCCTTCTTGGTGCCTTTGCTAGCTGCCATGCTGCTGCTCACTGAATTTCTTTCGAAAGGAAACGAACTGAGCGGCTCTCCGGCCACCGCGGGCATTTATAGGCGCTCCATGCAAATGAGGCGTCCGTCCTCCCGACGAGCGGCGCTCCCGGGAGCAAAAGGAAACAATGGCCCCTTGTGGTCGAGTCGTGATCCGAGCGTGATCGGAGTGCGAGAGAATTTCGACAAAGGCGAGAGCTATAAAAGGAGAAGGGCGGCGAGTGGCAGGCATTCGACCTTGTTTGGTTTGTCATTCGCTCAGCTAAGCAGGCAAACAATCAGCAGTCAGCAATATGTCAGGACGTGGTAAAGGTGGCGGTAAGTCCAAGGCAAAGCCCAAAAGCCGATCGTCGCGCGCTGGACTGCAGTTCCCGGTCGGTCGTGTGCACAGGCTTCTGCGCAACGGCAACTACTCGGACCGGGTGGGAGCTGGCGCGCCCGTGTATCTGGCCGCGGTGCTTGAATACCTTAGCGCCGAGGTTCTCGAGTTGGCCGGCAACGCAGCCCGCGACAACAAGAAGACCCGCATCATCCCGCGCCACCTGCAGTTGGCCATCCGCAACGACGAGGAGCTGAACAAGCTGCTCAGCGGAGTCACCGTTGCGCAGGGCGGCGTCCTGCCCAATATCCAGGCCGTCCTTCTGCCAAAGAAGACCTCCAAGAAAGCCTAAATCGTCGCCCCTGTCTCGTACGTGGTGCAAACCGAAAAACGGCTCTTTTCAGAGCCACCCGAATTTTTCGCAAAAGAGATTTCAAGATGGCCGCCCCCCCCCCCCGCTGCGGCCCGGGACCGTGCATTGCTCGCCCCGAACGAATGTCTTCCTTGTAGCCTTTGCCCAATTTTTGCGATGGCAAACTATTTCGACCAATTGAAACCGCATTCCAATTTCACAACACAGCCCTACATGACGTCACTGTGCACCCTGTTGCCTTTGTCGTCGAGTTCGACCAGGGCTCCGGCTCCGGGCGAAACGAGCCTTTAATGTGCGTCATTCATGCTCCAGCGAGCAACTGTCCTCGCGCAATTGAATTTCACCCAACGAAACGAAATGCCATTTCGAAACACGGCAAAAGAGACTAGCCGGCGGCGGCCATGTTCCTGTTTTTGCCGCGCACATCGCAGGCAAGCGTACTTACTTACGCCGTAAAAAAATGGCACGACGCGCCGGCCCCCGAAACAAGTCAAGTATCTCTTTCGCAAGGGTTTAGGTGGCTCTGAAAAGAGCCGTTTTGGTTGTTGGTGTGCCGCTTCTTACGCGCGCTCCCCGCGGATGCGGCGTGCGAGCTGGATGTCCTTTGGCATGATGGTGACGCGCTTGGCGTGGATCGCGCACAAGTTGGTGTCCTCGAAGAGGCCGACCAGGTAGGCCTCGCTGGCCTCCTGCAGAGCCATCACGGCGCTGCTCTGGAAGCGCAGGTCGGTCTTGAAGTCCTGAGCGATCTCGCGCACCAGCCGCTGGAAGGGCAGCTTGCGGATGAGAAGCTCGGTCGACTTCTGGTAACGCCTGATCTCACGGAGGGCCACAGTTCCTGGCCTGTACCGATGGGGCTTCTTCACGCCCCCGGTAGCCGGCGCGCTCTTGCGAGCGGCCTTGGTGGCCAGTTGCTTACGTGGCGCCTTGCCTCCGGTCGACTTGCGAGCTGTTTGCTTGGTACGTGCCATTCTACTCTGTCTCGTTGCTACCGCGCCGGCTGCTGCTGTCAGACTGATGAGCCGAAAGCTTTCGGTGGGACTTTTATACCTTCGGGGACTCGCGCCCATTGGTTTGCCAAATTCCGACTCGGCCAATCAGCGCTTTGATCTCGCCGCACCGGCCAAGCGGCCGGCCGCGAAACGAGTGTATTTCTGCGCAAAAACGAGCGCCGCCAAGGCCCCGGGCCTGGCCTAGCCTAGCCGCCCCTTCTCGCAAAATTCTCTCCCGCCAAGTATGGGTGGCCCTGAAAAGGGCCGATTTTGTTGTTGTTGCCGCTTGTGACAAGTCCGAAAGGTGCTGGCAGCCTAGCCTCCGAAGCCGTACAGGGTGCGTCCCTGGCGTTTCAGGGCGTAGACGACGTCCAATGCCGTGACCGTCTTCCTCTTGGCGTGCTCGGTGTAGGTGACAGCGTCGCGGATCACGTTCTCGAGGAAGACCTTGAGCACGCCGCGAGTCTCCTCGTAGATGAGACCCGAAATTCGCTTGACTCCGCCACGGCGGGCAAGACGCCTGATCGCAGGCTTGGTAATGCCCTGGATGTTGTCACGCAGCACCTTCCTGTGCCTCTTCGCGCCTCCCTTTCCCAATCCTTTGCCACCTTTGCCGCGTCCTGACATGATGACGATAACGTTGTTGTTTCCGTTGTGGTGCGTCTCCAGGCCCGCCTCCGGCTTATAAAGTATGAAAACGAACGTAAGCGAAGCGAATATGCACAATATGTCCGCATTCGGCGCAGCGGAGCCATGGCTCGGCAACGAATGGTAGGAATTTCAGTTTCGAAAGGCTAAGTGCGACTGGCGCGCGCAAAACACGAGTTGTTTTTCCCTTTGCGAAAGTGTGGGTGGCCCTGAAAAGAGCCGTTTTTGTTGCGCGCGGAAAATCTACCGCGCTCCGCTCTACTTCTTGGTCGCCTTCTTGGCGGCAGGCTTTTTGGCCTGCTTCTTGGCTGCCGGTTTCTTCGCCTTCACAGCCGTCTTCTTGGGTGACTTCTTAGCCGCCGCAGCCGGGGCCCTTTTCGCTTGCTTGGCCGCCTTCTTGGGTGACGACTTCTTGCCCGCCGCCGCCTTCTTGGCAGGCGCTTTTTTGGCGGCCGGCTTCTTTTTCGGGGACTTCTTCGCGTCCTTCTTGGCTGCGGCCGCCTTGGGCTTGTCCGCCTTCTTGCCGGCTGCTGCCTTGGGCTTCTTCTTCTTCTTGCCCTCGCCGGCCTGCGGCTTCACGAGCTTGAAGGAGCCGGACGCGCCGGTGCCCTTGGTGCGTGCCAACTGGCCCTTTTCGGCAAGGCGCCGCAGCGCCAGCTTGATATGGCTGTCGGCCGAGTCACCCACCTTGTAGTTGGCCTTGATGTACTTGGCGATCGCCTGGCGCGACGAGCCGCCCCTCTCCTTCAGCTGCGCGATGGCAGCGCTGATCATCTCCTGGTATGTGGGGTGCGCCTTGGGCGCGGCCGCCTTCTTGCTGGCCTGCTTCTTTCCTGCGCTCTTCGCGTCGGACATTTTGATTTCTGCTAGTGACTGACTGACTGACTGACAAAGAAATGACGTTTGCCGGTCGAGCGGCTTCGACGCGTATTTGTACGGCGTGTCCGCACTAACGCGAAACGACGTTTCGGAAAGCCCGCCGACGGTGCGGGTGCTACTTGCTGTTTGTGCTTGAATCGCCTAAACGCGGGCCTGCCCAAGTGCGGCCCCAGGTCGCTCGGCGTCGGCCTGTGCCCTGTCGAGGAGCGTAGCGCTCAGGGCGCACGCCAGCGCAATTGCAGACCGGCACCGCGCCGCCGCGCTCCACGGGGGGCTCAGGAGCGAGGCGGCAAGGTGTGCGGTGCGCCCGGTCGAGTGCAGGCGTGGCCTTCACGCGGGCGTGGGCCCGGGTGGGACGGATTCAGGCGATTTCTCTTGTCGAAAACGCAAGTCCCAGGTGGCCCGGAGCTCGTGGCACCGGGCACTGTCCGGTGCGGTGGTGCGGGTCGAAGTGGTGGGGCCGCCAAGGCCGCGGGTTAGTACAGGTTGGGCCCGGCGCGTGCGCAGCAGGGGTCACGCCGCTGGTCGGGCCACCAGAGCGAAAGAGAGAGGGCCGAAAGTGAGACAGCACGCGTGTTTGGTTGTTTGGTTGTTTGCCTTGGCCCTTGGCCTCGCGCCCGTTGATTGCGTTTTGTCGACGCATTTGCACGGGTTCGGCTCGTCGGTGGGGCGGGTGGCGCCTGACGGTTGTCGTTAGTTCGCCGGTCGGCTTGCTGCACCACGTTTCAGTATTTTGTTTCGCCAGTTTGCGCGGCTTTTGCGGTTCGATGCGCGCGTGGGTATTGGCAGGAGGCGAAATCGTGCGGCGCACGTAAAGCCGAGCGCGCGGTGTTGCCGCTTTGTCCATCTTTTCCTATTTCTCTGGCTTGCGGCAGGTTATGACGCACTTGTGTTCCTTTTAATGGCTGTAAAATCGTTCGCGGTCTGGGGTTTTTCCCTCGGGCTACTGGTTGAGTTTCGGTTCGGCGAGGTCGGGTCGTTTTTTTTCCGAGTGGCAGCGGAACTGAACTGGGCTGGCAACGGCGCAGTTTTGGGGGCATTGAAAACAAACAGTGTTTGCCTGTCGACTCGACTCGCGAAAAAGCGGCTAGATCGAGGGTGGTCCCAACGCTGAAGTGGCCAACACAAAAAGCAAAGTGCGCTTTGCCGTGGCGGCGGTACATTGTGCGCAACGACATTTTTTGGTTTTTGTTTTTTCTTGTTGGCACGGAGCAAAATGAGAAGGGAAAAAAAAGCAAAAAAACAGAAACGACAAGAAAGTCGGCAAAGCAGGCCTTTCGGCGCTCGCGATTGATTCTCTCCCTGAACGATCGGGTGGCTCTGAAAAGAGCCGTTTTGGTTGGCGGCGGCGGCGGCGCTCGCTGAGGATGAGGCCCCCCGCGGCGGCGCTTGCTGCTGGTGGTGGTGGCTTGCTTACTTGGAGCTGGTGTACTTGGTGACGGCCTTGGTGCCTTCGGACACCGCGTGCTTGGCCAATTCGCCGGGCAGGAGCAGACGGACCGAGGTCTGGATCTCGCGGCTGCTGATGGTCGACCGCTTGTTGTAGAGCGACAGGCGCGACGCCTCGCCGGCGATGCGCTCGAACACGTCGTTGACGAACGAGTTCATGATGCCCATCGCCCGGCTCGAGATGCCGGTGTCGGGGTGCACCTGCTTCAACACCTTGTAAATGTAGATGCTGAAGGTCTCGCGTCTGCGCTTTCGCCGCTTCTTGGTCTTGTCGGCCGGCGCGGCCTTCTTCACTGCCTTCTTGGTGCCTTTGCTAGCTGCCATGCTGCTGCTCACTGAATTTCTTTCGAAAGGAAACGAACTGAGCGGCTCTCCGGCCACCGCGGGCATTTATAGGCGCTCCATGCAAATGAGGCGTCCGTCCTCCCGACGAGCGGCGCTCCCGGGAGCAAAAGGAAACAATGGCCCCTTGTGGTCGAGTCGTGATCCGAGCGTGATCGGAGTGCGAGAGAATTTCGACAAAGGCGAGAGCTATAAAAGGAGAAGGGCGGCGAGTGGCAGGCATTCGACCTTGTTTGGTTTGTCATTCGCTCAGCTAAGCAGGCAAACAATCAGCAGTCAGCAATATGTCAGGACGTGGTAAAGGTGGCGGTAAGTCCAAGGCAAAGCCCAAAAGCCGATCGTCGCGCGCTGGACTGCAGTTCCCGGTCGGTCGTGTGCACAGGCTTCTGCGCAACGGCAACTACTCGGACCGGGTGGGAGCTGGCGCGCCCGTGTATCTGGCCGCGGTGCTTGAATACCTTAGCGCCGAGGTTCTCGAGTTGGCCGGCAACGCAGCCCGCGACAACAAGAAGACCCGCATCATCCCGCGCCACCTGCAGTTGGCCATCCGCAACGACGAGGAGCTGAACAAGCTGCTCAGCGGAGTCACCGTTGCGCAGGGCGGCGTCCTGCCCAATATCCAGGCCGTCCTTCTGCCAAAGAAGACCTCCAAGAAAGCCTAAATCGTCGCCCCTGTCTCGTACGTGGTGCAAACCGAAAAACGGCTCTTTTCAGAGCCACCCGAATTTTTCGCAAAAGAGATTTCAAGATGGCCGCCCCCCCCCCCCGCTGCGGCCCGGGACCGTGCATTGCTCGCCCCGAACGAATGTCTTCCTTGTAGCCTTTGCCCAATTTTTGCGATGGCAAACTATTTCGACCAATTGAAACCGCATTCCAATTTCACAACACAGCCCTACATGACGTCACTGTGCACCCTGTTGCCTTTGTCGTCGAGTTCGACCAGGGCTCCGGCTCCGGGCGAAACGAGCCTTTAATGTGCGTCATTCATGCTCCAGCGAGCAACTGTCCTCGCGCAATTGAATTTCACCCAACGAAACGAAATGCCATTTCGAAACACGGCAAAAGAGACTAGCCGGCGGCGGCCATGTTCCTGTTTTTGCCGCGCACATCGCAGGCAAGCGTACTTACTTACGCCGTAAAAAAATGGCACGACGCGCCGGCCCCCGAAACAAGTCAAGTATCTCTTTCGCAAGGGTTTAGGTGGCTCTGAAAAGAGCCGTTTTGGTTGTTGGTGTGCCGCTTCTTACGCGCGCTCCCCGCGGATGCGGCGTGCGAGCTGGATGTCCTTTGGCATGATGGTGACGCGCTTGGCGTGGATCGCGCACAAGTTGGTGTCCTCGAAGAGGCCGACCAGGTAGGCCTCGCTGGCCTCCTGCAGAGCCATCACGGCGCTGCTCTGGAAGCGCAGGTCGGTCTTGAAGTCCTGAGCGATCTCGCGCACCAGCCGCTGGAAGGGCAGCTTGCGGATGAGAAGCTCGGTCGACTTCTGGTAACGCCTGATCTCACGGAGGGCCACAGTTCCTGGCCTGTACCGATGGGGCTTCTTCACGCCCCCGGTAGCCGGCGCGCTCTTGCGAGCGGCCTTGGTGGCCAGTTGCTTACGTGGCGCCTTGCCTCCGGTCGACTTGCGAGCTGTTTGCTTGGTACGTGCCATTCTACTCTGTCTCGTTGCTACCGCGCCGGCTGCTGCTGTCAGACTGATGAGCCGAAAGCTTTCGGTGGGACTTTTATACCTTCGGGGACTCGCGCCCATTGGTTTGCCAAATTCCGACTCGGCCAATCAGCGCTTTGATCTCGCCGCACCGGCCAAGCGGCCGGCCGCGAAACGAGTGTATTTCTGCGCAAAAACGAGCGCCGCCAAGGCCCCGGGCCTGGCCTAGCCTAGCCGCCCCTTCTCGCAAAATTCTCTCCCGCCAAGTATGGGTGGCCCTGAAAAGGGCCGATTTTGTTGTTGTTGCCGCTTGTGACAAGTCCGAAAGGTGCTGGCAGCCTAGCCTCCGAAGCCGTACAGGGTGCGTCCCTGGCGTTTCAGGGCGTAGACGACGTCCAATGCCGTGACCGTCTTCCTCTTGGCGTGCTCGGTGTAGGTGACAGCGTCGCGGATCACGTTCTCGAGGAAGACCTTGAGCACGCCGCGAGTCTCCTCGTAGATGAGACCCGAAATTCGCTTGACTCCGCCACGGCGGGCAAGACGCCTGATCGCAGGCTTGGTAATGCCCTGGATGTTGTCACGCAGCACCTTCCTGTGCCTCTTCGCGCCTCCCTTTCCCAATCCTTTGCCACCTTTGCCGCGTCCTGACATGATGACGATAACGTTGTTGTTTCCGTTGTGGTGCGTCTCCAGGCCCGCCTCCGGCTTATAAAGTATGAAAACGAACGTAAGCGAAGCGAATATGCACAATATGTCCGCATTCGGCGCAGCGGAGCCATGGCTCGGCAACGAATGGTAGGAATTTCAGTTTCGAAAGGCTAAGTGCGACTGGCGCGCGCAAAACACGAGTTGTTTTTCCCTTTGCGAAAGTGTGGGTGGCCCTGAAAAGAGCCGTTTTTGTTGCGCGCGGAAAATCTACCGCGCTCCGCTCTACTTCTTGGTCGCCTTCTTGGCGGCAGGCTTTTTGGCCTGCTTCTTGGCTGCCGGTTTCTTCGCCTTCACAGCCGTCTTCTTGGGTGACTTCTTAGCCGCCGCAGCCGGGGCCCTTTTCGCTTGCTTGGCCGCCTTCTTGGGTGACGACTTCTTGCCCGCCGCCGCCTTCTTGGCAGGCGCTTTTTTGGCGGCCGGCTTCTTTTTCGGGGACTTCTTCGCGTCCTTCTTGGCTGCGGCCGCCTTGGGCTTGTCCGCCTTCTTGCCGGCTGCTGCCTTGGGCTTCTTCTTCTTCTTGCCCTCGCCGGCCTGCGGCTTCACGAGCTTGAAGGAGCCGGACGCGCCGGTGCCCTTGGTGCGTG
The DNA here is from genome assembly GCF_965637545.1 of Phallusia mammillata. Taxonomy (NCBI): domain Eukaryota; kingdom Metazoa; phylum Chordata; class Ascidiacea; order Phlebobranchia; family Ascidiidae; genus Phallusia; species Phallusia mammillata. Next base: position 14,331,126 of record NC_137257.1, read on the forward strand.
CCAACTGGCCCTTTTCGGCAAGGCGCCGCAGCGCCAGCTTGATATGGCTGTCGGCCGAGTCACCCACCTTGTAGTTGGCCTTGATGTACTTGGCGATCGCCTGGCGCGACGAGCCGCCCCTCTCCTTCAGCTGCGCGATGGCAGCGCTGATCATCTCCTGGTATGTGGGGTGCGCCTTGGGCGCGGCCGCCTTCTTGCTGGCCTGCTTCTTTCCTGCGCTCTTCGCGTCGGACATTTTGATTTCTGCTAGTGACTGACTGACTGACTGACAAAGAAATGACGTTTGCCGGTCGAGCGGCTTCGACGCGTATTTGTACGGCGTGTCCGCACTAACGCGAAACGACGTTTCGGAAAGCCCGCCGACGGTGCGGGTGCTACTTGCTGTTTGTGCTTGAATCGCCTAAACGCGGGCCTGCCCAAGCGCGGCCCCAGGTCGCTCGGCGTCGGCCTGTGCCCTGTCGAGGAGCGTAGCGCTCAGGGCGCACGCCAGCGCAATTGCAGACCGGCACCGCGCCGCCGCGCTCCACGGGGGGCTCAGGAGCGAGGCGGCAAGGTGTGCGGTGCGCCCGGTCGAGTGCAGGCGTGGCCTTCACGCGGGCGTGGGCCCGGGTGGGACGGATTCAGGCGATTTCTCTTGTCGAAAACGCAAGTCCCAGGTGGCCCGGAGCTCGTGGCACCGGGCACTGTCCGGTGCGGTGGTGCGGGTCGAAGTGGTGGGGCCGCCAAGGCCGCGGGTTAGTACAGGTTGGGCCCGGCGCGTGCGCAGCAGGGGTCACGCCGCTGGTCGGGCCACCAGAGCGAAAGAGAGAGGGCCGAAAGTGAGACAGCACGCGTGTTTGGTTGTTTGGTTGTTTGCCTTGGCCCTTGGCCTCGCGCCCGTTGATTGCGTTTTGTCGACGCATTTGCACGGGTTCGGCTCGTCGGTGGGGCGGGTGGCGCCTGACGGTTGTCGTTAGTTCGCCGGTCGGCTTGCTGCACCACGTTTCAGTATTTTGTTTCGCCAGTTTGCGCGGCTTTTGCGGTTCGATGCGCGCGTGGGTATTGGCAGGAGGCGAAATCGTGCGGCGCACGTAAAGCCGAGCGCGCGGTGTTGCCGCTTTGTCCATCTTTTCCTATTTCTCTGGCTTGCGGCAGGTTATGACGCACTTGTGTTCCTTTTAATGGCTGTAAAATCGTTCGCGGTCTGGGGTTTTTCCCTCGGGCTACTGGTTGAGTTTCGGTTCGGCGAGGTCGGGTCGTTTTTTTTCCGAGTGGCAGCGGAACTGAACTGGGCTGGCAACGGCGCAGTTTTGGGGGCATTGAAAACAAACAGTGTTTGCCTGTCGACTCGACTCGCGAAAAAGCGGCTAGATCGAGGGTGGTCCCAACGCTGAAGTGGCCAACACAAAAAGCAAAGTGCGCTTTGCCGTGGCGGCGGTACATTGTGCGCAACGACATTTTTTGGTTTTTGTTTTTTCTTGTTGGCACGGAGCAAAATGAGAAGGGAAAAAAAAGCAAAAAAACAGAAACGACAAGAAAGTCGGCAAAGCAGGCCTTTCGGCGCTCGCGATTGATTCTCTCCCTGAACGATCGGGTGGCTCTGAAAAGAGCCGTTTTGGTTGGCGGCGGCGGCGGCGCTCGCTGAGGATGAGGCCCCCCGCGGCGGCGCTTGCTGCTGGTGGTGGTGGCTTGCTTACTTGGAGCTGGTGTACTTGGTGACGGCCTTGGTGCCTTCGGACACCGCGTGCTTGGCCAATTCGCCGGGCAGGAGCAGACGGACCGAGGTCTGGATCTCGCGGCTGCTGATGGTCGACCGCTTGTTGTAGAGCGACAGGCGCGACGCCTCGCCGGCGATGCGCTCGAACACGTCGTTGACGAACGAGTTCATGATGCCCATCGCCCGGCTCGAGATGCCGGTGTCGGGGTGCACCTGCTTCAACACCTTGTAAATGTAGATGCTGAAGGTCTCGCGTCTGCGCTTTCGCCGCTTCTTGGTCTTGTCGGCCGGCGCGGCCTTCTTCACTGCCTTCTTGGTGCCTTTGCTAGCTGCCATGCTGCTGCTCACTGAATTTCTTTCGAAAGGAAACGAACTGAGCGGCTCTCCGGCCACCGCGGGCATTTATAGGCGCTCCATGCAAATGAGGCGTCCGTCCTCCCGACGAGCGGCGCTCCCGGGAGCAAAAGGAAACAATGGCCCCTTGTGGTCGAGTCGTGATCCGAGCGTGATCGGAGTGCGAGAGAATTTCGACAAAGGCGAGAGCTATAAAAGGAGAAGGGCGGCGAGTGGCAGGCATTCGACCTTGTTTGGTTTGTCATTCGCTCAGCTAAGCAGGCAAACAATCAGCAGTCAGCAATATGTCAGGACGTGGTAAAGGTGGCGGTAAGTCCAAGGCAAAGCCCAAAAGCCGATCGTCGCGCGCTGGACTGCAGTTCCCGGTCGGTCGTGTGCACAGGCTTCTGCGCAACGGCAACTACTCGGACCGGGTGGGAGCTGGCGCGCCCGTGTATCTGGCCGCGGTGCTTGAATACCTTAGCGCCGAGGTTCTCGAGTTGGCCGGCAACGCAGCCCGCGACAACAAGAAGACCCGCATCATCCCGCGCCACCTGCAGTTGGCCATCCGCAACGACGAGGAGCTGAACAAGCTGCTCAGCGGAGTCACCGTTGCGCAGGGCGGCGTCCTGCCCAATATCCAGGCCGTCCTTCTGCCAAAGAAGACCTCCAAGAAAGCCTAAATCGTCGCCCCTGTCTCGTACGTGGTGCAAACCGAAAAACGGCTCTTTTCAGAGCCACCCGAATTTTTCGCAAAAGAGATTTCAAGATGGCCGCCCCCCCCCCCCGCTGCGGCCCGGGACCGTGCATTGCTCGCCCCGAACGAATGTCTTCCTTGTAGCCTTTGCCCAATTTTTGCGATGGCAAACTATTTCGACCAATTGAAACCGCATTCCAATTTCACAACACAGCCCTACATGACGTCACTGTGCACCCTGTTGCCTTTGTCGTCGAGTTCGACCAGGGCTCCGGCTCCGGGCGAAACGAGCCTTTAATGTGCGTCATTCATGCTCCAGCGAGCAACTGTCCTCGCGCAATTGAATTTCACCCAACGAAACGAAATGCCATTTCGAAACACGGCAAAAGAGACTAGCCGGCGGCGGCCATGTTCCTGTTTTTGCCGCGCACATCGCAGGCAAGCGTACTTACTTACGCCGTAAAAAAATGGCACGACGCGCCGGCCCCCGAAACAAGTCAAGTATCTCTTTCGCAAGGGTTTAGGTGGCTCTGAAAAGAGCCGTTTTGGTTGTTGGTGTGCCGCTTCTTACGCGCGCTCCCCGCGGATGCGGCGTGCGAGCTGGATGTCCTTTGGCATGATGGTGACGCGCTTGGCGTGGATCGCGCACAAGTTGGTGTCCTCGAAGAGGCCGACCAGGTAGGCCTCGCTGGCCTCCTGCAGAGCCATCACGGCGCTGCTCTGGAAGCGCAGGTCGGTCTTGAAGTCCTGAGCGATCTCGCGCACCAGCCGCTGGAAGGGCAGCTTGCGGATGAGAAGCTCGGTCGACTTCTGGTAACGCCTGATCTCACGGAGGGCCACAGTTCCTGGCCTGTACCGATGGGGCTTCTTCACGCCCCCGGTAGCCGGCGCGCTCTTGCGAGCGGCCTTGGTGGCCAGTTGCTTACGTGGCGCCTTGCCTCCGGTCGACTTGCGAGCTGTTTGCTTGGTACGTGCCATTCTACTCTGTCTCGTTGCTACCGCGCCGGCTGCTGCTGTCAGACTGATGAGCCGAAAGCTTTCGGTGGGACTTTTATACCTTCGGGGACTCGCGCCCATTGGTTTGCCAAATTCCGACTCGGCCAATCAGCGCTTTGATCTCGCCGCACCGGCCAAGCGGCCGGCCGCGAAACGAGTGTATTTCTGCGCAAAAACGAGCGCCGCCAAGGCCCCGGGCCTGGCCTAGCCTAGCCGCCCCTTCTCGCAAAATTCTCTCCCGCCAAGTATGGGTGGCCCTGAAAAGGGCCGATTTTGTTGTTGTTGCCGCTTGTGACAAGTCCGAAAGGTGCTGGCAGCCTAGCCTCCGAAGCCGTACAGGGTGCGTCCCTGGCGTTTCAGGGCGTAGACGACGTCCAATGCCGTGACCGTCTTCCTCTTGGCGTGCTCGGTGTAGGTGACAGCGTCGCGGATCACGTTCTCGAGGAAGACCTTGAGCACGCCGCGAGTCTCCTCGTAGATGAGACCCGAAATTCGCTTGACTCCGCCACGGCGGGCAAGACGCCTGATCGCAGGCTTGGTAATGCCCTGGATGTTGTCACGCAGCACCTTCCTGTGCCTCTTCGCGCCTCCCTTTCCCAATCCTTTGCCACCTTTGCCGCGTCCTGACATGATGACGATAACGTTGTTGTTTCCGTTGTGGTGCGTCTCCAGGCCCGCCTCCGGCTTATAAAGTATGAAAACGAACGTAAGCGAAGCGAATATGCACAATATGTCCGCATTCGGCGCAGCGGAGCCATGGCTCGGCAACGAATGGTAGGAATTTCAGTTTCGAAAGGCTAAGTGCGACTGGCGCGCGCAAAACACGAGTTGTTTTTCCCTTTGCGAAAGTGTGGGTGGCCCTGAAAAGAGCCGTTTTTGTTGCGCGCGGAAAATCTACCGCGCTCCGCTCTACTTCTTGGTCGCCTTCTTGGCGGCAGGCTTTTTGGCCTGCTTCTTGGCTGCCGGTTTCTTCGCCTTCACAGCCGTCTTCTTGGGTGACTTCTTAGCCGCCGCAGCCGGGGCCCTTTTCGCTTGCTTGGCCGCCTTCTTGGGTGACGACTTCTTGCCCGCCGCCGCCTTCTTGGCAGGCGCTTTTTTGGCGGCCGGCTTCTTTTTCGGGGACTTCTTCGCGTCCTTCTTGGCTGCGGCCGCCTTGGGCTTGTCCGCCTTCTTGCCGGCTGCTGCCTTGGGCTTCTTCTTCTTCTTGCCCTCGCCGGCCTGCGGCTTCACGAGCTTGAAGGAGCCGGACGCGCCGGTGCCCTTGGTGCGTGCCAACTGGCCCTTTTCGGCAAGGCGCCGCAGCGCCAGCTTGATATGGCTGTCGGCCGAGTCACCCACCTTGTAGTTGGCCTTGATGTACTTGGCGATCGCCTGGCGCGACGAGCCGCCCCTCTCCTTCAGCTGCGCGATGGCAGCGCTGATCATCTCCTGGTATGTGGGGTGCGCCTTGGGCGCGGCCGCCTTCTTGCTGGCCTGCTTCTTTCCTGCGCTCTTCGCGTCGGACATTTTGATTTCTGCTAGTGACTGACTGACTGACTGACAAAGAAATGACGTTTGCCGGTCGAGCGGCTTCGACGCGTATTTGTACGGCGTGTCCGCACTAACGCGAAACGACGTTTCGGAAAGCCCGCCGACGGTGCGGGTGCAACTTGCTGTTTGTGCTTGAATCGCCTAAACGCGGGCCTGCCCAAGCGCGGCCCCAGGTCGCTCGGCGTCGGCCTGTGCCCTGTCGAGGAGCGTAGCGCTCAGGGCGCACGCCAGCGCAATTGCAGACCGGCACCGCGCCGCCGCGCTCCACGGGGGGCTCAGGAGCGAGGCGGCAAGGTGTGCGGTGCGCCCGGTCGAGTGCAGGCGTGGCCTTCACGCGGGCGTGGGCCCGGGTGGGACGGATTCAGGCGATTTCTCTTGTCGAAAACGCAAGTCCCAGGTGGCCCGGAGCTCGTGGCACCGGGCACTGTCCGGTGCGGTGGTGCGGGTCGAAGTGGTGGGGCCGCCAAGGCCGCGGGTTAGTACAGGTTGGGCCCGGCGCGTGCGCAGCAGGGGTCACGCCGCTGGTCGGGCCACCAGAGCGAAAGAGAGAGGGCCGAAAGTGAGACAGCACGCGTGTTTGGTTGTTTGGTTGTTTGCCTTGGCCCTTGGCCTCGCGCCCGTTGATTGCGTTTTGTCGACGCATTTGCACGGGTTCGGCTCGTCGGTGGGGCGGGTGGCGCCTGACGGTTGTCGTTAGTTCGCCGGTCGGCTTGCTGCACCACGTTTCAGTATTTTGTTTCGCCAGTTTGCGCGGCTTTTGCGGTTCGATGCGCGCGTGGGTATTGGCAGGAGGCGAAATCGTGCGGCGCACGTAAAGCCGAGCGCGCGGTGTTGCCGCTTTGTCCATCTTTTCCTATTTCTCTGGCTTGCGGCAGGTTATGACGCACTTGTGTTCCTTTTAATGGCTGTAAAATCGTTCGCGGTCTGGGGTTTTTCCCTCGGGCTACTGGTTGAGTTTCGGTTCGGCGAGGTCGGGTCGTTTTTTTTCCGAGTGGCAGCGGAACTGAACTGGGCTGGCAACGGCGCAGTTTTGGGGGCATTGAAAACAAACAGTGTTTGCCTGTCGACTCGACTCGCGAAAAAGCGGCTAGATCGAGGGTGGTCCCAACGCTGAAGTGGCCAACACAAAAAGCAAAGTGCGCTTTGCCGTGGCGGCGGTACATTGTGCGCAACGACATTTTTTGGTTTTTGTTTTTTCTTGTTGGCACGGAGCAAAATGAGAAGGGAAAAAAAAGCAAAAAAACAGAAACGACAAGAAAGTCGGCAAAGCAGGCCTTTCGGCGCTCGCGATTGATTCTCTCCCTGAACGATCGGGTGGCTCTGAAAAGAGCCGTTTTGGTTGGCGGCGGCGGCGGCGCTCGCTGAGGATGAGGCCCCCCGCGGCGGCGCTTGCTGCTGGTGGTGGTGGCTTGCTTACTTGGAGCTGGTGTACTTGGTGACGGCCTTGGTGCCTTCGGACACCGCGTGCTTGGCCAATTCGCCGGGCAGGAGCAGACGGACCGAGGTCTGGATCTCGCGGCTGCTGATGGTCGACCGCTTGTTGTAGAGCGACAGGCGCGACGCCTCGCCGGCGATGCGCTCGAACACGTCGTTGACGAACGAGTTCATGATGCCCATCGCCCGGCTCGAGATGCCGGTGTCGGGGTGCACCTGCTTCAACACCTTGTAAATGTAGATGCTGAAGGTCTCGCGTCTGCGCTTTCGCCGCTTCTTGGTCTTGTCGGCCGGCGCGGCCTTCTTCACTGCCTTCTTGGTGCCTTTGCTAGCTGCCATGCTGCTGCTCACTGAATTTCTTTCGAAAGGAAACGAACTGAGCGGCTCTCCGGCCACCGCGGGCATTTATAGGCGCTCCATGCAAATGAGGCGTCCGTCCTCCCGACGAGCGGCGCTCCCGGGAGCAAAAGGAAACAATGGCCCCTTGTGGTCGAGTCGTGATCCGAGCGTGATCGGAGTGCGAGAGAATTTCGACAAAGGCGAGAGCTATAAAAGGAGAAGGGCGGCGAGTGGCAGGCATTCGACCTTGTTTGGTTTGTCATTCGCTCAGCTAAGCAGGCAAACAATCAGCAGTCAGCAATATGTCAGGACGTGGTAAAGGTGGCGGTAAGTCCAAGGCAAAGCCCAAAAGCCGATCGTCGCGCGCTGGACTGCAGTTCCCGGTCGGTCGTGTGCACAGGCTTCTGCGCAACGGCAACTACTCGGACCGGGTGGGAGCTGGCGCGCCCGTGTATCTGGCCGCGGTGCTTGAATACCTTAGCGCCGAGGTTCTCGAGTTGGCCGGCAACGCAGCCCGCGACAACAAGAAGACCCGCATCATCCCGCGCCACCTGCAGTTGGCCATCCGCAACGACGAGGAGCTGAACAAGCTGCTCAGCGGAGTCACCGTTGCGCAGGGCGGCGTCCTGCCCAATATCCAGGCCGTCCTTCTGCCAAAGAAGACCTCCAAGAAAGCCTAAATCGTCGCCCCTGTCTCGTACGTGGTGCAAACCGAAAAACGGCTCTTTTCAGAGCCACCCGAATTTTTCGCAAAAGAGATTTCAAGATGGCCGCCCCCCCCCCCCGCTGCGGCCCGGGACCGTGCATTGCTCGCCCCGAACGAATGTCTTCCTTGTAGCCTTTGCCCAATTTTTGCGATGGCAAACTATTTCGACCAATTGAAACCGCATTCCAATTTCACAACACAGCCCTACATGACGTCACTGTGCACCCTGTTGCCTTTGTCGTCGAGTTCGACCAGGGCTCCGGCTCCGGGCGAAACGAGCCTTTAATGTGCGTCATTCATGCTCCAGCGAGCAACTGTCCTCGCGCAATTGAATTTCACCCAACGAAACGAAATGCCATTTCGAAACACGGCAAAAGAGACTAGCCGGCGGCGGCCATGTTCCTGTTTTTGCCGCGCACATCGCAGGCAAGCGTACTTACTTACGCCGTAAAAAAATGGCACGACGCGCCGGCCCCCGAAACAAGTCAAGTATCTCTTTCGCAAGGGTTTAGGTGGCTCTGAAAAGAGCCGTTTTGGTTGTTGGTGTGCCGCTTCTTACGCGCGCTCCCCGCGGATGCGGCGTGCGAGCTGGATGTCCTTTGGCATGATGGTGACGCGCTTGGCGTGGATCGCGCACAAGTTGGTGTCCTCGAAGAGGCCGACCAGGTAGGCCTCGCTGGCCTCCTGCAGAGCCATCACGGCGCTGCTCTGGAAGCGCAGGTCGGTCTTGAAGTCCTGAGCGATCTCGCGCACCAGCCGCTGGAAGGGCAGCTTGCGGATGAGAAGCTCGGTCGACTTCTGGTAACGCCTGATCTCACGGAGGGCCACAGTTCCTGGCCTGTACCGATGGGGCTTCTTCACGCCCCCGGTAGCCGGCGCGCTCTTGCGAGCGGCCTTGGTGGCCAGTTGCTTACGTGGCGCCTTGCCTCCGGTCGACTTGCGAGCTGTTTGCTTGGTACGTGCCATTCTACTCTGTCTCGTTGCTACCGCGCCGGCTGCTGCTGTCAGACTGATGAGCCGAAAGCTTTCGGTGGGACTTTTATACCTTCGGGGACTCGCGCCCATTGGTTTGCCAAATTCCGACTCGGCCAATCAGCGCTTTGATCTCGCCGCACCGGCCAAGCGGCCGGCCGCGAAACGAGTGTATTTCTGCGCAAAAACGAGCGCCGCCAAGGCCCCGGGCCTGGCCTAGCCTAGCCGCCCCTTCTCGCAAAATTCTCTCCCGCCAAGTATGGGTGGCCCTGAAAAGGGCCGATTTTGTTGTTGTTGCCGCTTGTGACAAGTCCGAAAGGTGCTGGCAGCCTAGCCTCCGAAGCCGTACAGGGTGCGTCCCTGGCGTTTCAGGGCGTAGACGACGTCCAATGCCGTGACCGTCTTCCTCTTGGCGTGCTCGGTGTAGGTGACAGCGTCGCGGATCACGTTCTCGAGGAAGACCTTGAGCACGCCGCGAGTCTCCTCGTAGATGAGACCCGAAATTCGCTTGACTCCGCCACGGCGGGCAAGACGCCTGATCGCAGGCTTGGTAATGCCCTGGATGTTGTCACGCAGCACCTTCCTGTGCCTCTTCGCGCCTCCCTTTCCCAATCCTTTGCCACCTTTGCCGCGTCCTGACATGATGACGATAACGTTGTTGTTTCCGTTGTGGTGCGTCTCCAGGCCCGCCTCCGGCTTATAAAGTATGAAAACGAACGTAAGCGAAGCGAATATGCACAATATGTCCGCATTCGGCGCAGCGGAGCCATGGCTCGGCAACGAATGGTAGGAATTTCAGTTTCGAAAGGCTAAGTGCGACTGGCGCGCGCAAAACACGAGTTGTTTTTCCCTTTGCGAAAGTGTGGGTGGCCCTGAAAAGAGCCGTTTTTGTTGCGCGCGGAAAATCTACCGCGCTCCGCTCTACTTCTTGGTCGCCTTCTTGGCGGCAGGCTTTTTGGCCTGCTTCTTGGCTGCCGGTTTCTTCGCCTTCACAGCCGTCTTCTTGGGTGACTTCTTAGCCGCCGCAGCCGGGGCCCTTTTCGCTTGCTTGGCCGCCTTCTTGGGTGACGACTTCTTGCCCGCCGCCGCCTTCTTGGCAGGCGCTTTTTTGGCGGCCGGCTTCTTTTTCGGGGACTTCTTCGCGTCCTTCTTGGCTGCGGCCGCCTTGGGCTTGTCCGCCTTCTTGCCGGCTGCTGCCTTGGGCTTCTTCTTCTTCTTGCCCTCGCCGGCCTGCGGCTTCACGAGCTTGAAGGAGCCGGACGCGCCGGTGCCCTTGGTGCGTGCCAACTGGCCCTTTTCGGCAAGGCGCCGCAGCGCCAGCTTGATATGGCTGTCGGCCGAGTCACCCACCTTGTAGTTGGCCTTGATGTACTTGGCGATCGCCTGGCGCGACGAGCCGCCCCTCTCCTTCAGCTGCGCGATGGCAGCGCTGATCATCTCCTGGTATGTGGGGTGCGCCTTGGGCGCGGCCGCCTTCTTGCTGGCCTGCTTCTTTCCTGCGCTCTTCGCGTCGGACATTTTGATTTCTGCTAGTGACTGACTGACTGACTGACAAAGAAATGACGTTTGCCGGTCGAGCGGCTTCGACGCGTATTTGTACGGCGTGTCCGCACTAACGCGAAACGACGTTTCGGAAAGCCCGCCGACGGTGCGGGTGCTACTTGCTGTTTGTGCTTGAATCGCCTAAACGCGGGCCTGCCCAAGCGCGGCCCCAGGTCGCTCGGCGTCGGCCTGTGCCCTGTCGAGGAGCGTAGCGCTCAGGGCGCACGCCAGCGCAATTGCAGACCGGCACCGCGCCGCCGCGCTCCACGGGGGGCTCAGGAGCGAGGCGGCAAGGTGTGCGGTGCGCCCGGTCGAGTGCAGGCGTGGCCTTCACGCGGGCGTGGGCCCGGGTGGGACGGATTCAGGCGATTTCTCTTGTCGAAAACGCAAGTCCCAGGTGGCCCGGAGCTCGTGGCACCGGGCACTGTCCGGTGCGGTGGTGCGGGTCGAAGTGGTGGGGCCGCCAAGGCCGCGGGTTAGTACAGGTTGGGCCCGGCGCGTGCGCAGCAGGGGTCACGCCGCTGGTCGGGCCACCAGAGCGAAAGAGAGAGGGCCGAAAGTGAGACAGCACGCGTGTTTGGTTGTTTGGTTGTTTGCCTTGGCCCTTGGCCTCGCGCCCGTTGATTGCGTTTTGTCGACGCATTTGCACGGGTTCGGCTCGTCGGTGGGGCGGGTGGCGCCTGACGGTTGTCGTTAGTTCGCCGGTCGGCTTGCTGCACCACGTTTCAGTATTTTGTTTCGCCAGTTTGCGCGGCTTTTGCGGTTCGATGCGCGCGTGGGTATTGGCAGGAGGCGAAATCGTGCGGCGCACGTAAAGCCGAGCGCGCGGTGTTGCCGCTTTGTCCATCTTTTCCTATTTCTCTGGCTTGCGGCAGGTTATGACGCACTTGTGTTCCTTTTAATGGCTGTAAAATCGTTCGCGGTCTGGGGTTTTTCCCTCGGGCTACTGGTTGAGTTTCGGTTCGGCGAGGTCGGGTCGTTTTTTTTCCGAGTGGCAGCGGAACTGAACTGGGCTGGCAACGGCGCAGTTTTGGGGGCATTGAAAACAAACAGTGTTTGCCTGTCGACTCGACTCGCGAAAAAGCGGCTAGATCGAGGGTGGTCCCAACGCTGAAGTGGCCAACACAAAAAGCAAAGTGCGCTTTGCCGTGGCGGCGGTACATTGTGCGCAACGACATTTTTTGGTTTTTGTTTTTTCTTGTTGGCACGGAGCAAAATGAGAAGGGAAAAAAAAGCAAAAAAACAGAAACGACAAGAAAGTCGGCAAAGCAGGCCTTTCGGCGCTCGCGATTGATTCTCTCCCTGAACGATCGGGTGGCTCTGAAAAGAGCCGTTTTGGTTGGCGGCGGCGGCGGCGCTCGCTGAGGATGAGGCCCCCCGCGGCGGCGCTTGCTGCTGGTGGTGGTGGCTTGCTTACTTGGAGCTGGTGTACTTGGTGACGGCCTTGGTGCCTTCGGACACCGCGTGCTTGGCCAATTCGCCGGGCAGGAGCAGACGGACCGAGGTCTGGATCTCGCGGCTGCTGATGGTCGACCGCTTGTTGTAGAGCGACAGGCGCGACGCCTCGCCGGCGATGCGCTCGAACACGTCGTTGACGAACGAGTTCATGATGCCCATCGCCCGGCTCGAGATGCCGGTGTCGGGGTGCACCTGCTTCAACACCTTGTAAATGTAGATGCTGAAGGTCTCGCGTCTGCGCTTTCGCCGCTTCTTGGTCTTGTCGGCCGGCGCGGCCTTCTTCACTGCCTTCTTGGTGCCTTTGCTAGCTGCCATGCTGCTGCTCACTGAATTTCTTTCGAAAGGAAACGAACTGAGCGGCTCTCCGGCCACCGCGGGCATTTATAGGCGCTCCATGCAAATGAGGCGTCCGTCCTCCCGACGAGCGGCGCTCCCGGGAGCAAAAGGAAACAATGGCCCCTTGTGGTCGAGTCGTGATCCGAGCGTGATCGGAGTGCGAGAGAATTTCGACAAAGGCGAGAGCTATAAAAGGAGAAGGGCGGCGAGTGGCAGGCATTCGACCTTGTTTGGTTTGTCATTCGCTCAGCTAAGCAGGCAAACAATCAGCAGTCAGCAATATGTCAGGACGTGGTAAAGGTGGCGGTAAGTCCAAGGCAAAGCCCAAAAGCCGATCGTCGCGCGCTGGACTGCAGTTCCCGGTCGGTCGTGTGCACAGGCTTCTGCGCAACGGCAACTACTCGGACCGGGTGGGAGCTGGCGCGCCCGTGTATCTGGCCGCGGTGCTTGAATACCTTAGCGCCGAGGTTCTCGAGTTGGCCGGCAACGCAGCCCGCGACAACAAGAAGACCCGCATCATCCCGCGCCACCTGCAGTTGGCCATCCGCAACGACGAGGAGCTGAACAAGCTGCTCAGCGGAGTCACCGTTGCGCAGGGCGGCGTCCTGCCCAATATCCAGGCCGTCCTTCTGCCAAAGAAGACCTCCAAGAAAGCCTAAATCGTCGCCCCTGTCTCGTACGTGGTGCAAACCGAAAAACGGCTCTTTTCAGAGCCACCCGAATTTTTCGCAAAAGAGATTTCAAGATGGCCGCCCCCCCCCCCCGCTGCGGCCCGGGACCGTGCATTGCTCGCCCCGAACGAATGTCTTCCTTGTAGCCTTTGCCCAATTTTTGCGATGGCAAACTATTTCGACCAATTGAAACCGCATTCCAATTTCACAACACAGCCCTACATGACGTCACTGTGCACCCTGTTGCCTTTGTCGTCGAGTTCGACCAGGGCTCCGGCTCCGGGCGAAACGAGCCTTTAATGTGCGTCATTCATGCTCCAGCGAGCAACTGTCCTCGCGCAATTGAATTTCACCCAACGAAACGAAATGCCATTTCGAAACACGGCAAAAGAGACTAGCCGGCGGCGGCCATGTTCCTGTTTTTGCCGCGCACATCGCAGGCAAGCGTACTTACTTACGCCGTAAAAAAATGGCACGACGCGCCGGCCCCCGAAACAAGTCAAGTATCTCTTTCGCAAGGGTTTAGGTGGCTCTGAAAAGAGCCGTTTTGGTTGTTGGTGTGCCGCTTCTTACGCGCGCTCCCCGCGGATGCGGCGTGCGAGCTGGATGTCCTTTGGCATGATGGTGACGCGCTTGGCGTGGATCGCGCACAAGTTGGTGTCCTCGAAGAGGCCGACCAGGTAGGCCTCGCTGGCCTCCTGCAGAGCCATCACGGCGCTGCTCTGGAAGCGCAGGTCGGTCTTGAAGTCCTGAGCGATCTCGCGCACCAGCCGCTGGAAGGGCAGCTTGCGGATGAGAAGCTCGGTCGACTTCTGGTAACGCCTGATCTCACGGAGGGCCACAGTTCCTGGCCTGTACCGATGGGGCTTCTTCACGCCCCCGGTAGCCGGCGCGCTCTTGCGAGCGGCCTTGGTGGCCAGTTGCTTACGTGGCGCCTTGCCTCCGGTCGACTTGCGAGCTGTTTGCTTGGTACGTGCCATTCTACTCTGTCTCGTTGCTACCGCGCCGGCTGCTGCTGTCAGACTGATGAGCCGAAAGCTTTCGGTGGGACTTTTATACCTTCGGGGACTCGCGCCCATTGGTTTGCCAAATTCCGACTCGGCCAATCAGCGCTTTGATCTCGCCGCACCGGCCAAGCGGCCGGCCGCGAAACGAGTGTATTTCTGCGCAAAAACGAGCGCCGCCAAGGCCCCGGGCCTGGCCTAGCCTAGCCGCCCCTTCTCGCAAAATTCTCTCCCGCCAAGTATGGGTGGCCCTGAAAAGGGCCGATTTTGTTGTTGTTGCCGCTTGTGACAAGTCCGAAAGGTGCTGGCAGCCTAGCCTCCGAAGCCGTACAGGGTGCGTCCCTGGCGTTTCAGGGCGTAGACGACGTCCAATGCCGTGACCGTCTTCCTCTTGGCGTGCTCGGTGTAGGTGACAGCGTCGCGGATCACGTTCTCGAGGAAGACCTTGAGCACGCCGCGAGTCTCCTCGTAGATGAGACCCGAAATTCGCTTGACTCCGCCACGGCGGGCAAGACGCCTGATCGCAGGCTTGGTAATGCCCTGGATGTTGTCACGCAGCACCTTCCTGTGCCTCTTCGCGCCTCCCTTTCCCAATCCTTTGCCACCTTTGCCGCGTCCTGACATGATGACGATAACGTTGTTGTTTCCGTTGTGGTGCGTCTCCAGGCCCGCCTCCGGCTTATAAAGTATGAAAACGAACGTAAGCGAAGCGAATATGCACAATATGTCCGCATTCGGCGCAGCGGAGCCATGGCTCGGCAACGAATGGTAGGAATTTCAGTTTCGAAAGGCTAAGTGCGACTGGCGCGCGCAAAACACGAGTTGTTTTTCCCTTTGCGAAAGTGTGGGTGGCCCTGAAAAGAGCCGTTTTTGTTGCGCGCGGAAAATCTACCGCGCTCCGCTCTACTTCTTGGTCGCCTTCTTGGCGGCAGGCTTTTTGGCCTGCTTCTTGGCTGCCGGTTTCTTCGCCTTCACAGCCGTCTTCTTGGGTGACTTCTTAGCCGCCGCAGCCGGGGCCCTTTTCGCTTGCTTGGCCGCCTTCTTGGGTGACGACTTCTTGCCCGCCGCCGCCTTCTTGGCAGGCGCTTTTTTGGCGGCCGGCTTCTTTTTCGGGGACTTCTTCGCGTCCTTCTTGGCTGCGGCCGCCTTGGGCTTGTCCGCCTTCTTGCCGGCTGCTGCCTTGGGCTTCTTCTTCTTCTTGCCCTCGCCGGCCTGCGGCTTCACGAGCTTGAAGGAGCCGGACGCGCCGGTGCCCTTGGTGCGTGCCAACTGGCCCTTTTCGGCAAGGCGCCGCAGCGCCAGCTTGATATGGCTGTCGGCCGAGTCACCCACCTTGTAGTTGGCCTTGATGTACTTGGCGATCGCCTGGCGCGACGAGCCGCCCCTCTCCTTCAGCTGCGCGATGGCAGCGCTGATCATCTCCTGGTATGTGGGGTGCGCCTTGGGCGCGGCCGCCTTCTTGCTGGCCTGCTTCTTTCCTGCGCTCTTCGCGTCGGACATTTTGATTTCTGCTAGTGACTGACTGACTGACTGACAAAGAAATGACGTTTGCCGGTCGAGCGGCTTCGACGCGTATTTGTACGGCGTGTCCGCACTAACGCGAAACGACGTTTCGGAAAGCCCGCCGACGGTGCGGGTGCTACTTGCTGTTTGTGCTTGAATCGCCTAAACGCGGGCCTGCCCAAGTGCGGCCCCAGGTCGCTCGGCGTCGGCCTGTGCCCTGTCGAGGAGCGTAGCGCTCAGGGCGCACGCCAGCGCAATTGCAGACCGGCACCGCGCCGCCGCGCTCCACGGGGGGCTCAGGAGCGAGGCGGCAAGGTGTGCGGTGCGCCCGGTCGAGTGCAGGCGTGGCCTTCACGCGGGCGTGGGCCCGGGTGGGACGGATTCAGGCGATTTCTCTTGTCGAAAACGCAAGTCCCAGGTGGCCCGGAGCTCGTGGCACCGGGCACTGTCCGGTGCGGTGGTGCGGGTCGAAGTGGTGGGGCCGCCAAGGCCGCGGGTTAGTACAGGTTGGGCCCGGCGCGTGCGCAGCAGGGGTCACGCCGCTGGTCGGGCCACCAGAGCGAAAGAGAGAGGGCCGAAAGTGAGACAGCACGCGTGTTTGGTTGTTTGGTTGTTTGCCTTGGCCCTTGGCCTCGCGCCCGTTGATTGCGTTTTGTCGACGCATTTGCACGGGTTCGGCTCGTCGGTGGGGCGGGTGGCGCCTGACGGTTGTCGTTAGTTCGCCGGTCGGCTTGCTGCACCACGTTTCAGTATTTTGTTTCGCCAGTTTGCGCGGCTTTTGCGGTTCGATGCGCGCGTGGGTATTGGCAGGAGGCGAAATCGTGCGGCGCACGTAAAGCCGAGCGCGCGGTGTTGCCGCTTTGTCCATCTTTTCCTATTTCTCTGGCTTGCGGCAGGTTATGACGCACTTGTGTTCCTTTTAATGGCTGTAAAATCGTTCGCGGTCTGGGGTTTTTCCCTCGGGCTACTGGTTGAGTTTCGGTTCGGCGAGGTCGGGTCGTTTTTTTTCCGAGTGGCAGCGGAACTGAACTGGGCTGGCAACGGCGCAGTTTTGGGGGCATTGAAAACAAACAGTGTTTGCCTGTCGACTCGACTCGCGAAAAAGCGGCTAGATCGAGGGTGGTCCCAACGCTGAAGTGGCCAACACAAAAAGCAAAGTGCGCTTTGCCGTGGCGGCGGTACATTGTGCGCAACGACATTTTTTGGTTTTTGTTTTTTCTTGTTGGCACGGAGCAAAATGAGAAGGGAAAAAAAAGCAAAAAAACAGAAACGACAAGAAAGTCGGCAAAGCAGGCCTTTCGGCGCTCGCGATTGATTCTCTCCCTGAACGATCGGGTGGCTCTGAAAAGAGCCGTTTTGGTTGGCGGCGGCGGCGGCGCTCGCTGAGGATGAGGCCCCCCGCGGCGGCGCTTGCTGCTGGTGGTGGTGGCTTGCTTACTTGGAGCTGGTGTACTTGGTGACGGCCTTGGTGCCTTCGGACACCGCGTGCTTGGCCAATTCGCCGGGCAGGAGCAGACGGACCGAGGTCTGGATCTCGCGGCTGCTGATGGTCGACCGCTTGTTGTAGAGCGACAGGCGCGACGCCTCGCCGGCGATGCGCTCGAACACGTCGTTGACGAACGAGTTCATGATGCCCATCGCCCGGCTCGAGATGCCGGTGTCGGGGTGCACCTGCTTCAACACCTTGTAAATGTAGATGCTGAAGGTCTCGCGTCTGCGCTTTCGCCGCTTCTTGGTCTTGTCGGCCGGCGCGGCCTTCTTCACTGCCTTCTTGGTGCCTTTGCTAGCTGCCATGCTGCTGCTCACTGAATTTCTTTCGAAAGGAAACGAACTGAGCGGCTCTCCGGCCACCGCGGGCATTTATAGGCGCTCCATGCAAATGAGGCGTCCGTCCTCCCGACGAGCGGCGCTCCCGGGAGCAAAAGGAAACAATGGCCCCTTGTGGTCGAGTCGTGATCCGAGCGTGATCGGAGTGCGAGAGAATTTCGACAAAGGCGAGAGCTATAAAAGGAGAAGGGCGGCGAGTGGCAGGCATTCGACCTTGTTTGGTTTGTCATTCGCTCAGCTAAGCAGGCAAACAATCAGCAGTCAGCAATATGTCAGGACGTGGTAAAGGTGGCGGTAAGTCCAAGGCAAAGCCCAAAAGCCGATCGTCGCGCGCTGGACTGCAGTTCCCGGTCGGTCGTGTGCACAGGCTTCTGCGCAACGGCAACTACTCGGACCGGGTGGGAGCTGGCGCGCCCGTGTATCTGGCCGCGGTGCTTGAATACCTTAGCGCCGAGGTTCTCGAGTTGGCCGGCAACGCAGCCCGCGACAACAAGAAGACCCGCATCATCCCGCGCCACCTGCAGTTGGCCATCCGCAACGACGAGGAGCTGAACAAGCTGCTCAGCGGAGTCACCGTTGCGCAGGGCGGCGTCCTGCCCAATATCCAGGCCGTCCTTCTGCCAAAGAAGACCTCCAAGAAAGCCTAAATCGTCGCCCCTGTCTCGTACGTGGTGCAAACCGAAAAACGGCTCTTTTCAGAGCCACCCGAATTTTTCGCAAAAGAGATTTCAAGATGGCCGCCCCCCCCCCCCGCTGCGGCCCGGGACCGTGCATTGCTCGCCCCGAACGAATGTCTTCCTTGTAGCCTTTGCCCAATTTTTGCGATGGCAAACTATTTCGACCAATTGAAACCGCATTCCAATTTCACAACACAGCCCTACATGACGTCACTGTGCACCCTGTTGCCTTTGTCGTCGAGTTCGACCAGGGCTCCGGCTCCGGGCGAAACGAGCCTTTAATGTGCGTCATTCATGCTCCAGCGAGCAACTGTCCTCGCGCAATTGAATTTCACCCAACGAAACGAAATGCCATTTCGAAACACGGCAAAAGAGACTAGCCGGCGGCGGCCATGTTCCTGTTTTTGCCGCGCACATCGCAGGCAAGCGTACTTACTTACGCCGTAAAAAAATGGCACGACGCGCCGGCCCCCGAAACAAGTCAAGTATCTCTTTCGCAAGGGTTTAGGTGGCTCTGAAAAGAGCCGTTTTGGTTGTTGGTGTGCCGCTTCTTACGCGCGCTCCCCGCGGATGCGGCGTGCGAGCTGGATGTCCTTTGGCATGATGGTGACGCGCTTGGCGTGGATCGCGCACAAGTTGGTGTCCTCGAAGAGGCCGACCAGGTAGGCCTCGCTGGCCTCCTGCAGAGCCATCACGGCGCTGCTCTGGAAGCGCAGGTCGGTCTTGAAGTCCTGAGCGATCTCGCGCACCAGCCGCTGGAAGGGCAGCTTGCGGATGAGAAGCTCGGTCGACTTCTGGTAACGCCTGATCTCACGGAGGGCCACAGTTCCTGGCCTGTACCGATGGGGCTTCTTCACGCCCCCGGTAGCCGGCGCGCTCTTGCGAGCGGCCTTGGTGGCCAGTTGCTTACGTGGCGCCTTGCCTCCGGTCGACTTGCGAGCTGTTTGCTTGGTACGTGCCATTCTACTCTGTCTCGTTGCTACCGCGCCGGCTGCTGCTGTCAGACTGATGAGCCGAAAGCTTTCGGTGGGACTTTTATACCTTCGGGGACTCGCGCCCATTGGTTTGCCAAATTCCGACTCGGCCAATCAGCGCTTTGATCTCGCCGCACCGGCCAAGCGGCCGGCCGCGAAACGAGTGTATTTCTGCGCAAAAACGAGCGCCGCCAAGGCCCCGGGCCTGGCCTAGCCTAGCCGCCCCTTCTCGCAAAATTCTCTCCCGCCAAGTATGGGTGGCCCTGAAAAGGGCCGATTTTGTTGTTGTTGCCGCTTGTGACAAGTCCGAAAGGTGCTGGCAGCCTAGCCTCCGAAGCCGTACAGGGTGCGTCCCTGGCGTTTCAGGGCGTAGACGACGTCCAATGCCGTGACCGTCTTCCTCTTGGCGTGCTCGGTGTAGGTGACAGCGTCGCGGATCACGTTCTCGAGGAAGACCTTGAGCACGCCGCGAGTCTCCTCGTAGATGAGACCCGAAATTCGCTTGACTCCGCCACGGCGGGCAAGACGCCTGATCGCAGGCTTGGTAATGCCCTGGATGTTGTCACGCAGCACCTTCCTGTGCCTCTTCGCGCCTCCCTTTCCCAATCCTTTGCCACCTTTTTTTTTTTTTTTTTTTTTTTTTTTTTTTTTTTTTATTCGAGCGCTTAACTCGCTACGAAAAAAGAAACACGATACAAGAACAAAATACGTCAACAAAAAAAAGGGGAGAGACAGAGAATTAATAGTTTACAAGGGTGGGTGGGTACAATAGGTGGGTGTTTAGCGTATCTTTCTGTATAGATTAAGAAGGGTATAAATTAGAATAGTGTGCGCGCGTAGTGTAACTTGAGGGGAATAAAGGAAAAAAAAATAATAATAATAATAAATAAATAAATAAATGAATAAATAAATAAATAAATAAAAGATACGAAGAAAGGTCAGATACATGGAAGTCGTACACACAGCAACGAAGTAAACAAAGACGATAGAAAAATAAAGAAAGGGGGAATTTTAAAGCTAGAAATAGTAGTAGCGGCGTAAAGTAAACAAAGACAATAGAAAACATACGAGGGGAAATTTAAGGATAGAAATAGTGGCTACGGCGTAAAGTAAACAAAGACAATAGAAAACTTACGAGGGGAATTTTAAAGATAGAACTAGTGGATACAGCGAAAGGTAAACAACGACAATAGAAAACATACGATGAGATTTTAAATATAGAGATAGTAAATAGGGCGAAAAGTAAACAAACACAATAGAGATCATACAAGGGGATTTTTTTACGCAAAGAGGAATGTAAACAAAGGCGGTAGAATTCTAACGAAAATACGGGGATATTTTTTTAATTTAACACGAAAGGAAGAAACACAGAGGCAGTACATAACGAGGCTGTTTTACGTGTGCAAACAGGAGAAAAAACACATTCAATCGCAGAGAAGTGCCCAAAGGCGCAAAAATACACAAAGGCGCAAAACAACTACACAAAGTGGAGATAGGCGTAGCATAATTTCTTGTTATACAAAGTGTTACACGCAATAGAAGGGATAAGTCTTGTTTTTATCTAAATGGGAGGACAAAAAGCCGTATGGTATATTTACACGCGGATTTGCAAAAACACGTAAAGAATAGATTTATGCAAAATGAATTTTTGGGATACGCAATATAAATACAATAAATAGTGCGTGAAACTCGTGTTGAAGCACAGTAAAGGTTCTGGGGCTTGGCGCGACAGCTAATTCTTTATTATTTTATATTTTTATCAAATTGATAGCTTTAACGGCGTTGGCCATGACCTCCAAGTGGATAGAGTTTGGCCTGTTCCGCTGGATAGAAAGTTTAGAGTGTAAAGAGCGGATTAGGGATCGGGCTAGGTCTTTGTCAAGTGTGGGGCTGATGGAGTGGGTTTCGGCTTTTATTTTGTTACGGGTTTTCCATATCGCATGGGAGAGGGTTGAATTCAGTAGGGATATAAGTGTGTGTTCGGATGCTGAAGGGTGGTCGGGTTTAATAAATTCATAGTGGGAGGGGGTGTCAAAGTAGGTGGTTGGATTTCCGGTTGTTTTGGTGAAGATTTTTTTTGCAAGGGTGAGGAGGCTTTGTATTTGGGGGCAGGTGTGGAAAAGGTGGTCGTAGGTTTCGAAATGGGTGTTGCAAAGGTAGCAGTTTGTGTCCTTGTCAAGAAAGAATATGGTGAATTTACAGTGTAGGGGTAGGGTTTTTTGTTTGAGTCGGTAGTTGAAGGTTTTAATGTAGTTGGGGTGAATTGGGTGGTGGATGAGGGACCAATCGGTGGGATTCGTGGGGTCGGGGTCAGGGTTGACTAATCTAGTGTAGAGTGGTTTGGATTTTGGGGATAACAGTTCGGATTGTGTTGGGTTCAGTTTTGCAAGTAGCGACAAGGTGGTCTGGTAAAAGGGGGAAGGTTTGTTTGAGTGGGGAAGGTAGTTTCTGGTGCGGAGGTTAAAAAGTCTGGAGATGGGGTGTCCAACGTGGTACTCGAGTAGGGAAAGCTGGGGTGTTGTCGGGGTATCAAAAATTCTGTGCAAGAGGTATTTCCGTAGGGGTGCAAGAAAAAAAATGTCTGTGTATAAGGGAATGTTGGCGACGTCGTAACCACCAAGGTCACGACGTGCGGATAGGGTTTTTATTGGGAGGGGAGGATTTGGGTAGGCTGAAATGAAGTCTACCACAATGCCATCGACTGTTTCTCGCTGCGTGGGTGGAAGTGGGTAGGTTCGTGCCAGGTATGAGAGTTTGGGGAGAAGCAGGGTTTTGGTTAAAATGCTCTTGGCGTCGTAGGTGAGGAAAGGGTGTTTGAGGGACGTGGAGGTTTCTTTAAGGGAGCAGATGGCGTTTCTCCATGCTGCGGTGATGGATTTGGGGTGGCCGATGGGAATGTTGAGAGGGGTGATTACAGTCGGGTTCCAGTTGATATCGGGGAGGTTTGGAGAGTTTGGGGGGCAGAGGGTAGCAATCGCCTGGGTTTTGGTGGGGTTTAGGGCTAAGCCGGTAATCAGGGTGAAACGGGATATTAATTGAAAGGATGTTTCTAGGGAATGGGAGCCGGCCACCGCAAGGGTGACGTCGTCCGCAAAGGCGATTGCTTTTGGTGTGTTTCGACAAGGGGCTGGGACAGGTGATATCGGAGGGTGGTTTTGGATGGCAGCGAGTAATGGGTCGATGGCAATCAGGAAGAGGGTCAAGCTCAGCGGGTCGCCTTGCCGGACACCTCTCCTGATCGGGAAGCCCGTTGTGGCAAAACCATTGAGGAGGGTGTGTGAGTAAGCGGTGGTCTGCAGAGAAAGAATGTAATTGACAAAGGTAGGGGGAAAACGTTTTCGGGTAAGTTGTAATTTTAACCAGGTGTAGGAAATGGAGTCAAAGGCTTTTTGGAAGTCGAGCGAAACAAAAAAGGAATCAGAGGAACGGGATGTGGCTTCATGAAATAGGTCGCGGAGGAGGGTTGTGGCGTCGGAGGTGGTCGAATTGGGTTGTGCAAATTGGTTTTGGGAAACTATCTGGGAAAGGAAGGGTTTGATGCGGAGGTTTAGGGTTTTTTGTAGTATTTTTAGGTCGGCGTTCAGGAGGGATATGGGGCGGTAGTTTGTGAGGAGGGATGGGTTGTTCTTCTTGTGGATTAGGGTGAGGTGTCCAAGGTTGAATTCTAAAGGGGTATAGGCGTTGAGGTACGCGTAGTCCAGGGCTTGGGTGAGGTCAGCCCCGATTAGGTCCCAGTAGAGCGAGTAAAACTCGATACTGAGACCGTCGGGACCCGGGGTTTTGCCGTTTGGGAAAAGGGATATGGTATTTTTTATTTCGCTTTTCGATAATGGTTGGGATAGGGATTGGGTTTGGTCTTCCGGTATGGGGTTGAGTGGTTGTTTCAAAAAGATATTGTCCGGGGGTGGGATAGGTTTGTTTTGGTCCGAGTAGAGGTCTGTGAAAAAGCGGTGAGTATGGGAAAGCATTTCCTTGGGTGTGGTTAGGGGAAGTCCAAGGTCGTTTTCCAGTTCGGTTATCGGGGGGTGTCGTTTGGAGGGGAGGAGTTGTGAGTAAAGGGTTTTGTCTGCCATGTGTTTGAAATGGGGGTCAGAAGCGAGGGATTTAATTAGATGGGATCGGGCGGTGTCGAGGTGGAGAGTTGCGAGGGATTTTTTTACAGCAAGGAAGGTTTTGTAGTTTTCAGAGGAAGGGTCGTCGTTGAGGGTTTGCCGAAGGGTGTTAAGTTGGGTCTGGAGGTTGTGGGTATGGGTACGCTGTTCTTGGGCAATTCGTTTTGAGTGGGTTTGGATAAGTTTTTTGAATTTTACTTTAAGGGTCAACCAGAAGTCCAAGGGATTGGGGTGGAATGGGGCAAGGGTTTTCCATACGGGGTAAAGTTGTCGGAGGTGTTTTTGGAAGTGAGGATCGTGAAGGGTGTTGACGTTGTTTTTCCAAGTGCCTCTGCCCCTGGGTGGGGCAGAGACTAGGTTCAGGGTAAGGATTACAAGGTCGTGGTCTGAAAGGGATGTTGGGAGGAAGGTGTGTTGTTTTGGGGTGAGGGCTGGAGATATGTAAATGCGGTCGATTCGGGATTGGGTGTTAGGTGCTCGACGGGTGAATTGGCGTAGGGTGGGGTGGAGTAACCGAAAAGAGTCCTGCAGGTGAAAGGTTGCTAGAAGGTTCTGTAGTGTTTTATTAGGAGGGTGGGTATGGCTGGGGGGATATCTGTCAAGAGAGGGGTTTTCTACACAGTTGAAGTCGCCGGTTAGGATGATAGGGTGGGGTGAATTAATGTAAGGGTATAGTGAGTCGAAAAAGGTGTTGCGGGCTTGATGACTTTTACTGCCGGAGGGTGCATAAATGTTTACGATATGGATGGTGTGGGTTCGGGTAGATATGTCGGTCGTAATAATACGACCGGTGGAGTCAGAAATAGAATTTAGAATGGAAATACTAGAGGAGTTTAGAAGAACTGCGACACCGCCGCTGGCTGAGCCTTTGTGCGGTGCCGAGTTTAAGAGGATGGGGCCGGAAGTCCATTCGGACTTCCACAGGGATTCGGTTTGGGGGGTAGAGTGGGTTTCTTGGAGGCAAAAAAGGTCAAAGTTTAAAGAGGACAGATGACGGAACAGGGCGTGGCGTTTGGAGGCCTGGCCTATGCCGTTTACATTCAGCGTACAGATTTTTAGATAACTGGTCGGCGCCATTTTAACGTTTGAATGAAAAGGGGAACAATAAGGTAACACAGTTTTTTTTAAAAAAAGGTGGCGTTAAAATCTGACGGTATGCGAGCTTTGCATGAGCAGAGAATTCGTTCATCGCGCGCTAAATTGTAACAATTTCCGCAAGTGCATTGTATTAGTAGTCTTTTACACTTTTTATTGGTACACTGCGATGGGCTTTTATAGTTCTGTTCTGTGGCGAAAGTGCCACATTTGCACTTAATGTGCATTGTGCCGCACAAACAACGCATGTTTCTACCTTCGTATGCTGTAAGGCAGCAATTTGTCCGGTTCTTCGGCGGTGTCGCTGCTGGTCGTTTCCTCCTCCGGACGATCTTGTATCCTTCCTCCTGTGGGGTGATGATCTCCTCTGGAAGCGATGTGTTCGGAAGGGGGACGACCCCTTCCTCATTTTCTTGGGTAATCCTGGGTGTTGAGGTCGTGGGCGCACTTGGCGCAGGCCCAGGAGAACCGGCTTGCTCAACCATATTTGGGAGCTTCGACCGCGGACTCCTGGGGTTGGTAGTTGGACCACCGACTCGCTCGACCTTTTCAGGGAGCACCTGTCGCGAGGTCAATGGAGGGGCCGACGTTGTTGTCTCCTCCTCGTCGTTGTTCTTCTTCTGACCACCGACTCGCTCGACCTGATCAGGGAGCACCTGTCGCGAGGTCTGGGGAGGGGATGTTGTTGCGATCTCCTCCGTATCCTTCTTCTGACCACCGACTCGCTCGACCTGATCAGGGAGCACCTGTCGCGAGGTCTGGGGAGGGGATGTTGTTGCGATCTCCTCCGTATCCTTCTTCTGACCACCGACTCGCTCGACCTGATCAGGGAGCACCTGTCGCGAGGTCTGGGGAGGGGATGTTGTTGCGATCTCCTCCGTTTCCGTGGCTAGACCACCGACTCGCTCAACCTGACCAGGGAGCACCTGTCGCGAGGTCTGGGGAGGGGATGTTGTTCCGATCTCCTCCGGTGCTTCAGCTGGAACATCAGGCTGTTCTTGGGTTTGCTGGGCCTGACGCTCCAGCAGCGACGGGCATTCCTCCTTCTTATGGCCTACGATCTGACAATAGGCACAAGCCCGTGGTTGGCCAGTGTAGAACATTAACACTGACCACTTTCCTAGAAAGATGCTTTCTGGGATGGGGCTTTCCGCGAGAACGGATCTCTTCATAAAGAAAGCCCGTTTCCCCAGAGACTTGCTCATCGGGTCTTTAACTCTGTAAGAACGCTCGACTGGAGCGTACGTTCTGTCCAGATAATCCACGATTTCTCGCATATCAATCCCTGGGGGACAGCGAGACATGACAACCTTCACTAGATTGTCAGCGTAGGCTGTGGCGTAATCCGCCCTTTGGCTGTTGGTCAGGGCGACCGCTAGATCTTTGGCCTTCGTCTCCGTGCTACAATAAAAAGTAACTCGGCCCTTCGGCAGTTGAATGATGCCGTCCAAGTCGGCTCGAAAATTGAACCTGATAGCCCGTAAAACTTCGTAAATCTCCTGTCTTTTCAGGCCAGGGTTAAAGCGGGCTTCCACCTCGACATTTCGGTCGAAAGCGAAAGGCTCTTGACCTTCATTTGCAGTGGTGGCTGTGGGAGCCAAACTCTTCTTTGTGGCGGCAGCGTAGGACATACTGGGCTGCTGTAAAAGCCACAACAAGAACTAGCCTCAAACAAAGAAAAGGCTGCACCAACCGGTGTCAAGTTGCACGAACCCGTGTGAAAGCGGGAAACAGCAACAAGCGGCTTCTCTAAACAAAGAAAACCTTCCTCGAACCGCTTGCAAGCGGACAAGAACAATGAAATTTCTGGGAAAACTTGTAAACAAGTTACCCACATGAAAATAACAAAAGCTGCCTCAAATCCAAAACTGAAAACAAGGCTGCAGGGTAGTCCTGAAAAGGACTCTTTATGTGTGTTCAATTCACCCAGAAAAAAGTGAAGAGAACGGACTATCTAAACAAAAATGTTACAAGAACAAACTCGTCTGGTTAGTAAAAGAATCGAAATCTATCAATAGCCTTTACTGTATCCTGATGATCTGTTCGACGATAACGTTGTTGTTTCCCTTGTGGTGCGTCTCCAGGCCCGCCTCCGGCTTATAAAGTATGAAAACGAACGTAAGCGAAGCGAATATGCACAATATGTCCGCATTCGGCGCAGCGGAGCCATGGCTCGGCAACGAATGGTAGGAATTTCAGTTTCGAAAGGCTAAGTGCGACTGGCGCGCGCAAAACACGAGTTGTTTTTCCCTTTGCGAAAGTGTGGGTGGCCCTGAAAAGAGCCGTTTTTGTTGCGCGCGGAAAATCTACCGCGCTCCGCTCTACTTCTTGGTCGCCTTCTTGGCGGCAGGCTTTTTGGCCTGCTTCTTGGCTGCCGGTTTCTTCGCCTTCACAGCCGTCTTCTTGGGTGACTTCTTAGCCGCCGCAGCCGGGGCCCTTTTCGCTTGCTTGGCCGCCTTCTTGGGTGACGACTTCTTGCCCGCCGCCGCCTTCTTGGCAGGCGCTTTTTTGGCGGCCGGCTTCTTTTTCGGGGACTTCTTCGCGTCCTTCTTGGCTGCGGCCGCCTTGGGCTTGTCCGCCTTCTTGCCGGCTGCTGCCTTGGGCTTCTTCTTCTTCTTGCCCTCGCCGGCCTGCGGCTTCACGAGCTTGAAGGAGCCGGACGCGCCGGTGCCCTTGGTGCGTGCCAACTGGCCCTTTTCGGCAAGGCGCCGCAGCGCCAGCTTGATATGGCTGTCGGCCGAGTCACCCACCTTGTAGTTGGCCTTGATGTACTTGGCGATCGCCTGGCGCGACGAGCCGCCCCTCTCCTTCAGCTGCGCGATGGCAGCGCTGATCATCTCCTGGTATGTGGGGTGCGCCTTGGGCGCGGCCGCCTTCTTGCTGGCCTGCTTCTTTCCTGCGCTCTTCGCGTCGGACATTTTGATTTCTGCTAGTGACTGACTGACTGACTGACAAAGAAATGACGTTTGCCGGTCGAGCGGCTTCGACGCGTATTTGTACGGCGTGTCCGCACTAACGCGAAACGACGTTTCGGAAAGCCCGCCGACGGTGCGGGTGCTACTTGCTGTTTGTGCTTGAATCGCCTAAACGCGGGCCTGCCCAAGCGCGGCCCCAGGTCGCTCGGCGTCGGCCTGTGCCCTGTCGAGGAGCGTAGCGCTCAGGGCGCACGCCAGCGCAATTGCAGACCGGCACCGCGCCGCCGCGCTCCACGGGGGGCTCAGGAGCGAGGCGGCAAGGTGTGCGGTGCGCCCGGTCGAGTGCAGGCGTGGCCTTCACGCGGGCGTGGGCCCGGGTGGGACGGATTCAGGCGATTTCTCTTGTCGAAAACGCAAGTCCCAGGTGGCCCGGAGCTCGTGGCACCGGGCACTGTCCGGTGCGGTGGTGCGGGTCGAAGTGGTGGGGCCGCCAAGGCCGCGGGTTAGTACAGGTTGGGCCCGGCGCGTGCGCAGCAGGGGTCACGCCGCTGGTCGGGCCACCAGAGCGAAAGAGAGAGGGCCGAAAGTGAGACAGCACGCGTGTTTGGTTGTTTGGTTGTTTGCCTTGGCCCTTGGCCTCGCGCCCGTTGATTGCGTTTTGTCGACGCATTTGCACGGGTTCGGCTCGTCGGTGGGGCGGGTGGCGCCTGACGGTTGTCGTTAGTTCGCCGGTCGGCTTGCTGCACCACGTTTCAGTATTTTGTTTCGCCAGTTTGCGCGGCTTTTGCGGTTCGATGCGCGCGTGGGTATTGGCAGGAGGCGAAATCGTGCGGCGCACGTAAAGCCGAGCGCGCGGTGTTGCCGCTTTGTCCATCTTTTCCTATTTCTCTGGCTTGCGGCAGGTTATGACGCACTTGTGTTCCTTTTAATGGCTGTAAAATCGTTCGCGGTCTGGGGTTTTTCCCTCGGGCTACTGGTTGAGTTTCGGTTCGGCGAGGTCGGGTCGTTTTTTTTCCGAGTGGCAGCGGAACTGAACTGGGCTGGCAACGGCGCAGTTTTGGGGGCATTGAAAACAAACAGTGTTTGCCTGTCGACTCGACTCGCGAAAAAGCGGCTAGATCGAGGGTGGTCCCAACGCTGAAGTGGCCAACACAAAAAGCAAAGTGCGCTTTGCCGTGGCGGCGGTACATTGTGCGCAACGACATTTTTTGGTTTTTGTTTTTTCTTGTTGGCACGGAGCAAAATGAGAAGGGAAAAAAAAGCAAAAAAACAGAAACGACAAGAAAGTCGGCAAAGCAGGCCTTTCGGCGCTCGCGATTGATTCTCTCCCTGAACGATCGGGTGGCTCTGAAAAGAGCCGTTTTGGTTGGCGGCGGCGGCGGCGCTCGCTGAGGATGAGGCCCCCCGCGGCGGCGCTTGCTGCTGGTGGTGGTGGCTTGCTTACTTGGAGCTGGTGTACTTGGTGACGGCCTTGGTGCCTTCGGACACCGCGTGCTTGGCCAATTCGCCGGGCAGGAGCAGACGGACCGAGGTCTGGATCTCGCGGCTGCTGATGGTCGACCGCTTGTTGTAGAGCGACAGGCGCGACGCCTCGCCGGCGATGCGCTCGAACACGTCGTTGACGAACGAGTTCATGATGCCCATCGCCCGGCTCGAGATGCCGGTGTCGGGGTGCACCTGCTTCAACACCTTGTAAATGTAGATGCTGAAGGTCTCGCGTCTGCGCTTTCGCCGCTTCTTGGTCTTGTCGGCCGGCGCGGCCTTCTTCACTGCCTTCTTGGTGCCTTTGCTAGCTGCCATGCTGCTGCTCACTGAATTTCTTTCGAAAGGAAACGAACTGAGCGGCTCTCCGGCCACCGCGGGCATTTATAGGCGCTCCATGCAAATGAGGCGTCCGTCCTCCCGACGAGCGGCGCTCCCGGGAGCAAAAGGAAACAATGGCCCCTTGTGGTCGAGTCGTGATCCGAGCGTGATCGGAGTGCGAGAGAATTTCGACAAAGGCGAGAGCTATAAAAGGAGAAGGGCGGCGAGTGGCAGGCATTCGACCTTGTTTGGTTTGTCATTCGCTCAGCTAAGCAGGCAAACAATCAGCAGTCAGCAATATGTCAGGACGTGGTAAAGGTGGCGGTAAGTCCAAGGCAAAGCCCAAAAGCCGATCGTCGCGCGCTGGACTGCAGTTCCCGGTCGGTCGTGTGCACAGGCTTCTGCGCAACGGCAACTACTCGGACCGGGTGGGAGCTGGCGCGCCCGTGTATCTGGCCGCGGTGCTTGAATACCTTAGCGCCGAGGTTCTCGAGTTGGCCGGCAACGCAGCCCGCGACAACAAGAAGACCCGCATCATCCCGCGCCACCTGCAGTTGGCCATCCGCAACGACGAGGAGCTGAACAAGCTGCTCAGCGGAGTCACCGTTGCGCAGGGCGGCGTCCTGCCCAATATCCAGGCCGTCCTTCTGCCAAAGAAGACCTCCAAGAAAGCCTAAATCGTCGCCCCTGTCTCGTACGTGGTGCAAACCGAAAAACGGCTCTTTTCAGAGCCACCCGAATTTTTCGCAAAAGAGATTTCAAGATGGCCGCCCCCCCCCCCCGCTGCGGCCCGGGACCGTGCATTGCTCGCCCCGAACGAATGTCTTCCTTGTAGCCTTTGCCCAATTTTTGCGATGGCAAACTATTTCGACCAATTGAAACCGCATTCCAATTTCACAACACAGCCCTACATGACGTCACTGTGCACCCTGTTGCCTTTGTCGTCGAGTTCGACCAGGGCTCCGGCTCCGGGCGAAACGAGCCTTTAATGTGCGTCATTCATGCTCCAGCGAGCAACTGTCCTCGCGCAATTGAATTTCACCCAACGAAACGAAATGCCATTTCGAAACACGGCAAAAGAGACTAGCCGGCGGCGGCCATGTTCCTGTTTTTGCCGCGCACATCGCAGGCAAGCGTACTTACTTACGCCGTAAAAAAATGGCACGACGCGCCGGCCCCCGAAACAAGTCAAGTATCTCTTTCGCAAGGGTTTAGGTGGCTCTGAAAAGAGCCGTTTTGGTTGTTGGTGTGCCGCTTCTTACGCGCGCTCCCCGCGGATGCGGCGTGCGAGCTGGATGTCCTTTGGCATGATGGTGACGCGCTTGGCGTGGATCGCGCACAAGTTGGTGTCCTCGAAGAGGCCGACCAGGTAGGCCTCGCTGGCCTCCTGCAGAGCCATCACGGCGCTGCTCTGGAAGCGCAGGTCGGTCTTGAAGTCCTGAGCGATCTCGCGCACCAGCCGCTGGAAGGGCAGCTTGCGGATGAGAAGCTCGGTCGACTTCTGGTAACGCCTGATCTCACGGAGGGCCACAGTTCCTGGCCTGTACCGATGGGGCTTCTTCACGCCCCCGGTAGCCGGCGCGCTCTTGCGAGCGGCCTTGGTGGCCAGTTGCTTACGTGGCGCCTTGCCTCCGGTCGACTTGCGAGCTGTTTGCTTGGTACGTGCCATTCTACTCTGTCTCGTTGCTACCGCGCCGGCTGCTGCTGTCAGACTGATGAGCCGAAAGCTTTCGGTGGGACTTTTATACCTTCGGGGACTCGCGCCCATTGGTTTGCCAAATTCCGACTCGGCCAATCAGCGCTTTGATCTCGCCGCACCGGCCAAGCGGCCGGCCGCGAAACGAGTGTATTTCTGCGCAAAAACGAGCGCCGCCAAGGCCCCGGGCCTGGCCTAGCCTAGCCGCCCCTTCTCGCAAAATTCTCTCCCGCCAAGTATGGGTGGCCCTGAAAAGGGCCGATTTTGTTGTTGTTGCCGCTTGTGACAAGTCCGAAAGGTGCTGGCAGCCTAGCCTCCGAAGCCGTACAGGGTGCGTCCCTGGCGTTTCAGGGCGTAGACGACGTCCAATGCCGTGACCGTCTTCCTCTTGGCGTGCTCGGTGTAGGTGACAGCGTCGCGGATCACGTTCTCGAGGAAGACCTTGAGCACGCCGCGAGTCTCCTCGTAGATGAGACCCGAAATTCGCTTGACTCCGCCACGGCGGGCAAGACGCCTGATCGCAGGCTTGGTAATGCCCTGGATGTTGTCACGCAGCACCTTCCTGTGCCTCTTCGCGCCTCCCTTTCCCAATCCTTTGCCACCTTTGCCGCGTCCTGACATGATGACGATAACGTTGTTGTTTCCGTTGTGGTGCGTCTCCAGGCCCGCCTCCGGCTTATAAAGTATGAAAACGAACGTAAGCGAAGCGAATATGCACAATATGTCCGCATTCGGCGCAGCGGAGCCATGGCTCGGCAACGAATGGTAGGAATTTCAGTTTCGAAAGGCTAAGTGCGACTGGCGCGCGCAAAACACGAGTTGTTTTTCCCTTTGCGAAAGTGTGGGTGGCCCTGAAAAGAGCCGTTTTTGTTGCGCGCGGAAAATCTACCGCGCTCCGCTCTACTTCTTGGTCGCCTTCTTGGCGGCAGGCTTTTTGGCCTGCTTCTTGGCTGCCGGTTTCTTCGCCTTCACAGCCGTCTTCTTGGGTGACTTCTTAGCCGCCGCAGCCGGGGCCCTTTTCGCTTGCTTGGCCGCCTTCTTGGGTGACGACTTCTTGCCCGCCGCCGCCTTCTTGGCAGGCGCTTTTTTGGCGGCCGGCTTCTTTTTCGGGGACTTCTTCGCGTCCTTCTTGGCTGCGGCCGCCTTGGGCTTGTCCGCCTTCTTGCCGGCTGCTGCCTTGGGCTTCTTCTTCTTCTTGCCCTCGCCGGCCTGCGGCTTCACGAGCTTGAAGGAGCCGGACGCGCCGGTGCCCTTGGTGCGTGCCAACTGGCCCTTTTCGGCAAGGCGCCGCAGCGCCAGCTTGATATGGCTGTCGGCCGAGTCACCCACCTTGTAGTTGGCCTTGATGTACTTGGCGATCGCCTGGCGCGACGAGCCGCCCCTCTCCTTCAGCTGCGCGATGGCAGCGCTGATCATCTCCTGGTATGTGGGGTGCGCCTTGGGCGCGGCCGCCTTCTTGCTGGCCTGCTTCTTTCCTGCGCTCTTCGCGTCGGACATTTTGATTTCTGCTAGTGACTGACTGACTGACTGACAAAGAAATGACGTTTGCCGGTCGAGCGGCTTCGACGCGTATTTGTACGGCGTGTCCGCACTAACGCGAAACGACGTTTCGGAAAGCCCGCCGACGGTGCGGGTGCTACTTGCTGTTTGTGCTTGAATCGCCTAAACGCGGGCCTGCCCAAGCGCGGCCCCAGGTCGCTCGGCGTCGGCCTGTGCCCTGTCGAGGAGCGTAGCGCTCAGGGCGCACGCCAGCGCAATTGCAGACCGGCACCGCGCCGCCGCGCTCCACGGGGGGCTCAGGAGCGAGGCGGCAAGGTGTGCGGTGCGCCCGGTCGAGTGCAGGCGTGGCCTTCACGCGGGCGTGGGCCCGGGTGGGACGGATTCAGGCGATTTCTCTTGTCGAAAACGCAAGTCCCAGGTGGCCCGGAGCTCGTGGCACCGGGCACTGTCCGGTGCGGTGGTGCGGGTCGAAGTGGTGGGGCCGCCAAGGCCGCGGGTTAGTACAGGTTGGGCCCGGCGCGTGCGCAGCAGGGGTCACGCCGCTGGTCGGGCCACCAGAGCGAAAGAGAGAGGGCCGAAAGTGAGACAGCACGCGTGTTTGGTTGTTTGGTTGTTTGCCTTGGCCCTTGGCCTCGCGCCCGTTGATTGCGTTTTGTCGACGCATTTGCACGGGTTCGGCTCGTCGGTGGGGCGGGTGGCGCCTGACGGTTGTCGTTAGTTCGCCGGTCGGCTTGCTGCACCACGTTTCAGTATTTTGTTTCGCCAGTTTGCGCGGCTTTTGCGGTTCGATGCGCGCGTGGGTATTGGCAGGAGGCGAAATCGTGCGGCGCACGTAAAGCCGAGCGCGCGGTGTTGCCGCTTTGTCCATCTTTTCCTATTTCTCTGGCTTGCGGCAGGTTATGACGCACTTGTGTTCCTTTTAATGGCTGTAAAATCGTTCGCGGTCTGGGGTTTTTCCCTCGGGCTACTGGTTGAGTTTCGGTTCGGCGAGGTCGGGTCGTTTTTTTTCCGAGTGGCAGCGGAACTGAACTGGGCTGGCAACGGCGCAGTTTTGGGGGCATTGAAAACAAACAGTGTTTGCCTGTCGACTCGACTCGCGAAAAAGCGGCTAGATCGAGGGTGGTCCCAACGCTGAAGTGGCCAACACAAAAAGCAAAGTGCGCTTTGCCGTGGCGGCGGTACATTGTGCGCAACGACATTTTTTGGTTTTTGTTTTTTCTTGTTGGCACGGAGCAAAATGAGAAGGGAAAAAAAAGCAAAAAAACAGAAACGACAAGAAAGTCGGCAAAGCAGGCCTTTCGGCGCTCGCGATTGATTCTCTCCCTGAACGATCGGGTGGCTCTGAAAAGAGCCGTTTTGGTTGGCGGCGGCGGCGGCGCTCGCTGAGGATGAGGCCCCCCGCGGCGGCGCTTGCTGCTGGTGGTGGTGGCTTGCTTACTTGGAGCTGGTGTACTTGGTGACGGCCTTGGTGCCTTCGGACACCGCGTGCTTGGCCAATTCGCCGGGCAGGAGCAGACGGACCGAGGTCTGGATCTCGCGGCTGCTGATGGTCGACCGCTTGTTGTAGAGCGACAGGCGCGACGCCTCGCCGGCGATGCGCTCGAACACGTCGTTGACGAACGAGTTCATGATGCCCATCGCCCGGCTCGAGATGCCGGTGTCGGGGTGCACCTGCTTCAACACCTTGTAAATGTAGATGCTGAAGGTCTCGCGTCTGCGCTTTCGCCGCTTCTTGGTCTTGTCGGCCGGCGCGGCCTTCTTCACTGCCTTCTTGGTGCCTTTGCTAGCTGCCATGCTGCTGCTCACTGAATTTCTTTCGAAAGGAAACGAACTGAGCGGCTCTCCGGCCACCGCGGGCATTTATAGGCGCTCCATGCAAATGAGGCGTCCGTCCTCCCGACGAGCGGCGCTCCCGGGAGCAAAAGGAAACAATGGCCCCTTGTGGTCGAGTCGTGATCCGAGCGTGATCGGAGTGCGAGAGAATTTCGACAAAGGCGAGAGCTATAAAAGGAGAAGGGCGGCGAGTGGCAGGCATTCGACCTTGTTTGGTTTGTCATTCGCTCAGCTAAGCAGGCAAACAATCAGCAGTCAGCAATATGTCAGGACGTGGTAAAGGTGGCGGTAAGTCCAAGGCAAAGCCCAAAAGCCGATCGTCGCGCGCTGGACTGCAGTTCCCGGTCGGTCGTGTGCACAGGCTTCTGCGCAACGGCAACTACTCGGACCGGGTGGGAGCTGGCGCGCCCGTGTATCTGGCCGCGGTGCTTGAATACCTTAGCGCCGAGGTTCTCGAGTTGGCCGGCAACGCAGCCCGCGACAACAAGAAGACCCGCATCATCCCGCGCCACCTGCAGTTGGCCATCCGCAACGACGAGGAGCTGAACAAGCTGCTCAGCGGAGTCACCGTTGCGCAGGGCGGCGTCCTGCCCAATATCCAGGCCGTCCTTCTGCCAAAGAAGACCTCCAAGAAAGCCTAAATCGTCGCCCCTGTCTCGTACGTGGTGCAAACCGAAAAACGGCTCTTTTCAGAGCCACCCGAATTTTTCGCAAAAGAGATTTCAAGATGGCCGCCCCCCCCCCCCGCTGCGGCCCGGGACCGTGCATTGCTCGCCCCGAACGAATGTCTTCCTTGTAGCCTTTGCCCAATTTTTGCGATGGCAAACTATTTCGACCAATTGAAACCGCATTCCAATTTCACAACACAGCCCTACATGACGTCACTGTGCACCCTGTTGCCTTTGTCGTCGAGTTCGACCAGGGCTCCGGCTCCGGGCGAAACGAGCCTTTAATGTGCGTCATTCATGCTCCAGCGAGCAACTGTCCTCGCGCAATTGAATTTCACCCAACGAAACGAAATGCCATTTCGAAACACGGCAAAAGAGACTAGCCGGCGGCGGCCATGTTCCTGTTTTTGCCGCGCACATCGCAGGCAAGCGTACTTACTTACGCCGTAAAAAAATGGCACGACGCGCCGGCCCCCGAAACAAGTCAAGTATCTCTTTCGCAAGGGTTTAGGTGGCTCTGAAAAGAGCCGTTTTGGTTGTTGGTGTGCCGCTTCTTACGCGCGCTCCCCGCGGATGCGGCGTGCGAGCTGGATGTCCTTTGGCATGATGGTGACGCGCTTGGCGTGGATCGCGCACAAGTTGGTGTCCTCGAAGAGGCCGACCAGGTAGGCCTCGCTGGCCTCCTGCAGAGCCATCACGGCGCTGCTCTGGAAGCGCAGGTCGGTCTTGAAGTCCTGAGCGATCTCGCGCACCAGCCGCTGGAAGGGCAGCTTGCGGATGAGAAGCTCGGTCGACTTCTGGTAACGCCTGATCTCACGGAGGGCCACAGTTCCTGGCCTGTACCGATGGGGCTTCTTCACGCCCCCGGTAGCCGGCGCGCTCTTGCGAGCGGCCTTGGTGGCCAGTTGCTTACGTGGCGCCTTGCCTCCGGTCGACTTGCGAGCTGTTTGCTTGGTACGTGCCATTCTACTCTGTCTCGTTGCTACCGCGCCGGCTGCTGCTGTCAGACTGATGAGCCGAAAGCTTTCGGTGGGACTTTTATACCTTCGGGGACTCGCGCCCATTGGTTTGCCAAATTCCGACTCGGCCAATCAGCGCTTTGATCTCGCCGCACCGGCCAAGCGGCCGGCCGCGAAACGAGTGTATTTCTGCGCAAAAACGAGCGCCGCCAAGGCCCCGGGCCTGGCCTAGCCTAGCCGCCCCTTCTCGCAAAATTCTCTCCCGCCAAGTATGGGTGGCCCTGAAAAGGGCCGATTTTGTTGTTGTTGCCGCTTGTGACAAGTCCGAAAGGTGCTGGCAGCCTAGCCTCCGAAGCCGTACAGGGTGCGTCCCTGGCGTTTCAGGGCGTAGACGACGTCCAATGCCGTGACCGTCTTCCTCTTGGCGTGCTCGGTGTAGGTGACAGCGTCGCGGATCACGTTCTCGAGGAAGACCTTGAGCACGCCGCGAGTCTCCTCGTAGATGAGACCCGAAATTCGCTTGACTCCGCCACGGCGGGCAAGACGCCTGATCGCAGGCTTGGTAATGCCCTGGATGTTGTCACGCAGCACCTTCCTGTGCCTCTTCGCGCCTCCCTTTCCCAATCCTTTGCCACCTTTGCCGCGTCCTGACATGATGACGATAACGTTGTTGTTTCCGTTGTGGTGCGTCTCCAGGCCCGCCTCCGGCTTATAAAGTATGAAAACGAACGTAAGCGAAGCGAATATGCACAATATGTCCGCATTCGGCGCAGCGGAGCCATGGCTCGGCAACGAATGGTAGGAATTTCAGTTTCGAAAGGCTAAGTGCGACTGGCGCGCGCAAAACACGAGTTGTTTTTCCCTTTGCGAAAGTGTGGGTGGCCCTGAAAAGAGCCGTTTTTGTTGCGCGCGGAAAATCTACCGCGCTCCGCTCTACTTCTTGGTC
This sequence comes from Phallusia mammillata, assembly GCF_965637545.1. Lineage (NCBI taxonomy): Eukaryota > Metazoa > Chordata > Ascidiacea > Phlebobranchia > Ascidiidae > Phallusia > Phallusia mammillata. Next base: position 14,367,348 of record NC_137257.1, read on the forward strand.
GCCTTCTTGGCGGCAGGCTTTTTGGCCTGCTTCTTGGCTGCCGGTTTCTTCGCCTTCACAGCCGTCTTCTTGGGTGACTTCTTAGCCGCCGCAGCCGGGGCCCTTTTCGCTTGCTTGGCCGCCTTCTTGGGTGACGACTTCTTGCCCGCCGCCGCCTTCTTGGCAGGCGCTTTTTTGGCGGCCGGCTTCTTTTTCGGGGACTTCTTCGCGTCCTTCTTGGCTGCGGCCGCCTTGGGCTTGTCCGCCTTCTTGCCGGCTGCTGCCTTGGGCTTCTTCTTCTTCTTGCCCTCGCCGGCCTGCGGCTTCACGAGCTTGAAGGAGCCGGACGCGCCGGTGCCCTTGGTGCGTGCCAACTGGCCCTTTTCGGCAAGGCGCCGCAGCGCCAGCTTGATATGGCTGTCGGCCGAGTCACCCACCTTGTAGTTGGCCTTGATGTACTTGGCGATCGCCTGGCGCGACGAGCCGCCCCTCTCCTTCAGCTGCGCGATGGCAGCGCTGATCATCTCCTGGTATGTGGGGTGCGCCTTGGGCGCGGCCGCCTTCTTGCTGGCCTGCTTCTTTCCTGCGCTCTTCGCGTCGGACATTTTGATTTCTGCTAGTGACTGACTGACTGACTGACAAAGAAATGACGTTTGCCGGTCGAGCGGCTTCGACGCGTATTTGTACGGCGTGTCCGCACTAACGCGAAACGACGTTTCGGAAAGCCCGCCGACGGTGCGGGTGCTACTTGCTGTTTGTGCTTGAATCGCCTAAACGCGGGCCTGCCCAAGCGCGGCCCCAGGTCGCTCGGCGTCGGCCTGTGCCCTGTCGAGGAGCGTAGCGCTCAGGGCGCACGCCAGCGCAATTGCAGACCGGCACCGCGCCGCCGCGCTCCACGGGGGGCTCAGGAGCGAGGCGGCAAGGTGTGCGGTGCGCCCGGTCGAGTGCAGGCGTGGCCTTCACGCGGGCGTGGGCCCGGGTGGGACGGATTCAGGCGATTTCTCTTGTCGAAAACGCAAGTCCCAGGTGGCCCGGAGCTCGTGGCACCGGGCACTGTCCGGTGCGGTGGTGCGGGTCGAAGTGGTGGGGCCGCCAAGGCCGCGGGTTAGTACAGGTTGGGCCCGGCGCGTGCGCAGCAGGGGTCACGCCGCTGGTCGGGCCACCAGAGCGAAAGAGAGAGGGCCGAAAGTGAGACAGCACGCGTGTTTGGTTGTTTGGTTGTTTGCCTTGGCCCTTGGCCTCGCGCCCGTTGATTGCGTTTTGTCGACGCATTTGCACGGGTTCGGCTCGTCGGTGGGGCGGGTGGCGCCTGACGGTTGTCGTTAGTTCGCCGGTCGGCTTGCTGCACCACGTTTCAGTATTTTGTTTCGCCAGTTTGCGCGGCTTTTGCGGTTCGATGCGCGCGTGGGTATTGGCAGGAGGCGAAATCGTGCGGCGCACGTAAAGCCGAGCGCGCGGTGTTGCCGCTTTGTCCATCTTTTCCTATTTCTCTGGCTTGCGGCAGGTTATGACGCACTTGTGTTCCTTTTAATGGCTGTAAAATCGTTCGCGGTCTGGGGTTTTTCCCTCGGGCTACTGGTTGAGTTTCGGTTCGGCGAGGTCGGGTCGTTTTTTTTCCGAGTGGCAGCGGAACTGAACTGGGCTGGCAACGGCGCAGTTTTGGGGGCATTGAAAACAAACAGTGTTTGCCTGTCGACTCGACTCGCGAAAAAGCGGCTAGATCGAGGGTGGTCCCAACGCTGAAGTGGCCAACACAAAAAGCAAAGTGCGCTTTGCCGTGGCGGCGGTACATTGTGCGCAACGACATTTTTTGGTTTTTGTTTTTTCTTGTTGGCACGGAGCAAAATGAGAAGGGAAAAAAAAGCAAAAAAACAGAAACGACAAGAAAGTCGGCAAAGCAGGCCTTTCGGCGCTCGCGATTGATTCTCTCCCTGAACGATCGGGTGGCTCTGAAAAGAGCCGTTTTGGTTGGCGGCGGCGGCGGCGCTCGCTGAGGATGAGGCCCCCCGCGGCGGCGCTTGCTGCTGGTGGTGGTGGCTTGCTTACTTGGAGCTGGTGTACTTGGTGACGGCCTTGGTGCCTTCGGACACCGCGTGCTTGGCCAATTCGCCGGGCAGGAGCAGACGGACCGAGGTCTGGATCTCGCGGCTGCTGATGGTCGACCGCTTGTTGTAGAGCGACAGGCGCGACGCCTCGCCGGCGATGCGCTCGAACACGTCGTTGACGAACGAGTTCATGATGCCCATCGCCCGGCTCGAGATGCCGGTGTCGGGGTGCACCTGCTTCAACACCTTGTAAATGTAGATGCTGAAGGTCTCGCGTCTGCGCTTTCGCCGCTTCTTGGTCTTGTCGGCCGGCGCGGCCTTCTTCACTGCCTTCTTGGTGCCTTTGCTAGCTGCCATGCTGCTGCTCACTGAATTTCTTTCGAAAGGAAACGAACTGAGCGGCTCTCCGGCCACCGCGGGCATTTATAGGCGCTCCATGCAAATGAGGCGTCCGTCCTCCCGACGAGCGGCGCTCCCGGGAGCAAAAGGAAACAATGGCCCCTTGTGGTCGAGTCGTGATCCGAGCGTGATCGGAGTGCGAGAGAATTTCGACAAAGGCGAGAGCTATAAAAGGAGAAGGGCGGCGAGTGGCAGGCATTCGACCTTGTTTGGTTTGTCATTCGCTCAGCTAAGCAGGCAAACAATCAGCAGTCAGCAATATGTCAGGACGTGGTAAAGGTGGCGGTAAGTCCAAGGCAAAGCCCAAAAGCCGATCGTCGCGCGCTGGACTGCAGTTCCCGGTCGGTCGTGTGCACAGGCTTCTGCGCAACGGCAACTACTCGGACCGGGTGGGAGCTGGCGCGCCCGTGTATCTGGCCGCGGTGCTTGAATACCTTAGCGCCGAGGTTCTCGAGTTGGCCGGCAACGCAGCCCGCGACAACAAGAAGACCCGCATCATCCCGCGCCACCTGCAGTTGGCCATCCGCAACGACGAGGAGCTGAACAAGCTGCTCAGCGGAGTCACCGTTGCGCAGGGCGGCGTCCTGCCCAATATCCAGGCCGTCCTTCTGCCAAAGAAGACCTCCAAGAAAGCCTAAATCGTCGCCCCTGTCTCGTACGTGGTGCAAACCGAAAAACGGCTCTTTTCAGAGCCACCCGAATTTTTCGCAAAAGAGATTTCAAGATGGCCGCCCCCCCCCCCCGCTGCGGCCCGGGACCGTGCATTGCTCGCCCCGAACGAATGTCTTCCTTGTAGCCTTTGCCCAATTTTTGCGATGGCAAACTATTTCGACCAATTGAAACCGCATTCCAATTTCACAACACAGCCCTACATGACGTCACTGTGCACCCTGTTGCCTTTGTCGTCGAGTTCGACCAGGGCTCCGGCTCCGGGCGAAACGAGCCTTTAATGTGCGTCATTCATGCTCCAGCGAGCAACTGTCCTCGCGCAATTGAATTTCACCCAACGAAACGAAATGCCATTTCGAAACACGGCAAAAGAGACTAGCCGGCGGCGGCCATGTTCCTGTTTTTGCCGCGCACATCGCAGGCAAGCGTACTTACTTACGCCGTAAAAAAATGGCACGACGCGCCGGCCCCCGAAACAAGTCAAGTATCTCTTTCGCAAGGGTTTAGGTGGCTCTGAAAAGAGCCGTTTTGGTTGTTGGTGTGCCGCTTCTTACGCGCGCTCCCCGCGGATGCGGCGTGCGAGCTGGATGTCCTTTGGCATGATGGTGACGCGCTTGGCGTGGATCGCGCACAAGTTGGTGTCCTCGAAGAGGCCGACCAGGTAGGCCTCGCTGGCCTCCTGCAGAGCCATCACGGCGCTGCTCTGGAAGCGCAGGTCGGTCTTGAAGTCCTGAGCGATCTCGCGCACCAGCCGCTGGAAGGGCAGCTTGCGGATGAGAAGCTCGGTCGACTTCTGGTAACGCCTGATCTCACGGAGGGCCACAGTTCCTGGCCTGTACCGATGGGGCTTCTTCACGCCCCCGGTAGCCGGCGCGCTCTTGCGAGCGGCCTTGGTGGCCAGTTGCTTACGTGGCGCCTTGCCTCCGGTCGACTTGCGAGCTGTTTGCTTGGTACGTGCCATTCTACTCTGTCTCGTTGCTACCGCGCCGGCTGCTGCTGTCAGACTGATGAGCCGAAAGCTTTCGGTGGGACTTTTATACCTTCGGGGACTCGCGCCCATTGGTTTGCCAAATTCCGACTCGGCCAATCAGCGCTTTGATCTCGCCGCACCGGCCAAGCGGCCGGCCGCGAAACGAGTGTATTTCTGCGCAAAAACGAGCGCCGCCAAGGCCCCGGGCCTGGCCTAGCCTAGCCGCCCCTTCTCGCAAAATTCTCTCCCGCCAAGTATGGGTGGCCCTGAAAAGGGCCGATTTTGTTGTTGTTGCCGCTTGTGACAAGTCCGAAAGGTGCTGGCAGCCTAGCCTCCGAAGCCGTACAGGGTGCGTCCCTGGCGTTTCAGGGCGTAGACGACGTCCAATGCCGTGACCGTCTTCCTCTTGGCGTGCTCGGTGTAGGTGACAGCGTCGCGGATCACGTTCTCGAGGAAGACCTTGAGCACGCCGCGAGTCTCCTCGTAGATGAGACCCGAAATTCGCTTGACTCCGCCACGGCGGGCAAGACGCCTGATCGCAGGCTTGGTAATGCCCTGGATGTTGTCACGCAGCACCTTCCTGTGCCTCTTCGCGCCTCCCTTTCCCAATCCTTTGCCACCTTTGCCGCGTCCTGACATGATGACGATAACGTTGTTGTTTCCGTTGTGGTGCGTCTCCAGGCCCGCCTCCGGCTTATAAAGTATGAAAACGAACGTAAGCGAAGCGAATATGCACAATATGTCCGCATTCGGCGCAGCGGAGCCATGGCTCGGCAACGAATGGTAGGAATTTCAGTTTCGAAAGGCTAAGTGCGACTGGCGCGCGCAAAACACGAGTTGTTTTTCCCTTTGCGAAAGTGTGGGTGGCCCTGAAAAGAGCCGTTTTTGTTGCGCGCGGAAAATCTACCGCGCTCCGCTCTACTTCTTGGTCGCCTTCTTGGCGGCAGGCTTTTTGGCCTGCTTCTTGGCTGCCGGTTTCTTCGCCTTCACAGCCGTCTTCTTGGGTGACTTCTTAGCCGCCGCAGCCGGGGCCCTTTTCGCTTGCTTGGCCGCCTTCTTGGGTGACGACTTCTTGCCCGCCGCCGCCTTCTTGGCAGGCGCTTTTTTGGCGGCCGGCTTCTTTTTCGGGGACTTCTTCGCGTCCTTCTTGGCTGCGGCCGCCTTGGGCTTGTCCGCCTTCTTGCCGGCTGCTGCCTTGGGCTTCTTCTTCTTCTTGCCCTCGCCGGCCTGCGGCTTCACGAGCTTGAAGGAGCCGGACGCGCCGGTGCCCTTGGTGCGTGCCAACTGGCCCTTTTCGGCAAGGCGCCGCAGCGCCAGCTTGATATGGCTGTCGGCCGAGTCACCCACCTTGTAGTTGGCCTTGATGTACTTGGCGATCGCCTGGCGCGACGAGCCGCCCCTCTCCTTCAGCTGCGCGATGGCAGCGCTGATCATCTCCTGGTATGTGGGGTGCGCCTTGGGCGCGGCCGCCTTCTTGCTGGCCTGCTTCTTTCCTGCGCTCTTCGCGTCGGACATTTTGATTTCTGCTAGTGACTGACTGACTGACTGACAAAGAAATGACGTTTGCCGGTCGAGCGGCTTCGACGCGTATTTGTACGGCGTGTCCGCACTAACGCGAAACGACGTTTCGGAAAGCCCGCCGACGGTGCGGGTGCAACTTGCTGTTTGTGCTTGAATCGCCTAAACGCGGGCCTGCCCAAGCGCGGCCCCAGGTCGCTCGGCGTCGGCCTGTGCCCTGTCGAGGAGCGTAGCGCTCAGGGCGCACGCCAGCGCAATTGCAGACCGGCACCGCGCCGCCGCGCTCCACGGGGGGCTCAGGAGCGAGGCGGCAAGGTGTGCGGTGCGCCCGGTCGAGTGCAGGCGTGGCCTTCACGCGGGCGTGGGCCCGGGTGGGACGGATTCAGGCGATTTCTCTTGTCGAAAACGCAAGTCCCAGGTGGCCCGGAGCTCGTGGCACCGGGCACTGTCCGGTGCGGTGGTGCGGGTCGAAGTGGTGGGGCCGCCAAGGCCGCGGGTTAGTACAGGTTGGGCCCGGCGCGTGCGCAGCAGGGGTCACGCCGCTGGTCGGGCCACCAGAGCGAAAGAGAGAGGGCCGAAAGTGAGACAGCACGCGTGTTTGGTTGTTTGGTTGTTTGCCTTGGCCCTTGGCCTCGCGCCCGTTGATTGCGTTTTGTCGACGCATTTGCACGGGTTCGGCTCGTCGGTGGGGCGGGTGGCGCCTGACGGTTGTCGTTAGTTCGCCGGTCGGCTTGCTGCACCACGTTTCAGTATTTTGTTTCGCCAGTTTGCGCGGCTTTTGCGGTTCGATGCGCGCGTGGGTATTGGCAGGAGGCGAAATCGTGCGGCGCACGTAAAGCCGAGCGCGCGGTGTTGCCGCTTTGTCCATCTTTTCCTATTTCTCTGGCTTGCGGCAGGTTATGACGCACTTGTGTTCCTTTTAATGGCTGTAAAATCGTTCGCGGTCTGGGGTTTTTCCCTCGGGCTACTGGTTGAGTTTCGGTTCGGCGAGGTCGGGTCGTTTTTTTTCCGAGTGGCAGCGGAACTGAACTGGGCTGGCAACGGCGCAGTTTTGGGGGCATTGAAAACAAACAGTGTTTGCCTGTCGACTCGACTCGCGAAAAAGCGGCTAGATCGAGGGTGGTCCCAACGCTGAAGTGGCCAACACAAAAAGCAAAGTGCGCTTTGCCGTGGCGGCGGTACATTGTGCGCAACGACATTTTTTGGTTTTTGTTTTTTCTTGTTGGCACGGAGCAAAATGAGAAGGGAAAAAAAAGCAAAAAAACAGAAACGACAAGAAAGTCGGCAAAGCAGGCCTTTCGGCGCTCGCGATTGATTCTCTCCCTGAACGATCGGGTGGCTCTGAAAAGAGCCGTTTTGGTTGGCGGCGGCGGCGGCGCTCGCTGAGGATGAGGCCCCCCGCGGCGGCGCTTGCTGCTGGTGGTGGTGGCTTGCTTACTTGGAGCTGGTGTACTTGGTGACGGCCTTGGTGCCTTCGGACACCGCGTGCTTGGCCAATTCGCCGGGCAGGAGCAGACGGACCGAGGTCTGGATCTCGCGGCTGCTGATGGTCGACCGCTTGTTGTAGAGCGACAGGCGCGACGCCTCGCCGGCGATGCGCTCGAACACGTCGTTGACGAACGAGTTCATGATGCCCATCGCCCGGCTCGAGATGCCGGTGTCGGGGTGCACCTGCTTCAACACCTTGTAAATGTAGATGCTGAAGGTCTCGCGTCTGCGCTTTCGCCGCTTCTTGGTCTTGTCGGCCGGCGCGGCCTTCTTCACTGCCTTCTTGGTGCCTTTGCTAGCTGCCATGCTGCTGCTCACTGAATTTCTTTCGAAAGGAAACGAACTGAGCGGCTCTCCGGCCACCGCGGGCATTTATAGGCGCTCCATGCAAATGAGGCGTCCGTCCTCCCGACGAGCGGCGCTCCCGGGAGCAAAAGGAAACAATGGCCCCTTGTGGTCGAGTCGTGATCCGAGCGTGATCGGAGTGCGAGAGAATTTCGACAAAGGCGAGAGCTATAAAAGGAGAAGGGCGGCGAGTGGCAGGCATTCGACCTTGTTTGGTTTGTCATTCGCTCAGCTAAGCAGGCAAACAATCAGCAGTCAGCAATATGTCAGGACGTGGTAAAGGTGGCGGTAAGTCCAAGGCAAAGCCCAAAAGCCGATCGTCGCGCGCTGGACTGCAGTTCCCGGTCGGTCGTGTGCACAGGCTTCTGCGCAACGGCAACTACTCGGACCGGGTGGGAGCTGGCGCGCCCGTGTATCTGGCCGCGGTGCTTGAATACCTTAGCGCCGAGGTTCTCGAGTTGGCCGGCAACGCAGCCCGCGACAACAAGAAGACCCGCATCATCCCGCGCCACCTGCAGTTGGCCATCCGCAACGACGAGGAGCTGAACAAGCTGCTCAGCGGAGTCACCGTTGCGCAGGGCGGCGTCCTGCCCAATATCCAGGCCGTCCTTCTGCCAAAGAAGACCTCCAAGAAAGCCTAAATCGTCGCCCCTGTCTCGTACGTGGTGCAAACCGAAAAACGGCTCTTTTCAGAGCCACCCGAATTTTTCGCAAAAGAGATTTCAAGATGGCCGCCCCCCCCCCCCGCTGCGGCCCGGGACCGTGCATTGCTCGCCCCGAACGAATGTCTTCCTTGTAGCCTTTGCCCAATTTTTGCGATGGCAAACTATTTCGACCAATTGAAACCGCATTCCAATTTCACAACACAGCCCTACATGACGTCACTGTGCACCCTGTTGCCTTTGTCGTCGAGTTCGACCAGGGCTCCGGCTCCGGGCGAAACGAGCCTTTAATGTGCGTCATTCATGCTCCAGCGAGCAACTGTCCTCGCGCAATTGAATTTCACCCAACGAAACGAAATGCCATTTCGAAACACGGCAAAAGAGACTAGCCGGCGGCGGCCATGTTCCTGTTTTTGCCGCGCACATCGCAGGCAAGCGTACTTACTTACGCCGTAAAAAAATGGCACGACGCGCCGGCCCCCGAAACAAGTCAAGTATCTCTTTCGCAAGGGTTTAGGTGGCTCTGAAAAGAGCCGTTTTGGTTGTTGGTGTGCCGCTTCTTACGCGCGCTCCCCGCGGATGCGGCGTGCGAGCTGGATGTCCTTTGGCATGATGGTGACGCGCTTGGCGTGGATCGCGCACAAGTTGGTGTCCTCGAAGAGGCCGACCAGGTAGGCCTCGCTGGCCTCCTGCAGAGCCATCACGGCGCTGCTCTGGAAGCGCAGGTCGGTCTTGAAGTCCTGAGCGATCTCGCGCACCAGCCGCTGGAAGGGCAGCTTGCGGATGAGAAGCTCGGTCGACTTCTGGTAACGCCTGATCTCACGGAGGGCCACAGTTCCTGGCCTGTACCGATGGGGCTTCTTCACGCCCCCGGTAGCCGGCGCGCTCTTGCGAGCGGCCTTGGTGGCCAGTTGCTTACGTGGCGCCTTGCCTCCGGTCGACTTGCGAGCTGTTTGCTTGGTACGTGCCATTCTACTCTGTCTCGTTGCTACCGCGCCGGCTGCTGCTGTCAGACTGATGAGCCGAAAGCTTTCGGTGGGACTTTTATACCTTCGGGGACTCGCGCCCATTGGTTTGCCAAATTCCGACTCGGCCAATCAGCGCTTTGATCTCGCCGCACCGGCCAAGCGGCCGGCCGCGAAACGAGTGTATTTCTGCGCAAAAACGAGCGCCGCCAAGGCCCCGGGCCTGGCCTAGCCTAGCCGCCCCTTCTCGCAAAATTCTCTCCCGCCAAGTATGGGTGGCCCTGAAAAGGGCCGATTTTGTTGTTGTTGCCGCTTGTGACAAGTCCGAAAGGTGCTGGCAGCCTAGCCTCCGAAGCCGTACAGGGTGCGTCCCTGGCGTTTCAGGGCGTAGACGACGTCCAATGCCGTGACCGTCTTCCTCTTGGCGTGCTCGGTGTAGGTGACAGCGTCGCGGATCACGTTCTCGAGGAAGACCTTGAGCACGCCGCGAGTCTCCTCGTAGATGAGACCCGAAATTCGCTTGACTCCGCCACGGCGGGCAAGACGCCTGATCGCAGGCTTGGTAATGCCCTGGATGTTGTCACGCAGCACCTTCCTGTGCCTCTTCGCGCCTCCCTTTCCCAATCCTTTGCCACCTTTGCCGCGTCCTGACATGATGACGATAACGTTGTTGTTTCCGTTGTGGTGCGTCTCCAGGCCCGCCTCCGGCTTATAAAGTATGAAAACGAACGTAAGCGAAGCGAATATGCACAATATGTCCGCATTCGGCGCAGCGGAGCCATGGCTCGGCAACGAATGGTAGGAATTTCAGTTTCGAAAGGCTAAGTGCGACTGGCGCGCGCAAAACACGAGTTGTTTTTCCCTTTGCGAAAGTGTGGGTGGCCCTGAAAAGAGCCGTTTTTGTTGCGCGCGGAAAATCTACCGCGCTCCGCTCTACTTCTTGGTCGCCTTCTTGGCGGCAGGCTTTTTGGCCTGCTTCTTGGCTGCCGGTTTCTTCGCCTTCACAGCCGTCTTCTTGGGTGACTTCTTAGCCGCCGCAGCCGGGGCCCTTTTCGCTTGCTTGGCCGCCTTCTTGGGTGACGACTTCTTGCCCGCCGCCGCCTTCTTGGCAGGCGCTTTTTTGGCGGCCGGCTTCTTTTTCGGGGACTTCTTCGCGTCCTTCTTGGCTGCGGCCGCCTTGGGCTTGTCCGCCTTCTTGCCGGCTGCTGCCTTGGGCTTCTTCTTCTTCTTGCCCTCGCCGGCCTGCGGCTTCACGAGCTTGAAGGAGCCGGACGCGCCGGTGCCCTTGGTGCGTGCCAACTGGCCCTTTTCGGCAAGGCGCCGCAGCGCCAGCTTGATATGGCTGTCGGCCGAGTCACCCACCTTGTAGTTGGCCTTGATGTACTTGGCGATCGCCTGGCGCGACGAGCCGCCCCTCTCCTTCAGCTGCGCGATGGCAGCGCTGATCATCTCCTGGTATGTGGGGTGCGCCTTGGGCGCGGCCGCCTTCTTGCTGGCCTGCTTCTTTCCTGCGCTCTTTTTTTTTTTTTTTTTTTTTTTTATTCGAGCGCTTAACTCGCTACGAAAAAAAGAAACACGATACAAGAACAAAATACATCAACAAAAAAAGGGAGAGACAGAGAATTAATAGTTTACAAGTGTGGGTGGGTACAATAGGTGGTTGTTTAACGTATCTTTCTGTATAGATTAAGAAGGGTATAAATTAGAATAGTGTGCGCGCGTAGTGTAACTTGAGGGGAATAAAGGAAAAAAAAATAATAATAATAATAAATAAATAAATAAATGAATAAATAAATAAATAAATGAATAAATAAATAAATAAATAAATAAAAGATACGAAGAAAGGTCAGATACATGGAAGTCGTACACACAGCAACGAAGTAAACAAAGACGATAGAAAAATAAAGAAAGGGGGAATTTTAAAGCTAGAAATAGTAGTAGCGGCGTAAAGTAAACAAAGACAATAGAAAACATACGAGGGGAAATTTAAGGATAGAAATAGTGGCTACGGCGTAAAGTAAACAAAGACAATAGAAAACTTACGAGGGGAATTTTAAAGATAGAACTAGTGGATACAGCGAAAGGTAAACAACGACAATAGAAAACATACGATGAGATTTTAAATATAGAGATAGTAAATAGGGCGAAAAGTAAACAAACACAATAGAGATCATACAAGGGGATATTTTTACGCAAAGAGGAATGTAAACAAAGGCGGTAGAATTCTAACGAAAATACGGGGATATTTTTTTAATTTAACACGAAAGGAAGAAACACAGAGGCAGTACATAACGAGGCTGTTTTACGTGTGCAAACAGGAGAAAAAACACATTCAATCGCAGAGAAGTGCCCAAAGGCGCAAAAATACACAAAGGCTCAAAACAACTACACAAAGTGGAGATAGGCGTAGCATAATTTCTTGTTATACAAAGTGTTACACGCAATAGAAGGGATAAGAGTCTTGTTTTTATCTAAATGGGAGGACAAAAAGCCGTATGGTATATTTACACGCGGATTTGCAAAAACACGTAAAGAATAGATTTATGCAAAATGAATTTTTGGGATACGCAATATAAATACAATAAATAGTGCATGAAACTCGTGTTGAAGCACAGTAAAGGTTCTGGGGCTTGGCGCGACAGCTAATTCTTTATTATTTTATATTTTTATCAAATTGATAGCTTTAACGGCGTTGGCCATGACCTCCAAGTGGATAGAGTTTGGCCTGTTCCGCTGGATAGAAAGTTTAGAGTGTAAAGAGCGGATTAGGGATCGGGCTAGGTCTTTGTCAAGTGTGGGGCTGATGGAGTGGGTTTCGGCTTTTATTTTGTTACGGGTTTTCCATATCGCATGGGAGAGGGTTGAATTCAGTAGGGATATAAGTGTGTGTTCGGATGCTGAAGGGTGGTCGGGTTTAATAAATTCATAGTGGGAGGGGGTGTCAAAGTAGGTGGTTGGATTTCCGGTTGTTTTGGTGAAGATTTTTTTTGCAAGGGTGAGGAGGCTTTGTATTTGGGGGCAGGTGTGGAAAAGGTGGTCGTAGGTTTCGAAATGGGTGTTGCAAAGGTAGCAGTTTGTGTCCTTGTCAAGAAAGAATATGGTGAATTTACAGTGTAGGGGTAGGGTTTTTTGTTTGAGTCGGTAGTTGAAGGTTTTAATGTAGTTGGGGTGAATTGGGTGGTGGATGAGGGACCAATCGGTGGGATTCGTGGGGTCGGGGTCAGGGTTGACTAATCTAGTGTAGAGTGGTTTGGATTTTGGGGATAACAGTTCGGATTGTGTTGGGTTCAGTTTTGCAAGTAGCGACAAGGTGGTCTGGTAAAAGGGGGAAGGTTTGTTTGAGTGGGGAAGGTAGTTTCTGGTGCGGAGGTTAAAAAGTCTGGAGATGGGGTGTCCAACGTGGTACTCGAGTAGGGAAAGCTGGGGTGTTGTCGGGGTATCAAAAATTCTGTGCAAGAGGTATTTCCGTAGGGGTGCAAGAAAAAAAATGTCTGTGTATAAGGGAATGTTGGCGACGTCGTAACCACCAAGGTCACGACGTGCGGATAGGGTTTTTATTGGGAGGGGAGGATTTGGGTAGGCTGAAATGAAGTCTACCACAATGCCATCGACTGTTTCTCGCTGCGTGGGTGGAAGTGGGTAGGTTCGTGCCAGGTATGAGAGTTTGGGGAGAAGCAGGGTTTTGGTTAAAATGCTCTTGGCGTCGTAGGTGAGGAAAGGGTGTTTGAGGGACGTGGAGGTTTCTTTAAGGGAGCAGATGGCGTTTCTCCATGCTGCGGTGATGGATTTGGGGTGGCCGATGGGAATGTTGAGAGGGGTGATTACAGTCGGGTTCCAGTTGATATCGGGGAGGTTTGGAGAGTTTGGGGGGCAGAGGGTAGCAATCGCCTGGGTTTTGGTGGGGTTTAGGGCTAAGCCGGTAATCAGGGTGAAACGGGATATTAATTGAAAGGATGTTTCTAGGGAATGGGAGCCGGCCACCGCAAGGGTGACGTCGTCCGCAAAGGCGATTGCTTTTGGTGTGTTTCGACAAGGGGCTGGGACAGGTGATATCGAAGGGTGGTTTTGGATGGCAGCGAGTAATGGGTCGATGGCAATCAGGAAGAGGGTCAAGCTCAGCGGGTCGCCTTGCCGGACACCTCTCCTGATCGGGAAGCCCGTTGTGGCAAAACCATTGAGGAGGGTGTGTGAGTAAGCGGTGGTCTGCAGAGAAAGAATGTAATTGACAAAGGTAGGGGGAAAACGTTTTCGGGTAAGTTGTAATTTTAACCAGGTGTAGGAAATGGAGTCAAAGGCTTTTTGGAAGTCGAGCGAAACAAAAAAGGAATCAGAGGAACGGGATGTGGCTTCATGAAATAGGTCGCGGAGGAGGGTTGTGGCGTCGGAGGTGGTCGAATTGGGTTGTGCAAATTGGTTTTGGGAAATTATCTGGGAAAGGAAGGGTTTGATGCGGAGGTTTAGGGTTTTTTGTAGTATTTTTAGGTCGGCGTTCAGGAGGGATATGGGGCGGTAGTTTGTGAGGAGGGATGGGTTGTTCTTCTTGTGGATTAGGGTGAGGTGTCCAAGGTTGAATTCTAAAGGGGTATAGGCGTTGAGGTACGCGTGGTCCAGGGCTTGGGTGAGGTCAGCCCCGATTAGGTCCCAGTAGAGCGAGTAAAACTCGATACTGAGACCGTCGGGACCCGGGGTTTTGCCGTTTGGGAAAAGGGATATGGTATTTTTTATTTCGCTTTTCGATAATGGTTGGGATAGGGATTGGGTTTGGTCTTCCGGTATGGGGTTGAGTGGTTGTTTCAAAAAGATATTGTCCGGGGGTGGGATAGGTTTGTTTTGGTCCGAGTAGAGGTCTGTGAAAAAGCGGTGAGTATGGGAAAGCATTTCCTTGGGTGTGGTTAGGGGAAGTCCAAGGTCGTTTTCCAGTTCGGTTATCGGGGGGTGTCGTTTGGAGGGGAGGAGTTGTGAGTAAAGGGTTTTGTCTGCCATGTGTTTGAAATGGGGGTCAGAAGCGAGGGATTTAATTAGATGGGATCGGGCGGTGTCGAGGTGGAGAGTTGCGAGGGATTTTTTTACAGCAAGGAAGGTTTTGTAGTTTTCAGAGGAAGGGTCGTCGTTGAGGGTTTGCCGAAGGGTGTTAAGTTGGGTCTGGAGGTTGTGGGTATGGGTACGCTGTTCTTGGGCAATTCGTTTTGAGTGGGTTTGGATAAGTTTTTTGAATTTTACTTTAAGGGTCAACCAGAAGTCCAAGGGATTGGGGTGGAATGGGGCAAGGGTTTTCCATACGGGGTAAAGTTGTCGGAGGTGTTTTTGGAAGTGAGGATCGTGAAGGGTGTTGACGTTGTTTTTCCAAGTGCCTCTGCCCCTGGGTGGGGCAGAGACTAGGTTCAGGGTAAGGATTACAAGGTCGTGGTCTGAAAGGGATGTTGGGAGGAAGGTGTGTTGTTTTGGGGTGAGGGCTGGAGATATGTAAATGCGGTCGATTCGGGATTGGGTGTTAGGTGCTCGACGGGTGAATTGGCGTAGGGTGGGGTGGAGTAACCGAAAAGAGTCCTGCAGGTGAAAGGTTGTTAGAAGGTTCTGTAGTGTTTTATTAGGAGGGTGGGTATGGCTGGGGGGATATCTGTCAAGAGAGGGGTTTTCTACACAGTTGAAGTCGCCGGTTAGGATGATAGGGTGGGGTGAATTAATGTAAGGGTATAGTGAGTCGAAAAAGGTGTTGCGGGCTTGATGATTTTTACTGCCGGAGGGTGCATAAATGTTTACGATATGGATGGTGTGGGTTCGGGTAGATATGTCGGTCGTAATAATACGACCGGTGGAGTCAGAAATAGAATTTAGAATGGAAATACTAGAGGAGTTTAGAAGAACTGCGACACCGCCGCTGGCTGAGCCTTTGTGCGGTGCCGAGTTTAAGAGGATGGGGCCGGAAGTCCATTCGGACTTCCACAGGGATTCGGTTTGGGGGGTAGAGTGGGTTTCTTGGAGGCAAAAAAGGTCAAAGTTTAAAGAGGACAGATGACGGAACAGGGCGTGGCGTTTGGAGGCCTGGCCTATGCCGTTTACATTCAGCGTACAGATTTTTAGATAACTGGTCGGCGCCATTTTAACGTTTGAATGAAAAGGGGAACAATAAGGTAACACAGTTTTTTTTAAAAAAAGGTGGCGTTAAAATCTGACGGTATGCGAGCTTTGCATGAGCAGAGAATTCGTTCATCGCGCGCTAAATTGTAACAATTTCCGCAAGTGCATTGTATTAGTAGTCTTTTACACTTTTTATTAGTACACTGCGATGGGCTTTTATAGTTCTGTTCTGTGGCGTAAGTGCCACATTTGCACTTAATGTGCATTGTGCCGCACAAACAACGCATGTTTCTACCTTCGTATGCTGTAAGGCAGCAATTTGTCCGGTTCTTCGGCGGTGTCGCTGCTGGTCGTTTCCTCCTCCGGACGATCTTGTATCCTTCCTCCTGTGGGGTGATGATCTCCTCTGGAAGCGATGTGTCCGGAAGGGGGACGACCCCTTCCTCATTTTCTTGGGTAATCCTGGGTGTTGAGGTCGTGGGCGCACTTGGCGCAGGCCCAGGAGAACCGGCTTGCTCAACCATATTTGGGAGCTTCGACCGCGGACTCCTGGGGTTGGTAGTTGGACCACCGACTCGCTCGACCTTTTCAGGGAGCACCTGTCGCGAGGTCAATGGAGGGGCCGACGTTGTTGTCTCCTCCTCGTTGTTCTTCTTCTGACCACCGACTCGCTCGACCTGATCAGGGAGCACCTGTCGCGAGGTCTGGGGAGGGGATGTTGTTGCGATCTCCTCCGTATCCTTCTTCTGACCACCGACTCGCTCGACCTGATCAGGGAGCACCTGTCGCGAGGTCTGGGGAGGGGATGTTGTTGCGATCTCCTCCGTATCCTTCTTCTGACCACCGACTCGCTCAACCTGACCAGGGAGCACCTGTCGCGAGGTCTGGGGAGGGGATGTTGTTCCGATCTCCTCCGGTGCTTCAGCTGGAACATCAGGCTGTTCTTGGGTTTGCTGGGCCTGACGCTCCAGCAGCGACGGGCATTCCTCCTTCTTATGGCCTACGATCTGACAATAGGCACAAGCCCGTGGTTGGCCAGTGTAGAACATTAACACTGACCACTTTCCTAGAAAGATGCTTTCTGGGATGGGGCTTTCCGCGAGAACGGATCTCTTCATAAAGAAAGCCCGTTTCCCCAGAGACTTGCTCATCGGGTCTTTAACTCTGTAAGAACGCTCGACTGGAGCGTACGTTCTGTCCAGATAATCCACGATTTCTCGCATATCAATCCCTGGGGGACAGCGAGACATGACAACCTTCACTAGATTGTCAGCGTAGGCTGTGGCGTAATCCGCCCTTTGGCTGTTGGTCAGGGCGACCGCTAGATCTTTGGCCTTCGCCTCCGTGCTACAATAAAAAGTAACTCGGCCCTTCGGCAGTTGAATGATGCCGTCCAAGTCGGCTCGAAAATTGAACCTGATAGCCCGTAAAACTTCGTAAATCTCCTGTCTTTTCAGGCCAGGGTTAAAGCGGGCTTCCACCTCGACATTTCGGTCGAAAGCGAAAGGCTCTTGACCTTCATTTGCAGTGGTGGCTGTGGGAGCCAAACTCTTCTTTGTGGCGGCAGCGTAGGACATACTGGGCTGCTGTAAAAGCCACAACAAGAACTAGCCTCAAACAAAGAAAAGGCTGCACCAACCGGTGTCAAGTTGCACGAACCCGTGTGAAAGCGGGAAACAGCAACAAGCGGCTTCTCTAAACAAAGAAAACCTTCCTCGAACCGCTTGCAAGCGGACAAGAACAATGAAATTTCTGGGAAAACTTGTAAACAAGTTACCCACATGAAAATAACAAAAGCTGCCTCAAATCCAAAACTGAAAACAAGGCTGCAGGGTAGTCCTGAAAAGGACTCTTTATGTGTGTTCAATTCACCCAGAAAAAAGTGAAGAGAACGGACTATCTAAACAAAAATGTTACAAGAACAAACTCGTCTGGTTAGTAAAAGAATCGAAATCTATCAATAGCCTTTACTGTATCCTGATGATGTGTTCGATGATAACGTTGCTGTTTCCGTTGTGGTATATGTCAGGACGTGGTAAAGGTGGCGGTAAGTCCAAAGCAAAGCCCAAAAGCCGATCGTCGCGCGCTGGTCTGCAGTTTCCAGTCGGTCGTGTGCACAGGCTTTTGCGCAACGGCAACTACTCGGACCGGGTGGGAGCTGGCGCGCCCGTGTATCTGGCCGCGGTGCTTGAATACCTTAGCGCCGAGGTTCTCGAGTTGGCCGGCAACGCAGCCCGCGACAACAAGAAGACCCGCATCATCCCGCGCCACCTGCAGTTGGCCATCCGCAACGACGAGGAGCTGAACAAGCTGCTCAGCGGAGTCACCGTTGCGCAGGGCGGCGTCCTGCCCAATATCCAGGCCGTCCTTCTGCCAAAGAAGACCTCCAAGAAAGCCTAAATCGTCGCCCCTGTCTCGTACGTGGTGCAAACCGAAAAACGGCTCTTTTCAGAGCCACCCGAATTTTTCGCAAAAGAGATTTCAAGATGGCCGCCCCCCCCCGCTGCGGCCCGGGACCGTGCATTGCTCGCCCCGAACGAATGTCTTCCTTGTAGCCTTTGCCCAATTTTTGCGATGGCAAACTATTTCGACCAATTGAAACCGCATTCCAATTTCACAACACAGCCCTACATGACGTCACTGTGCACCCTGTTGCCTTTGTCGTCGAGTTCGACCAGGGCTCCGGCTCCGGGCGAAACGAGCCTTTAATGTGCGTCATTCATGCTCCAGCGAGCAACTGTCCTCGCGCAATTGAATTTCACCCAACGAAACGAAATGCCATTTCGAAACACGGCAAAAGAGACTAGCCGGCGGCGGCCATGTTCCTGTTTTTGCCGCGCACATCGCAGGCAAGCGTACTTACTTACGCCGTAAAAAAATGGCACGACGCGCCGGCCCCCGAAACAAGTCAAGTATCTCTTTCGCAAGGGTTTAGGTGGCTCTGAAAAGAGCCGTTTTGGTTGTTGGTGTGCCGCTTCTTACGCGCGCTCCCCGCGGATGCGGCGTGCGAGCTGGATGTCCTTTGGCATGATGGTGACGCGCTTGGCGTGGATCGCGCACAAGTTGGTGTCCTCGAAGAGGCCGACCAGGTAGGCCTCGCTGGCCTCCTGCAGAGCCATCACGGCGCTGCTCTGGAAGCGCAGGTCGGTCTTGAAGTCCTGAGCGATCTCGCGCACCAGCCGCTGGAAGGGCAGCTTGCGGATGAGAAGCTCGGTCGACTTCTGGTAACGCCTGATCTCACGGAGGGCCACAGTTCCTGGCCTGTACCGATGGGGCTTCTTCACGCCCCCGGTAGCCGGCGCGCTCTTGCGGGCGGCCTTGGTGGCCAGTTGCTTACGTGGCGCCTTGCCTCCGGTCGACTTGCGAGCTGTTTGCTTGGTACGTGCCATTCTACTCTGTCTCGTTGCTACCGCGCCGGCTGCTGCTGTCAGACTGATGAGCCGAAAGCTTTCGGTGGGACTTTTATACCTTCGGGGACTCGCGCCCATTGGTTTGCCAAATTCCGACTCGGCCAATCAGCGCTTTGATCTCGCCGCACCGGCCAAGCGGCCGGCCGCGAAACGAGTGTATTTCTGCGCAAAAACGAGCGCCGCCAAGGCCCCGGGCCTGGCCTAGCCTAGCCGCCCCTTCTCGCAAAATTCTCTCCCGCCAAGTATGGGTGGCCCTGAAAAGGGCCGATTTTGTTGTTGTTGCCGCTTGTGACAAGTCCGAAAGGTGCTGGCAGCCTAGCCTCCGAAGCCGTACAGGGTGCGTCCCTGGCGTTTCAGGGCGTAGACGACGTCCAATGCCGTGACCGTCTTCCTCTTGGCGTGCTCGGTGTAGGTGACAGCGTCGCGGATCACGTTCTCGAGGAAGACCTTGAGCACGCCGCGAGTCTCCTCGTAGATGAGACCCGAAATTCGCTTGACTCCGCCACGGCGGGCAAGACGCCTGATCGCAGGCTTGGTAATGCCCTGGATGTTGTCACGCAGCACCTTCCTGTGCCTCTTCGCGCCTCCCTTTCCCAATCCTTTGCCACCTTTGCCGCGTCCTGACATGATGACGATAACGTTGTTGTTTCCGTTGTGGTGCGTCTCCAGGCCCGCCTCCGGCTTATAAAGTATGAAAACGAACGTAAGCGAAGCGAATATGCACAATATGTCCGCATTCGGCGCAGCGGAGCCATGGCTCGGCAACGAATGGTAGGAATTTCAGTTTCGAAAGGCTAAGTGCGACTGGCGCGCGCAAAACACGAGTTGTTTTTCCCTTTGCGAAAGTGTGGGTGGCCCTGAAAAGAGCCGTTTTTGTTGCGCGCGGAAAATCTACCGCGCTCCGCTCTACTTCTTGGTCGCCTTCTTGGCGGCAGGCTTTTTGGCCTGCTTCTTGGCTGCCGGTTTCTTCGCCTTCACAGCCGTCTTCTTGGGTGACTTCTTAGCCGCCGCAGCCGGGGCCCTTTTCGCTTGCTTGGCCGCCTTCTTGGGTGACGACTTCTTGCCCGCCGCCGCCTTCTTGGCAGGCGCTTTTTTGGCGGCCGGCTTCTTTTTCGGGGACTTCTTCGCGTCCTTCTTGGCTGCGGCCGCCTTGGGCTTGTCCGCCTTCTTGCCGGCTGCTGCCTTGGGCTTCTTCTTCTTCTTGCCCTCGCCGGCCTGCGGCTTCACGAGCTTGAAGGAGCCGGACGCGCCGGTGCCCTTGGTGCGTGCCAACTGGCCCTTTTCGGCAAGGCGCCGCAGCGCCAGCTTGATATGGCTGTCGGCCGAGTCACCCACCTTGTAGTTGGCCTTGATGTACTTGGCGATCGCCTGGCGCGACGAGCCGCCCCTCTCCTTCAGCTGCGCGATGGCAGCGCTGATCATCTCCTGGTATGTGGGGTGCGCCTTGGGCGCGGCCGCCTTCTTGCTGGCCTGCTTCTTTCCTGCGCTCTTCGCGTCGGACATTTTGATTTCTGCTAGTGACTGACTGACTGACTGACAAAGAAATGACGTTTGCCGGTCGAGCGGCTTCGACGCGTATTTGTACGGCGTGTCCGCACTAACGCGAAACGACGTTTCGGAAAGCCCGCCGACGGTGCGGGTGCAACTTGCTGTTTGTGCTTGAATCGCCTAAACGCGGGCCTGCCCAAGCGCGGCCCCAGGTCGCTCGGCGTCGGCCTGTGCCCTGTCGAGGAGCGTAGCGCTCAGGGCGCACGCCAGCGCAATTGCAGACCGGCACCGCGCCGCCGCGCTCCACGGGGGGCTCAGGAGCGAGGCGGCAAGGTGTGCGGTGCGCCCGGTCGAGTGCAGGCGTGGCCTTCACGCGGGCGTGGGCCCGGGTGGGACGGATTCAGGCGATTTCTCTTGTCGAAAA
Organism: Phallusia mammillata; assembly: GCF_965637545.1. Classification (NCBI taxonomy): domain Eukaryota; kingdom Metazoa; phylum Chordata; class Ascidiacea; order Phlebobranchia; family Ascidiidae; genus Phallusia; species Phallusia mammillata. Next base: position 14,387,788 of record NC_137257.1, read on the forward strand.
CGCAAGTCCCAGGTGGCCCGGAGCTCGTGGCACCGGGCACTGTCCGGTGCGGTGGTGCGGGTCGAAGTGGTGGGGCCGCCAAGGCCGCGGGTTAGTACAGGTTGGGCCCGGCGCGTGCGCAGCAGGGGTCACGCCGCTGGTCGGGCCACCAGAGCGAAAGAGAGAGGGCCGAAAGTGAGACAGCACGCGTGTTTGGTTGTTTGGTTGTTTGCCTTGGCCCTTGGCCTCGCGCCCGTTGATTGCGTTTTGTCGACGCATTTGCACGGGTTCGGCTCGTCGGTGGGGCGGGTGGCGCCTGACGGTTGTCGTTAGTTCGCCGGTCGGCTTGCTGCACCACGTTTCAGTATTTTGTTTCGCCAGTTTGCGCGGCTTTTGCGGTTCGATGCGCGCGTGGGTATTGGCAGGAGGCGAAATCGTGCGGCGCACGTAAAGCCGAGCGCGCGGTGTTGCCGCTTTGTCCATCTTTTCCTATTTCTCTGGCTTGCGGCAGGTTATGACGCACTTGTGTTCCTTTTAATGGCTGTAAAATCGTTCGCGGTCTGGGGTTTTTCCCTCGGGCTACTGGTTGAGTTTCGGTTCGGCGAGGTCGGGTCGTTTTTTTTCCGAGTGGCAGCGGAACTGAACTGGGCTGGCAACGGCGCAGTTTTGGGGGCATTGAAAACAAACAGTGTTTGCCTGTCGACTCGACTCGCGAAAAAGCGGCTAGATCGAGGGTGGTCCCAACGCTGAAGTGGCCAACACAAAAAGCAAAGTGCGCTTTGCCGTGGCGGCGGTACATTGTGCGCAACGACATTTTTTGGTTTTTGTTTTTTCTTGTTGGCACGGAGCAAAATGAGAAGGGAAAAAAAAGCAAAAAAACAGAAACGACAAGAAAGTCGGCAAAGCAGGCCTTTCGGCGCTCGCGATTGATTCTCTCCCTGAACGATCGGGTGGCTCTGAAAAGAGCCGTTTTGGTTGGCGGCGGCGGCGGCGCTCGCTGAGGATGAGGCCCCCCGCGGCGGCGCTTGCTGCTGGTGGTGGTGGCTTGCTTACTTGGAGCTGGTGTACTTGGTGACGGCCTTGGTGCCTTCGGACACCGCGTGCTTGGCCAATTCGCCGGGCAGGAGCAGACGGACCGAGGTCTGGATCTCGCGGCTGCTGATGGTCGACCGCTTGTTGTAGAGCGACAGGCGCGACGCCTCGCCGGCGATGCGCTCGAACACGTCGTTGACGAACGAGTTCATGATGCCCATCGCCCGGCTCGAGATGCCGGTGTCGGGGTGCACCTGCTTCAACACCTTGTAAATGTAGATGCTGAAGGTCTCGCGTCTGCGCTTTCGCCGCTTCTTGGTCTTGTCGGCCGGCGCGGCCTTCTTCACTGCCTTCTTGGTGCCTTTGCTAGCTGCCATGCTGCTGCTCACTGAATTTCTTTCGAAAGGAAACGAACTGAGCGGCTCTCCGGCCACCGCGGGCATTTATAGGCGCTCCATGCAAATGAGGCGTCCGTCCTCCCGACGAGCGGCGCTCCCGGGAGCAAAAGGAAACAATGGCCCCTTGTGGTCGAGTCGTGATCCGAGCGTGATCGGAGTGCGAGAGAATTTCGACAAAGGCGAGAGCTATAAAAGGAGAAGGGCGGCGAGTGGCAGGCATTCGACCTTGTTTGGTTTGTCATTCGCTCAGCTAAGCAGGCAAACAATCAGCAGTCAGCAATATGTCAGGACGTGGTAAAGGTGGCAAAGGATTGGGAAATTAGTCTGATTTCTGCCGGAAAGCTTTAACACAGGGTCGGAAGAGACCCTGTTTTGGATTTACTTATTGGATTTATTCACTGCTCTCATTGGATTTTGGATTATCCTTAAAGATCTGTGACGCACCACAAACTAAAAGTGGGCGTGGTTACCCCGCCCTTTAAGGTCGTGGGTCATCATTGTTTACAACATGGAGGATGCCCCTGCAGGCTCCTCCATCGGTCTCCATGAGCAACAGGCCACGGGCGGCTCTGCTCCTGAGGCATCGACGCAATGTTCTTCTGCTGTCAGTACAAGACAGGGAACGCTCCCTAGGGGAGGACCCCCCGCTGCAAAGCGTGGATGGAATAGAGTTGTCAGCGGAGGCACTACAGGGCCCACTGCATCCTTTTCACGGGAAACGGAGGTGATGGTTAAATTTCCCGCCAAGAAAACACGGGGGCTCATTTACAAATGGTTAGAGAAGATTAAGTTTCCTCTCCAATCAATAGAAGGCATTGTCGAAAGGTTTAATGGCCTTACCGACATTACCTGTACATCGAAGGAGAAAGCGAGAGCACTCGCTGAAAGATTGAATACCTTAAAGGAAGTTGAATATGCCAAACTTCATGATCCGGAATTTACAGACGTCATAATAGAGCATATACCGAATAGGCTTGAATGGGAGCCGATCCTATACCAACTAGAGCGACGACACGGAGAAGTACGGAAATATTATAAATTGCGGGATCCGCAATACAGAAAATTTAATGGCAAAAGAATCTTCGAGGTGAGAACGAGCGACCTGAAGGAAAACCCGATACCGAAGAATGTAAGAGTAAGCGGTCTCAAATTCGTAGTGCACTATGACAATCAACCCATCCAGTGTTTTCTTTGTCGAAAGTTTGGTCACAGAGACCGTGATTGTCCTCAAGAGGATATTGACGTAGAAGATTTTCCTTCTCTGAATATCACCCCTAAAGAAAGCAAACGCAATCACAGTCGCCATGCCACTGTAATCAACGCGGTGGCTAACGCAAAGGCCGTCAAAGAGGCATATGAAGAATTGAAGAGAACGGCTGCAATTGCAGATCCGCAAAGCAGTACAACGAAAGATTCACTCGATACCAGCGAAGGGGACCCCGTTCCCCCCTCACAGGATGCAACGGATACACCACCTAATGAGGCCCAGGAGGAGGAGGTCCACTGCGACTCCTCAACATTAATCACCGATTCCAGCGGCGAAGCAGGGGACGGAGAGGAGACTTCGGAGGAGGAGAAGGAGGAGACCTCGGAGGGAAACGGCTTTACAAAGGTCAGCAGAAAGAGGCGAGGGAGGTCTACTCCCTCCCCTAACAATAACATTAAGAAAAAGTTGCAAAAAATATCCAAGTGCCCGTGTGGGCGCTTTGTGGGAGAACCAGGTCCGGGCTTGCAGAAGGTCTGCGAGGGCTGTTCCGCAATCACTTTTGGTTGTGCTTGCGGTTCAGTTCTCGCAGTCCAACCCGGACATACAACAACTTGCCCAAAGTGCGAGAGGACTTACCATCCTCATACGCACCACGCTAGTGACCCGGGTGGTCAAACGTAATCTATATTATCTTTGCATCCTTTTATTTACACTGCCTAATTTTTTTTAATGGCTGACTACCTTAAAATAACAACCCTCAACTGCCGAGGACTCGCGGATGACGCCAGGAGACTGGCCGTCTTCGAGAGTCTTCGGCAGTTGGAAGTCCATGTCGTCCTCCTGCAAGAGACTCACTCGAGAATCGAACAGGAGGAGACATGGACTCGTCAATTTGGGCCTTCCAGAGCCTTGTTCTATTCAAATCAAAATAACAAAAGTGTGGCGAGCAATGGAGTCGCAATTTTACTAATTCACCCGTCTCTCTCTTTTGTGTCGCATCACGGGGATCGGGACGGGAGGGTTGTGGTTGCCGATATTAAAATATTTACTCAATACGTACACGTCATAAACGTGTACGCCCCGGAAAAAGATATTAAAGCTGCAATTAGAAAATCATTTTTTGAAAATTTGTATCCATTCGTAACCTCCAATCACCCAATTATACTCGCAGGCGATTTTAATGGGGTTGAACAACCCGGTTTAGACCGTTTTCCCCCCTCTAAACGCAACAATACGGCAATGGTTCCTTTGAGGCAACTCTGCCATGACTTTCAGCTTTCCGACACTTTTCGTTCCTTGCACGGAAACAAGCACATTTTTACGCGGCGACAAGGAAATTCGCAATCTCGTTTAGATCGCTTTTATGTAAATAATTCGATACAACCAATTCACGAAAAAACCCAAAATTTTTCTCTTTCGGACCACGACGCGGTGATCCTCACTGTCCAAATTGGGCCTCTGCCCCAGCGAGGATCACCGCCATGGAAAAATAATGTCGCCGCGTACGATGAGCACTTCCAGGAGGAGCTCTCGAACAGATGGCCTCGGTGGCTAACACTGGAGGAACATTTGTTCGAGAACGCTCCTTCCTGGTGGATGCTCATCAAACAAAAAATTAAATCATTAAATATACAAAATTCGAAACGTCTAGCTAAATTACAAAAACAAGAACAAAAGGACCTGGAACGAAAAGTGTTGGAATTGTGGGAAGGCATGGCAGAGAATCCTTCCCTACTTCCCCAATATTATACCCTTAAAAAACAATTGGCCACCCTTCTTCGCAATAGGGCGAAGAAGAAAATTACTAGGGACCGACTTTTAAGTTTTGAACAAGGAGATAGGGGAACCAAAGAATTTTTTCAACGCTTTGCCCAGAATCGCCAAAGGACTTTGATCGAAAGCCTGGTTGACGATTCTGGGCAAGCAAACTCCGACATCCCATTTATTTTGGAAAAAACCGCAAAATTTTACGAAAACCTTTTTTCGGCCAGTAATGTAAATGAGCCCATCCAAGAACAATTCTTAAATAATATACATCCCAAATTTAGCGAGAACGCATGTTTGGCATTAACCGAAATAATTAGTAAAGAAGAAATTGAACGCGCTCTCGCCACGTTTAAAGCTGGGAAATCTCCCGGACCCGATGGTCTCTCCTTTGAATTTTATAAACTCAATTGGGGAACCATCGGGACAAAATTTACTGAAATTATTAATTGCATCCATAACGGTCAAATTCCCTCAAATTTTAACGATGGGCTCATTACACTTATCCACAAAAAAAACGACAAGGACCAATTAGGTAACTACAGACCTATCTCCTTGCTCAATTCTGACCTAAAAATATATTCTAAAATCCTTTCCCTTCGCCTCAAGGCCATTTTACCGGATGTTGTTCAACCCCATCAATTTGCAACACCCGGCAAAAAAATATCGGAAGCCACAACCCTCTTACGGGACCTTTTGCATGAGGCCCAAAGGAGAGAGCTTAATTACTACTTTATTTCGCTAGACTTTAAAAAAGCATTCGACTCCATTGCCCACACTTGGCTCTGGAAGGTCCTGTCTAAACTGGGCTTTCCTCAACAATACATTAACAATATTAAAAACTTGTACAGGGAGGGCAGCTCGAAGATTCTCGTCAATGGCTTTTCCACCAGAAGCGTTCCCATTCGAAACGGTGTTCGTCAGGGCGACCCCCTTAGCCTGTACTTGTTCGTACTGGCTATTGAACCCCTCGCCCAAGCGTTCCAGGATGACCCCAGTGTTGAGGGAATCCGCCTACCTGGAAGGCATTTGATTAAGTGCCCCAGCTATGCGGATGACGTCACACTGACCCTCACCCATTCTTATTCGGTAAATAAAGCTTTCCACATTCTTGACCTTTTTTATTTGGCGTCGGGCTTAAAAATTAATCCTGAAAAAACAAAAGGCATTAAGCCAAGCAACCTAAACACCTCTACCCAACTTCCCGATATCAATTGGTCTGAATCAAAATTGGATATTTTAGGAATTTCGATCGGCCCTCAAAAAACAATTCAAAACTTGTGGGAAGCAAATACCCAAAAATTAAAACAAGAAATCTCGCTCTTAAAGCGCTACCCCTGCACCTGGAACGCCAAGTCACTCTTATCAAAAGCCAAATTATTACCACACCTATCCTATACTGCTAACCTTTATCCCCTCCCTGGCGACATCGCAGAGAAAGTGAACGCCATGGTGGAAAAGTACGTGTGCGGGAGTCGGAGAGTTGCCCTCCCGATTGAAACACTAAGCAAACCATTTGACAGAGGTGGGTACAATGTGGCAAACATCCCTCTATACTGTGACCTGCTTTATCTTTCTAACATTTATCAATATTGTAAACATAGAGAAAACAATTTAACAACCACACCCGGTCTTGCCTTGACGGAATACAACATCGGGCATCAGCTTTCCCGTCAATTTGGCTTTCGTTTAATAAACAGCACTCCCCATGCTGATGTCCCATCACCCTTCTACACCCATTCTCTAAAATTAATTGATAAATACAAATTAAAACTAGAAACCCTCCTCAATGGCAAGATTCGTAACCTTTATCGTTCCCTCAATTGCTCCCCTAGTGGCACCCTCCACCCGTCCCAGAGTGACCACTGGAGGAGCATTCACCACCCTATACTCTCCAATAACTTACGAACTTTAAATTACCGAATAACATGGAATTGCCTTCCCCTTTCTACAAAATTTTCCCATTTCCTTCTCGACAACGACACATTGTGCCCCTTCTGTCAAAACTTCGCCGAAACAACATGGCATATTTTTGCTGAATGTTCTCAAATTCAACCGGTTTGGCGCGAGGTGCACCAACTCATCACTCGTGCCACTGGGTGCACCTCGTTAAACATTTCAATTGCTTTGATCATCAATATGGAAATACCACCGCCCCTGGAGTACTGGTCCGACCTTTTAATTTACTTGATTTCTGTTACGAAACATAGTATTTGGATACATCGCAACAAAATAAAATATGATAAAATACAACCCTCAACCAACAAAATTTTTTTGTCTGTTAAACAATCCATCATTCACCGACTTTTCTTTGAGAACAAACGCCGTGATACCACTTTTTTACCAGTACTCCAGGGGCTGAGGGAAGCCCTAAGGTAGTCAGCCAATTACTTGTGTTGTCATTATTTAATTTGTTTTGTTTTTCCGCTTACGTTTTTTCTTTTTCCGATTATTACTATTTCCCACTTACCCATGTCTACAATTTATATCCACTTTTACGACCGGGTAAAAAAAAAAAAAAAAAAAAAAAAAAAGCAAATGCGCACAGATATATACCAAACTTTGTACTAAATGAAGGTATATAATACGCATTCAAATATATATGAATGTAACTGTCAACGGTCATTAGACAACATTGCCCATGTTGCTTATTATGTTTATGTTTCTATCGTTTTTCTCAGTCCTTCACTTCACACCCGGTTTTCTGTTGTTTGTCCGAAAAAAAAAAATAAAAAAAATACCTACATACATTTGTGTGCATGTGTATTTATTGTGTATGTGATATGTATATATGTCCTGTTTTTGTCGTCGATGTGTTTCGTCCTTTTCTCGAGAAATATGCATAAAATGCGCATGTAGCACACATCCGCTATACATATACTTGTTGCCATAGTCACGTTACCCCCCGCTCATCGTGCTTCATCGGTCTCATCCGATATATAAATATATTTATACAGCGACCATTCTATTGGCACTTAAACTAATGACATCCTGTTCACTATCTAATATTTGTATATAATATCATTGTTAACTACGCTCATCTCTTTATTTCTGTATTTGCGCTATTTAATAATATTAATAAATAATAATAACATAATTAGGCTCTATATTTCTTTCCTTTTTCTCTGCCATAATTATTTGTTTTGTAAACTATTATCATTTATTGCGTACATGCTATTGCAGTGTTTCTATTATTATAATATTTTGTATGTATTTAACTCCGTTGTGTTACATCAATTTGTCTTCGTAATATAAAAATTTGTTGTGATATACCAAATGGTGTGTTTGTAATCCAATGTGCTTTCGCAATGTATTATGTTGTTTTTCGCATGTACGATTTTTCGGTTGTGTAATTTCTTTTTGACCTATGTCAATAAACAAAAATGGTGGCGGTAAGTCCAAGGCAAAGCCCAAAAGCCGATCGTCGCGCGCTGGACTGCAGTTCCCGGTCGGTCGTGTGCACAGGCTTCTGCGCAACGGCAACTACTCGGACCGGGTGGGAGCTGGCGCGCCCGTGTATCTGGCCGCGGTGCTTGAATACCTTAGCGCCGAGGTTCTCGAGTTGGCCGGCAACGCAGCCCGCGACAACAAGAAGACCCGCATCATCCCGCGCCACCTGCAGTTGGCCATCCGCAACGACGAGGAGCTGAACAAGCTGCTCAGCGGAGTCACCGTTGCGCAGGGCGGCGTCCTGCCCAATATCCAGGCCGTCCTTCTGCCAAAGAAGACCTCCAAGAAAGCCTAAATCGTCGCCCCTGTCTCGTACGTGGTGCAAACCGAAAAACGGCTCTTTTCAGAGCCACCCGAATTTTTCGCAAAAGAGATTTCAAGATGGCCGCCCCCCCCCCGCTGCGGCCCGGGACCGTGCATTGCTCGCCCCGAACGAATGTCTTCCTTGTAGCCTTTGCCCAATTTTTGCGATGGCAAACTATTTCGACCAATTGAAACCGCATTCCAATTTCACAACACAGCCCTACATGACGTCACTGTGCACCCTGTTGCCTTTGTCGTCGAGTTCGACCAGGGCTCCGGCTCCGGGCGAAACGAGCCTTTAATGTGCGTCATTCATGCTCCAGCGAGCAACTGTCCTCGCGCAATTGAATTTCACCCAACGAAACGAAATGCCATTTCGAAACACGGCAAAAGAGACTAGCCGGCGGCGGCCATGTTCCTGTTTTTGCCGCGCACATCGCAGGCAAGCGTACTTACTTACGCCGTAAAAAAATGGCACGACGCGCCGGCCCCCGAAACAAGTCAAGTATCTCTTTCGCAAGGGTTTAGGTGGCTCTGAAAAGAGCCGTTTTGGTTGTTGGTGTGCCGCTTCTTACGCGCGCTCCCCGCGGATGCGGCGTGCGAGCTGGATGTCCTTTGGCATGATGGTGACGCGCTTGGCGTGGATCGCGCACAAGTTGGTGTCCTCGAAGAGGCCGACCAGGTAGGCCTCGCTGGCCTCCTGCAGAGCCATCACGGCGCTGCTCTGGAAGCGCAGGTCGGTCTTGAAGTCCTGAGCGATCTCGCGCACCAGCCGCTGGAAGGGCAGCTTGCGGATGAGAAGCTCGGTCGACTTCTGGTAACGCCTGATCTCACGGAGGGCCACAGTTCCTGGCCTGTACCGATGGGGCTTCTTCACGCCCCCGGTAGCCGGCGCGCTCTTGCGAGCGGCCTTGGTGGCCAGTTGCTTACGTGGCGCCTTGCCTCCGGTCGACTTGCGAGCTGTTTGCTTGGTACGTGCCATTCTACTCTGTCTCGTTGCTACCGCGCCGGCTGCTGCTGTCAGACTGATGAGCCGAAAGCTTTCGGTGGGACTTTTATACCTTCGGGGACTCGCGCCCATTGGTTTGCCAAATTCCGACTCGGCCAATCAGCGCTTTGATCTCGCCGCACCGGCCAAGCGGCCGGCCGCGAAACGAGTGTATTTCTGCGCAAAAACGAGCGCCGCCAAGGCCCCGGGCCTGGCCTAGCCTAGCCGCCCCTTCTCGCAAAATTCTCTCCCGCCAAGTATGGGTGGCCCTGAAAAGGGCCGATTTTGTTGTTGTTGCCGCTTGTGACAAGTCCGAAAGGTGCTGGCAGCCTAGCCTCCGAAGCCGTACAGGGTGCGTCCCTGGCGTTTCAGGGCGTAGACGACGTCCAATGCCGTGACCGTCTTCCTCTTGGCGTGCTCGGTGTAGGTGACAGCGTCGCGGATCACGTTCTCGAGGAAGACCTTGAGCACGCCGCGAGTCTCCTCGTAGATGAGACCCGAAATTCGCTTGACTCCGCCACGGCGGGCAAGACGCCTGATCGCAGGCTTGGTAATGCCCTGGATGTTGTCACGCAGCACCTTCCTGTGCCTCTTCGCGCCTCCCTTTCCCAATCCTTTGCCACCTTTGCCGCGTCCTGACATGATGACGATAACGTTGTTGTTTCCGTTGTGGTGCGTCTCCAGGCCCGCCTCCGGCTTATAAAGTATGAAAACGAACGTAAGCGAAGCGAATATGCACAATATGTCCGCATTCGGCGCAGCGGAGCCATGGCTCGGCAACGAATGGTAGGAATTTCAGTTTCGAAAGGCTAAGTGCGACTGGCGCGCGCAAAACACGAGTTGTTTTTCCCTTTGCGAAAGTGTGGGTGGCCCTGAAAAGAGCCGTTTTTGTTGCGCGCGGAAAATCTACCGCGCTCCGCTCTACTTCTTGGTCGCCTTCTTGGCGGCAGGCTTTTTGGCCTGCTTCTTGGCTGCCGGTTTCTTCGCCTTCACAGCCGTCTTCTTGGGTGACTTCTTAGCCGCCGCAGCCGGGGCCCTTTTCGCTTGCTTGGCCGCCTTCTTGGGTGACGACTTCTTGCCCGCCGCCGCCTTCTTGGCAGGCGCTTTTTTGGCGGCCGGCTTCTTTTTCGGGGACTTCTTCGCGTCCTTCTTGGCTGCGGCCGCCTTGGGCTTGTCCGCCTTCTTGCCGGCTGCTGCCTTGGGCTTCTTCTTCTTCTTGCCCTCGCCGGCCTGCGGCTTCACGAGCTTGAAGGAGCCGGACGCGCCGGTGCCCTTGGTGCGTGCCAACTGGCCCTTTTCGGCAAGGCGCCGCAGCGCCAGCTTGATATGGCTGTCGGCCGAGTCACCCACCTTGTAGTTGGCCTTGATGTACTTGGCGATCGCCTGGCGCGACGAGCCGCCCCTCTCCTTCAGCTGCGCGATGGCAGCGCTGATCATCTCCTGGTATGTGGGGTGCGCCTTGGGCGCGGCCGCCTTCTTGCTGGCCTGCTTCTTTCCTGCGCTCTTCGCGTCGGACATTTTGATTTCTGCTAGTGACTGACTGACTGACTGACAAAGAAATGACGTTTGCCGGTCGAGCGGCTTCGACGCGTATTTGTACGGCGTGTCCGCACTAACGCGAAACGACGTTTCGGAAAGCCCGCCGACGGTGCGGGTGCAACTTGCTGTTTGTGCTTGAATCGCCTAAACGCGGGCCTGCCCAAGCGCGGCCCCAGGTCGCTCGGCGTCGGCCTGTGCCCTGTCGAGGAGCGTAGCGCTCAGGGCGCACGCCAGCGCAATTGCAGACCGGCACCGCGCCGCCGCGCTCCACGGGGGGCTCAGGAGCGAGGCGGCAAGGTGTGCGGTGCGCCCGGTCGAGTGCAGGCGTGGCCTTCACGCGGGCGTGGGCCCGGGTGGGACGGATTCAGGCGATTTCTCTTGTCGAAAACGCAAGTCCCAGGTGGCCCGGAGCTCGTGGCACCGGGCACTGTCCGGTGCGGTGGTGCGGGTCGAAGTGGTGGGGCCGCCAAGGCCGCGGGTTAGTACAGGTTGGGCCCGGCGCGTGCGCAGCAGGGGTCACGCCGCTGGTCGGGCCACCAGAGCGAAAGAGAGAGGGCCGAAAGTGAGACAGCACGCGTGTTTGGTTGTTTGGTTGTTTGCCTTGGCCCTTGGCCTCGCGCCCGTTGATTGCGTTTTGTCGACGCATTTGCACGGGTTCGGCTCGTCGGTGGGGCGGGTGGCGCCTGACGGTTGTCGTTAGTTCGCCGGTCGGCTTGCTGCACCACGTTTCAGTATTTTGTTTCGCCAGTTTGCGCGGCTTTTGCGGTTCGATGCGCGCGTGGGTATTGGCAGGAGGCGAAATCGTGCGGCGCACGTAAAGCCGAGCGCGCGGTGTTGCCGCTTTGTCCATCTTTTCCTATTTCTCTGGCTTGCGGCAGGTTATGACGCACTTGTGTTCCTTTTAATGGCTGTAAAATCGTTCGCGGTCTGGGGTTTTTCCCTCGGGCTACTGGTTGAGTTTCGGTTCGGCGAGGTCGGGTCGTTTTTTTTCCGAGTGGCAGCGGAACTGAACTGGGCTGGCAACGGCGCAGTTTTGGGGGCATTGAAAACAAACAGTGTTTGCCTGTCGACTCGACTCGCGAAAAAGCGGCTAGATCGAGGGTGGTCCCAACGCTGAAGTGGCCAACACAAAAAGCAAAGTGCGCTTTGCCGTGGCGGCGGTACATTGTGCGCAACGACATTTTTTGGTTTTTGTTTTTTCTTGTTGGCACGGAGCAAAATGAGAAGGGAAAAAAAAGCAAAAAAACAGAAACGACAAGAAAGTCGGCAAAGCAGGCCTTTCGGCGCTCGCGATTGATTCTCTCCCTGAACGATCGGGTGGCTCTGAAAAGAGCCGTTTTGGTTGGCGGCGGCGGCGGCGCTCGCTGAGGATGAGGCCCCCCGCGGCGGCGCTTGCTGCTGGTGGTGGTGGCTTGCTTACTTGGAGCTGGTGTACTTGGTGACGGCCTTGGTGCCTTCGGACACCGCGTGCTTGGCCAATTCGCCGGGCAGGAGCAGACGGACCGAGGTCTGGATCTCGCGGCTGCTGATGGTCGACCGCTTGTTGTAGAGCGACAGGCGCGACGCCTCGCCGGCGATGCGCTCGAACACGTCGTTGACGAACGAGTTCATGATGCCCATCGCCCGGCTCGAGATGCCGGTGTCGGGGTGCACCTGCTTCAACACCTTGTAAATGTAGATGCTGAAGGTCTCGCGTCTGCGCTTTCGCCGCTTCTTGGTCTTGTCGGCCGGCGCGGCCTTCTTCACTGCCTTCTTGGTGCCTTTGCTAGCTGCCATGCTGCTGCTCACTGAATTTCTTTCGAAAGGAAACGAACTGAGCGGCTCTCCGGCCACCGCGGGCATTTATAGGCGCTCCATGCAAATGAGGCGTCCGTCCTCCCGACGAGCGGCGCTCCCGGGAGCAAAAGGAAACAATGGCCCCTTGTGGTCGAGTCGTGATCCGAGCGTGATCGGAGTGCGAGAGAATTTCGACAAAGGCGAGAGCTATAAAAGGAGAAGGGCGGCGAGTGGCAGGCATTCGACCTTGTTTGGTTTGTCATTCGCTCAGCTAAGCAGGCAAACAATCAGCAGTCAGCAATATGTCAGGACGTGGTAAAGGTGGCGGTAAGTCCAAGGCAAAGCCCAAAAGCCGATCGTCGCGCGCTGGACTGCAGTTCCCGGTCGGTCGTGTGCACAGGCTTCTGCGCAACGGCAACTACTCGGACCGGGTGGGAGCTGGCGCGCCCGTGTATCTGGCCGCGGTGCTTGAATACCTTAGCGCCGAGGTTCTCGAGTTGGCCGGCAACGCAGCCCGCGACAACAAGAAGACCCGCATCATCCCGCGCCACCTGCAGTTGGCCATCCGCAACGACGAGGAGCTGAACAAGCTGCTCAGCGGAGTCACCGTTGCGCAGGGCGGCGTCCTGCCCAATATCCAGGCCGTCCTTCTGCCAAAGAAGACCTCCAAGAAAGCCTAAATCGTCGCCCCTGTCTCGTACGTGGTGCAAACCGAAAAACGGCTCTTTTCAGAGCCACCCGAATTTTTCGCAAAAGAGATTTCAAGATGGCCGCCCCCCCCCCCCGCTGCGGCCCGGGACCGTGCATTGCTCGCCCCGAACGAATGTCTTCCTTGTAGCCTTTGCCCAATTTTTGCGATGGCAAACTATTTCGACCAATTGAAACCGCATTCCAATTTCACAACACAGCCCTACATGACGTCACTGTGCACCCTGTTGCCTTTGTCGTCGAGTTCGACCAGGGCTCCGGCTCCGGGCGAAACGAGCCTTTAATGTGCGTCATTCATGCTCCAGCGAGCAACTGTCCTCGCGCAATTGAATTTCACCCAACGAAACGAAATGCCATTTCGAAACACGGCAAAAGAGACTAGCCGGCGGCGGCCATGTTCCTGTTTTTGCCGCGCACATCGCAGGCAAGCGTACTTACTTACGCCGTAAAAAAATGGCACGACGCGCCGGCCCCCGAAACAAGTCAAGTATCTCTTTCGCAAGGGTTTAGGTGGCTCTGAAAAGAGCCGTTTTGGTTGTTGGTGTGCCGCTTCTTACGCGCGCTCCCCGCGGATGCGGCGTGCGAGCTGGATGTCCTTTGGCATGATGGTGACGCGCTTGGCGTGGATCGCGCACAAGTTGGTGTCCTCGAAGAGGCCGACCAGGTAGGCCTCGCTGGCCTCCTGCAGAGCCATCACGGCGCTGCTCTGGAAGCGCAGGTCGGTCTTGAAGTCCTGAGCGATCTCGCGCACCAGCCGCTGGAAGGGCAGCTTGCGGATGAGAAGCTCGGTCGACTTCTGGTAACGCCTGATCTCACGGAGGGCCACAGTTCCTGGCCTGTACCGATGGGGCTTCTTCACGCCCCCGGTAGCCGGCGCGCTCTTGCGAGCGGCCTTGGTGGCCAGTTGCTTACGTGGCGCCTTGCCTCCGGTCGACTTGCGAGCTGTTTGCTTGGTACGTGCCATTCTACTCTGTCTCGTTGCTACCGCGCCGGCTGCTGCTGTCAGACTGATGAGCCGAAAGCTTTCGGTGGGACTTTTATACCTTCGGGGACTCGCGCCCATTGGTTTGCCAAATTCCGACTCGGCCAATCAGCGCTTTGATCTCGCCGCACCGGCCAAGCGGCCGGCCGCGAAACGAGTGTATTTCTGCGCAAAAACGAGCGCCGCCAAGGCCCCGGGCCTGGCCTAGCCTAGCCGCCCCTTCTCGCAAAATTCTCTCCCGCCAAGTATGGGTGGCCCTGAAAAGGGCCGATTTTGTTGTTGTTGCCGCTTGTGACAAGTCCGAAAGGTGCTGGCAGCCTAGCCTCCGAAGCCGTACAGGGTGCGTCCCTGGCGTTTCAGGGCGTAGACGACGTCCAATGCCGTGACCGTCTTCCTCTTGGCGTGCTCGGTGTAGGTGACAGCGTCGCGGATCACGTTCTCGAGGAAGACCTTGAGCACGCCGCGAGTCTCCTCGTAGATGAGACCCGAAATTCGCTTGACTCCGCCACGGCGGGCAAGACGCCTGATCGCAGGCTTGGTAATGCCCTGGATGTTGTCACGCAGCACCTTCCTGTGCCTCTTCGCGCCTCCCTTTCCCAATCCTTTGCCACCTTTGCCGCGTCCTGACATGATGACGATAACGTTGTTGTTTCCGTTGTGGTGCGTCTCCAGGCCCGCCTCCGGCTTATAAAGTATGAAAACGAACGTAAGCGAAGCGAATATGCACAATATGTCCGCATTCGGCGCAGCGGAGCCATGGCTCGGCAACGAATGGTAGGAATTTCAGTTTCGAAAGGCTAAGTGCGACTGGCGCGCGCAAAACACGAGTTGTTTTTCCCTTTGCGAAAGTGTGGGTGGCCCTGAAAAGAGCCGTTTTTGTTGCGCGCGGAAAATCTACCGCGCTCCGCTCTACTTCTTGGTCGCCTTCTTGGCGGCAGGCTTTTTGGCCTGCTTCTTGGCTGCCGGTTTCTTCGCCTTCACAGCCGTCTTCTTGGGTGACTTCTTAGCCGCCGCAGCCGGGGCCCTTTTCGCTTGCTTGGCCGCCTTCTTGGGTGACGACTTCTTGCCCGCCGCCGCCTTCTTGGCAGGCGCTTTTTTGGCGGCCGGCTTCTTTTTCGGGGACTTCTTCGCGTCCTTCTTGGCTGCGGCCGCCTTGGGCTTGTCCGCCTTCTTGCCGGCTGCTGCCTTGGGCTTCTTCTTCTTCTTGCCCTCGCCGGCCTGCGGCTTCACGAGCTTGAAGGAGCCGGACGCGCCGGTGCCCTTGGTGCGTGCCAACTGGCCCTTTTCGGCAAGGCGCCGCAGCGCCAGCTTGATATGGCTGTCGGCCGAGTCACCCACCTTGTAGTTGGCCTTGATGTACTTGGCGATCGCCTGGCGCGACGAGCCGCCCCTCTCCTTCAGCTGCGCGATGGCAGCGCTGATCATCTCCTGGTATGTGGGGTGCGCCTTGGGCGCGGCCGCCTTCTTGCTGGCCTGCTTCTTTCCTGCGCTCTTCGCGTCGGACATTTTGATTTCTGCTAGTGACTGACTGACTGACTGACAAAGAAATGACGTTTGCCGGTCGAGCGGCTTCGACGCGTATTTGTACGGCGTGTCCGCACTAACGCGAAACGACGTTTCGGAAAGCCCGCCGACGGTGCGGGTGCAACTTGCTGTTTGTGCTTGAATCGCCTAAACGCGGGCCTGCCCAAGCGCGGCCCCAGGTCGCTCGGCGTCGGCCTGTGCCCTGTCGAGGAGCGTAGCGCTCAGGGCGCACGCCAGCGCAATTGCAGACCGGCACCGCGCCGCCGCGCTCCACGGGGGGCTCAGGAGCGAGGCGGCAAGGTGTGCGGTGCGCCCGGTCGAGTGCAGGCGTGGCCTTCACGCGGGCGTGGGCCCGGGTGGGACGGATTCAGGCGATTTCTCTTGTCGAAAACGCAAGTCCCAGGTGGCCCGGAGCTCGTGGCACCGGGCACTGTCCGGTGCGGTGGTGCGGGTCGAAGTGGTGGGGCCGCCAAGGCCGCGGGTTAGTACAGGTTGGGCCCGGCGCGTGCGCAGCAGGGGTCACGCCGCTGGTCGGGCCACCAGAGCGAAAGAGAGAGGGCCGAAAGTGAGACAGCACGCGTGTTTGGTTGTTTGGTTGTTTGCCTTGGCCCTTGGCCTCGCGCCCGTTGATTGCGTTTTGTCGACGCATTTGCACGGGTTCGGCTCGTCGGTGGGGCGGGTGGCGCCTGACGGTTGTCGTTAGTTCGCCGGTCGGCTTGCTGCACCACGTTTCAGTATTTTGTTTCGCCAGTTTGCGCGGCTTTTGCGGTTCGATGCGCGCGTGGGTATTGGCAGGAGGCGAAATCGTGCGGCGCACGTAAAGCCGAGCGCGCGGTGTTGCCGCTTTGTCCATCTTTTCCTATTTCTCTGGCTTGCGGCAGGTTATGACGCACTTGTGTTCCTTTTAATGGCTGTAAAATCGTTCGCGGTCTGGGGTTTTTCCCTCGGGCTACTGGTTGAGTTTCGGTTCGGCGAGGTCGGGTCGTTTTTTTTCCGAGTGGCAGCGGAACTGAACTGGGCTGGCAACGGCGCAGTTTTGGGGGCATTGAAAACAAACAGTGTTTGCCTGTCGACTCGACTCGCGAAAAAGCGGCTAGATCGAGGGTGGTCCCAACGCTGAAGTGGCCAACACAAAAAGCAAAGTGCGCTTTGCCGTGGCGGCGGTACATTGTGCGCAACGACATTTTTTGGTTTTTGTTTTTTCTTGTTGGCACGGAGCAAAATGAGAAGGGAAAAAAAAGCAAAAAAACAGAAACGACAAGAAAGTCGGCAAAGCAGGCCTTTCGGCGCTCGCGATTGATTCTCTCCCTGAACGATCGGGTGGCTCTGAAAAGAGCCGTTTTGGTTGGCGGCGGCGGCGGCGCTCGCTGAGGATGAGGCCCCCCGCGGCGGCGCTTGCTGCTGGTGGTGGTGGCTTGCTTACTTGGAGCTGGTGTACTTGGTGACGGCCTTGGTGCCTTCGGACACCGCGTGCTTGGCCAATTCGCCGGGCAGGAGCAGACGGACCGAGGTCTGGATCTCGCGGCTGCTGATGGTCGACCGCTTGTTGTAGAGCGACAGGCGCGACGCCTCGCCGGCGATGCGCTCGAACACGTCGTTGACGAACGAGTTCATGATGCCCATCGCCCGGCTCGAGATGCCGGTGTCGGGGTGCACCTGCTTCAACACCTTGTAAATGTAGATGCTGAAGGTCTCGCGTCTGCGCTTTCGCCGCTTCTTGGTCTTGTCGGCCGGCGCGGCCTTCTTCACTGCCTTCTTGGTGCCTTTGCTAGCTGCCATGCTGCTGCTCACTGAATTTCTTTCGAAAGGAAACGAACTGAGCGGCTCTCCGGCCACCGCGGGCATTTATAGGCGCTCCATGCAAATGAGGCGTCCGTCCTCCCGACGAGCGGCGCTCCCGGGAGCAAAAGGAAACAATGGCCCCTTGTGGTCGAGTCGTGATCCGAGCGTGATCGGAGTGCGAGAGAATTTCGACAAAGGCGAGAGCTATAAAAGGAGAAGGGCGGCGAGTGGCAGGCATTCGACCTTGTTTGGTTTGTCATTCGCTCAGCTAAGCAGGCAAACAATCAGCAGTCAGCAATATGTCAGGACGTGGTAAAGGTGGCGGTAAGTCCAAGGCAAAGCCCAAAAGCCGATCGTCGCGCGCTGGACTGCAGTTCCCGGTCGGTCGTGTGCACAGGCTTCTGCGCAACGGCAACTACTCGGACCGGGTGGGAGCTGGCGCGCCCGTGTATCTGGCCGCGGTGCTTGAATACCTTAGCGCCGAGGTTCTCGAGTTGGCCGGCAACGCAGCCCGCGACAACAAGAAGACCCGCATCATCCCGCGCCACCTGCAGTTGGCCATCCGCAACGACGAGGAGCTGAACAAGCTGCTCAGCGGAGTCACCGTTGCGCAGGGCGGCGTCCTGCCCAATATCCAGGCCGTCCTTCTGCCAAAGAAGACCTCCAAGAAAGCCTAAATCGTCGCCCCTGTCTCGTACGTGGTGCAAACCGAAAAACGGCTCTTTTCAGAGCCACCCGAATTTTTCGCAAAAGAGATTTCAAGATGGCCGCCCCCCCCCCCCGCTGCGGCCCGGGACCGTGCATTGCTCGCCCCGAACGAATGTCTTCCTTGTAGCCTTTGCCCAATTTTTGCGATGGCAAACTATTTCGACCAATTGAAACCGCATTCCAATTTCACAACACAGCCCTACATGACGTCACTGTGCACCCTGTTGCCTTTGTCGTCGAGTTCGACCAGGGCTCCGGCTCCGGGCGAAACGAGCCTTTAATGTGCGTCATTCATGCTCCAGCGAGCAACTGTCCTCGCGCAATTGAATTTCACCCAACGAAACGAAATGCCATTTCGAAACACGGCAAAAGAGACTAGCCGGCGGCGGCCATGTTCCTGTTTTTGCCGCGCACATCGCAGGCAAGCGTACTTACTTACGCCGTAAAAAAATGGCACGACGCGCCGGCCCCCGAAACAAGTCAAGTATCTCTTTCGCAAGGGTTTAGGTGGCTCTGAAAAGAGCCGTTTTGGTTGTTGGTGTGCCGCTTCTTACGCGCGCTCCCCGCGGATGCGGCGTGCGAGCTGGATGTCCTTTGGCATGATGGTGACGCGCTTGGCGTGGATCGCGCACAAGTTGGTGTCCTCGAAGAGGCCGACCAGGTAGGCCTCGCTGGCCTCCTGCAGAGCCATCACGGCGCTGCTCTGGAAGCGCAGGTCGGTCTTGAAGTCCTGAGCGATCTCGCGCACCAGCCGCTGGAAGGGCAGCTTGCGGATGAGAAGCTCGGTCGACTTCTGGTAACGCCTGATCTCACGGAGGGCCACAGTTCCTGGCCTGTACCGATGGGGCTTCTTCACGCCCCCGGTAGCCGGCGCGCTCTTGCGAGCGGCCTTGGTGGCCAGTTGCTTACGTGGCGCCTTGCCTCCGGTCGACTTGCGAGCTGTTTGCTTGGTACGTGCCATTCTACTCTGTCTCGTTGCTACCGCGCCGGCTGCTGCTGTCAGACTGATGAGCCGAAAGCTTTCGGTGGGACTTTTATACCTTCGGGGACTCGCGCCCATTGGTTTGCCAAATTCCGACTCGGCCAATCAGCGCTTTGATCTCGCCGCACCGGCCAAGCGGCCGGCCGCGAAACGAGTGTATTTCTGCGCAAAAACGAGCGCCGCCAAGGCCCCGGGCCTGGCCTAGCCTAGCCGCCCCTTCTCGCAAAATTCTCTCCCGCCAAGTATGGGTGGCCCTGAAAAGGGCCGATTTTGTTGTTGTTGCCGCTTGTGACAAGTCCGAAAGGTGCTGGCAGCCTAGCCTCCGAAGCCGTACAGGGTGCGTCCCTGGCGTTTCAGGGCGTAGACGACGTCCAATGCCGTGACCGTCTTCCTCTTGGCGTGCTCGGTGTAGGTGACAGCGTCGCGGATCACGTTCTCGAGGAAGACCTTGAGCACGCCGCGAGTCTCCTCGTAGATGAGACCCGAAATTCGCTTGACTCCGCCACGGCGGGCAAGACGCCTGATCGCAGGCTTGGTAATGCCCTGGATGTTGTCACGCAGCACCTTCCTGTGCCTCTTCGCGCCTCCCTTTCCCAATCCTTTGCCACCTTTGCCGCGTCCTGACATGATGACGATAACGTTGTTGTTTCCGTTGTGGTGCGTCTCCAGGCCCGCCTCCGGCTTATAAAGTATGAAAACGAACGTAAGCGAAGCGAATATGCACAATATGTCCGCATTCGGCGCAGCGGAGCCATGGCTCGGCAACGAATGGTAGGAATTTCAGTTTCGAAAGGCTAAGTGCGACTGGCGCGCGCAAAACACGAGTTGTTTTTCCCTTTGCGAAAGTGTGGGTGGCCCTGAAAAGAGCCGTTTTTGTTGCGCGCGGAAAATCTACCGCGCTCCGCTCTACTTCTTGGTCGCCTTCTTGGCGGCAGGCTTTTTGGCCTGCTTCTTGGCTGCCGGTTTCTTCGCCTTCACAGCCGTCTTCTTGGGTGACTTCTTAGCCGCCGCAGCCGGGGCCCTTTTCGCTTGCTTGGCCGCCTTCTTGGGTGACGACTTCTTGCCCGCCGCCGCCTTCTTGGCAGGCGCTTTTTTGGCGGCCGGCTTCTTTTTCGGGGACTTCTTCGCGTCCTTCTTGGCTGCGGCCGCCTTGGGCTTGTCCGCCTTCTTGCCGGCTGCTGCCTTGGGCTTCTTCTTCTTCTTGCCCTCGCCGGCCTGCGGCTTCACGAGCTTGAAGGAGCCGGACGCGCCGGTGCCCTTGGTGCGTGCCAACTGGCCCTTTTCGGCAAGGCGCCGCAGCGCCAGCTTGATATGGCTGTCGGCCGAGTCACCCACCTTGTAGTTGGCCTTGATGTACTTGGCGATCGCCTGGCGCGACGAGCCGCCCCTCTCCTTCAGCTGCGCGATGGCAGCGCTGATCATCTCCTGGTATGTGGGGTGCGCCTTGGGCGCGGCCGCCTTCTTGCTGGCCTGCTTCTTTCCTGCGCTCTTCGCGTCGGACATTTTGATTTCTGCTAGTGACTGACTGACTGACTGACAAAGAAATGAC